>NC_054371.1:60567691-61171381 GCF_017654675.1 Xenopus laevis
TACTCAATGTAACTGAGTGTCACAGTGGGACTTGGGATTTTACTATTAAGTGCTGTTCTTTTATTTACCAGGCAGCTGTTATATTGTGTTAGGGAGCTGTTATCTGGTTACCTTCCCATTGTTCTGCTAATGGGCTGTTGGGAGAGAAAGAGAGGGGGTGATATCACTCCAACTTGCAATACAGAAGGTGGCCATAGACGTAACAATTATGATCTTTCTTGGAAAAGATCCAAGAAAGATCGTTCGTTTTAATACACACGCGTAGAGCTGAATCGTCAGATATACTGGTAGAAACAATAGAATTCTACCTGTATCTGACAATTCAGCCCTAACAACGGCTGATGTTTGGGTTCCTTCAAAGGCACACAATCAAAATTTTCTGTCCAGCCCGATCAACGATCCGACCGATATCCAAGTCTTCTGCCAATATTGGTTGGATCACACCATACACACACCAAATATCGTACGAAAATTCGATTCGTACGATATTATCTGTGCGTCTATGGCCACTGAAGTTTATCAGAGAACAAGTGACATGACAGCTGAGGAACTAACGATATGTCTAGCCCCATGTCAGATTTCAAAAATAAATATAAAAAAATCTGTATGCTCTTTTAACAAAAGGAATTCAGTGCAGAATTCTGCTGGAGCAGCCCTATTAACTGATGTGTTTTGGATTTTTTTTTTTTCCCATGACAGTATCCCTTTAACGCTTGTCGTTCTCCTGACATAGCTAAATTAAAATCTCTGCTTCTTTTCCAATAACTGTTAACTGTTGTACTCCTGAGGGAGTTGTTGTTCTGGTGGGCCATGTGTTACAGAATCCCACAATGCCATTTATTCTGTAACCTTTGTTGTTAAATTATTAAAAGACCCCTATTTGTTATTTGTGCAACTTGCCATAGCTTGTGTAAGAAAGAGGTTTGTTGGGAGGGTAGATATTGCCTATATGTGTGTGTGTTTTTGTAATTTGCATTAACAGCAGTATTTATTGTGCTGAATTAATCTTTATGAATTTGCATTTATCTGTTGCACTTCTATTGGCACCAGACTTCTTATCCAGCAGATTAGTCAAGTAGAAAATCAGTTAGAAAAGCGAGCAGTCTGCTTTGTTAATGAAAAGCTTCTTGTCAGGATCTGGTACAAAGCTGCTCCTGCTTACTTATTAAAGTACTTCTAAAATAAACCAACGCTTCTTCTAATTTTAGTAATCTCTCTCCCATCATCTGTGCATGTTAACTATAGCTTATTGGCATGACCTTGTAGTAGGACTGCGCCCATGAGTCACATGATAAGGTACACTCAACTACATATCTTTGTACATATCACAAAGCATCCAAATCTCTTGTCTTATTTCTTATGAATGAGCTAATACTTCATTTCAAAGAGAAAATGTTTCACTTTATAGTTGCTTCTGCATTATTCTACAGTTTATTGCGAGATATGGCATATTTAATGGTCATTGTCTTCATAATTTTACTTCGTGGGGTTGACAATTATTGGTTATGTAGCAAGAGGTAATGAGTAAGCGAAAACCACCAACATTTTTAAAATTATTTCAACCGATTTGAGCTTATTGATGGATGTTGCAAATTTCCAGATGCAATATGCAAAGGAAGTTCTGTAGAGGTATGGGACCTGTTATCCAGAATGCCCAGGAAATCGGGTTTTCCGGAAAATGGATCTTTCCGTAATTTGGATCTTCATACCTTATGAAAACCATGTTAACATTAAATAAACTCAATAAACTGGTTTGGTTTCCAATAAGGATTAATTATATTTTAGTTTGGATCAAGTACAAGGTACTGTTTTATTATTTCAGAGAAAATTTTGGATTATTTGATTATAATGGAGTCTATGGGAGACTTCCTATCCATAATTCAGAGTTTTCTGGATTATGGGTTTCCGGAAACCGGATCTCATACCTGAACAATATTTTTCTATACTCTGGGATGAGTATTTATTATGCCAAAAATGATTATGCCATATAAGAAAGTCTGTGGAGGACAGGGGGCAATAAAGAGTCTTTGGAGGTCCACATAAAGCCTGTGAGCAATCTGCTGGACATCCTAGGGGACTGTAGATTGTAGATAGTAGAACCCAAATGTTATGTTTGTCAGGGGACCAGAAACAATGGTGGAAAATGTGGGAAAATGTAAAATCAGGGAATTAAATTACGTGTTATATATTGTTGGGACCACATAAAACTTTGTGAAATGCAGGAAAACTTGAAATCAGGGGATGTGAAATTTAGGTTTCACTGTACATGTTACATGACTTAAAGGAGAAGGAAAGGTTAAAACTAAGTAAGCCTTATCAGAAAGGTCCATCTAAATATACCAGTAAACCACCAAAGTAGTGCTGCTCTGAGTCCCCTGTCAAAAGAAACACAGCATTTCTTTCCTTCTATTGTGTACACATGGGCTTCTGTATCAGACTTCCTGCCTTCAGCTTAAACCTCATTGCCCTGGGCAAGAGCATGCTCAGTTTGCTCCTCTTCCCCACCCCCTCCCTTCTCTACTGTAATCTGAGCCCAGAGCAGGGAGAGACTCAGGCAGGAAGTGATGTCACACCATGTTAATACTGCAGCTCCTATCCTAAACAAACAGAGTTTCTAGAGCTTTTTACTCAGGTATGGTAAAACATTCTACAGAATAAATATAGCATTCTAGCTTGCACTATTGCAGCTAATCTATTGGCCTCCGTAGCTTTCCTTCTCCTTTAAGCTAGCCATAGAAGCAAAGATCCGATCGTAAGAATCATTGTACGATTGGACTTCCCTGTCTCCCGACCTGCCACTAACCATTCCGATCATATAAAGTACAAAAGAACAGATCAGCCGATGTTCTGCCCCTGACAGCAATCGTACGAAAGTTATGTCCAACAAAAGCTAGTGACAGTCTCCCTCTGAAAATCGTACGATGGGCAATACATGCCGAGATATTATCGGCAGCCGACACAAGCTTTTAACCTGTCCGATCGACAAAACGACCGATCTCCGCCGGACGAAAAATATCGGGACTCTCCACACACGGTCCGAAAATCGTAGAGTAATCCTTGATTCGTACGATCAAATCTTTGCGTCTATGGCCAGCTTTATCTCTATCCATGGTTGTAATTTATGCTTTCTGGTTCAAACCTGCAACCACTTACATATCTGTCCCATCGACTATGCTCCCCAAAGCGTCTTATTCCAGCTCTGAAGTTAGGGTAAGCCAATTTCCTTTGAAAAGTAGTAGTCAAGGAGAAAATGCAGTCTAGGATAATGCTGCATTCCTCTACTTGTGCAATTATCTGTGCAAGCGCACATACACACTCAGTTGCTTCCTACAAAGTGTCAAGCCCATGTACGAGATGTGACATGAATGGAAGCATGTGCATGTGTGTAGGAATGTACAGTAAACTGCACGGCTTACACACAGTTGCATAAACGAAGATGCTTAAGATGTTTCTGGCTGGTTTTAAGATTTTTGAACGCTAAATAAATTGTATACTTTCTGAATAACTTGGTCTTTAAATACACCTTCAATTAATCTTTTTATGGTTAGAAGCAAACTCAGGACCCTAAAGCTGCAAGAAAGCAATGTTAAGCATGGAGATACCCCTTTAATGTTTAAAGAGGCAATTCCCAACAAGTACAACGTTTTTTACAAGTCTAATAACTAGGAGTCGTCAAGGTAATGTTGGCTAAACACCAGTAAATAATAACTGCTGATTGGTTACTATTGTCTATAGATCCCGTGTGCATTTTTACTCATACCCACACTCCTTGCTGCTTTTCAAAAATGTTTAATATGGAGTTTTTCATATGCTGGCAAGGCTAGAGTGCATCATTTAGAAAGCAAGTCCTCTAGCTTCCTCACATGTCCTCCTTTTAAAGGATCCCTTACAAAAGCAGGGTAAATTACAGTAAGTGATATCCCGAAGGGCGTAGGCTGGAATTTCCCAGGTCTTGCTTGTAAATAGATTTTCATTAACAAAGCAGTGGGCTTCAGGCAATGTTTCCAATGGCAATAAGGGATGTATCTTTGTTCAGAGCCCAGTGAAAAAAGGAGCAGCATGTGAGAGCATGTCTATGCCAAAATGGGCAAGATAAATTGTAATGATAAAAGATTTCAGATGCTCAATAACAAATGGTAATTCTTGCTGATCTACAGTTATTGATTCGGCTACCAGGCCAATTGACAGAGCCATAAACAGTTCTGTTGTGAGGAAGCTTTATTAGGATTTAGCTGAATCTATTACATCAATCAACTCACCATTTGTGCCTACTGATGAAACTTTTATTAGGTGCAATGTTTACTAGCTACACAGAGACCAGTCTAGTTTGGAAAAACAAACAAACTGGCAAGCCAAATAAAAATAGGTTATTGCATCATATAGTAATACAAATACCAAATTATTGTTCAAATGCATTCATAGTAAATTAAGAAAGAGGGTGGCAGACCACGTGTCAAAGGGAGGTATGTTGGTTAATGAAAACAGGGAGATAGCAGAGGTTTTAAACCTATTGTTTTCTGCAGTTTACACCACTGAGAAAACAGTTAATAAAGGCTTACAATTTGATCAATTTAAGTGTGACTGTGTGAAATTAAAAAGACAAGAAAAGCAAACAGAAACTTAGACCATGGGGTTGCAGTGGACATGATCAACTTAGAGTTTGCTTAAGCATCTGATGCAGGGCCACAGTTAAGTTACAGATTAAATTAAAGGGACAGTATCCACGACATTTTCAACACAAGCTCAATGAATATGGTTTGTGCTGAGCATACTATTTTGGTGTCATTTAAAAAATATATACCTGGTTATTGTATATTTTTTTACTAAACAAAATACTTTGGCACTTCATATCTACTGAGCCTTTGTCAGTGTAGTGTAAGTAAGACGAACTACTAATCCACAGAAAGGTCATGTATAAGATGCTCCTCAAATTTCAATGCAAGGTTGCACGTTCAGGTTTGTTTATACTAGGGGAGATGGTGATGAGATCAGCAAAAAGCTAAATTATTTTACATTTTGATTTATAATGGAAAAATATTAGCTACGTTTAAAAGAATGGTCAGGATATACAGTATTTATAGTGCTCATGTTTAGTAACGGTGCATATAAGTTTATACTGCTCCTTTAACGAATATTGACCTAGAACATACCTTTTGTGTTAAGGTAGTGAAATGGCTGAAATATAGAAAGAGTGGTGATACATGGAACATTTTCTAGATGGACCAGTGTTACTAACACATATCAGAGGTCTGTCTTTGGTTTTGTACTTTTTAATTTGCTTATAAAATCAGCACCCTGCCATACCACCACTATTTCCTGGCCATGATAGGTTGCACACCCCTGAGTTTGATCAGACCAAATCAATTAAATATAACTAGATCTATGCTCCATCAAACATACTCTTGTGGCTTCTTTACTTTTTAACTTTTTTCTTTTCACTCTTTTCTTTACCACATTGGTTTCTTGGCTTACATAACCAAAATACCTTTAATATTTTAGAGGTTGAGTGGCACTCTATTCTCTATATTTTGCACCAACTATGTTTTACATGAACTATGTTTTATATCTTATATGTAAATGCTATTTTTATGTGCATAATTTATCGTGCATGCATGGGGGCAGATGTGCGGGTGAAGCCGCAAACGCTGGCATCAATTTGCCAGCATTACTGCCCGCAGGGACATCGCTGATTTACTAACGGGCGCAGGCGCCAAGTTTGCTAGCGAAAGAGATAGGCGCCAACGATCATTCCCACTCTATCGCCAGGCGGCAATTCGCTCTGGCGAATGGACATTACTTCGCAAATTCACTAAAATGCGGATTTTACTGAACGTTACCTCTTTCGCCAGCTCAGACCAGGCGAAGTGCACTGGAGTGAATAGATCTTCCTCAATCTTCTGTTACTTACATCATATTCTGCGAGTGGAAAAAGCATTAAAGTTCAAAAAATGCTGGGGTCCTCTCCTTTTTTCAGAGCGATAACCTGCAAAAGTCCTTAAAAAATTATTTTTGGGTAACCGATTTCCCCCATACATTTTCTAACATATGGAACATTAATTATACAGTGGGTTCATGTGTAGGGCATTATAACAACTCTAATGTCTTTATAAAGGTTCCCTGGACATGTGTTATTAACAGTGGAAATGTAATGTATTTGCTGCAACATATAACATAAAGACGTCCATTCAACTTTAAATTTCCCGCCGTATGCAAATTAACCTGAGCGCAAGAGCGCTAGTGAATTTGTGCTTAGAAGAAATGAATGCTAGCGCATCTTCACTTTCAATTGCTCGCATTGGCGAGTAACGCTAGCAATAAGTCACCAGCTTTTGGCATTTATTTATTTATTTTTTTTGTAGGCAATTTGGTATGTATTTGCATGTCTTGTGAAAGGTATCTTTGGATGGGCACAAAGTGTCTGTTCGATAAATGTTTCATTGTGTTCAAGTCCTATGATTACTGCACTTTAACAACTGTAACTGATGTAATCTAAACTGGTGAGTTTTTTTTGGTCTCTTAAACCTGGTTCTTGCTTATGCAAGCCACTGTCTAACGCTACTCTATGTTTGGTCCTTGTGTGGTAGATAATTAGTCATAGCCTATTACTTAGGAATTCACCCCCGAAACGCATTAGGCATTGTCCAGCAGTATGCTACAATAAACTTTTGTCCAGAAGTGCCTTCCATTTGTGGAGTCATATTGTCACAGTAGGGACACTGAGGACTGAGCACCTGGCCAGGGGCATAGCGGTAAACTGAGCGGTCTCTTTAGTTTTTTTTCACAGATAATTAGGTTACCTATGCACATATAACCTGATTGTATAATGGAATCCTGCTAACAAAACAGTCACAACAAAAGGGGAAGGGGATTTGTATACTTGGATATAGGGATGCACCGAATCCAGGATTCGGCCCTTTTCAGCAGGATTTGGCCAAATCTTTCTGCCTAGCTGAACCAAATTTGAATTCGGTTCGGTATTCGGCCGAATCTTTTGCGAAGGATTCGGGGGTTCGGCCGAATCCAAAATAGTGGATTTGGTGCATCCCTAATACTGGTAATGTAATCATCTACCTCACGAGGACCATACAAAGAGTAAATTCAGTTACCCTCTTTATCCTTTTAGCTAAAGAATGGTTTTGTGATTAAACAAAAAGGCAAAATGCATGTTCAGCACAATTTCAGAAAATTTTTTTGGTCCTCAACCAGTGCATTGGACCTTCAATCCACCCTCATGCTCCTCACATTACACCAACATGTTTCCTGAGGTGTGGGCTCACAGAAAGAATTCTGCTGTGATTCTGCAGATCCTTCACCACATGCCTCCTTAGAAATGCAAGGTCTGGCCTACCTATGGCTACTCTACTGGTCGGAAGGCCTCAATTTCTCAAGGCTAACAACTATAGCTAGTGAATGTTTTGATTCTTATTGCTCTTATCAGAAAAATAAGCATTGTTGCCGGCTGCAACTTACTTTTGCATTACTATTTACCTACAACTCTCATGCAACAAGCAAGGTAAAAAATTGTTTGTTTTAGAAACTCTTTAATACTCCATTGTTTATACTCTTAATCCAGTCGTCTTTGAAAAGGTTCCTTGTGTCTTTTTTAAAATGTGTATTTTTACAATATACATTTTCAGGTTAGTGGAGAATTCTGTTGTTACAAACTATAATTTTGGATTTCTTCCTAATGGAAACTATTGTTTTGAGTAACTTTGCCTGTACTTCTGGTTTTCAGATCCTGAAACAAATCATTCAACTATAGGTGTTGCGTAGATGCTGCCCTGATTGCATTTAATTTAAAATCATCAAAATATTTTTAATCTGTGCAGCCTAGCAACTTGCATTTATCATGTGTCCCTTATTTTCTACTTGATCTGTTGTATGTATATATTAGTGTTTGTGTTTTCAGTTTATAATTGGACTTCTTATTGCATTTGCATTAGTTACTTTCAGGGTCAAAGAAAAATAGTTGTAATTGGCTTATCACTCTTATACCAAATGCATTGAGCAAGACTTTTTTTAACTTGCAAATCAAATTATGCCTGGTGAAAATGTAATTTTGAGCATTTTTCCAGAATATATTAATTCCACGTTTTTTAGTACTTTTAAAATGATTGTTTTAATATAATTTTAATTAATGTATTTGTGAGAGTTACTTACATTTAACTTCCATAGGCCCCTGGGCATTATTTCCAGCGCTGCCTTTAAGCAGAGAACTTTTTTGTTGCAAGTTAAGCTTTAGCGCCAGCAATATTTGAACACTATAAAACATAGATCTGCCCTTTTTTTAGATAGAACAGAGTATACTTCATGAGCAGACTGTTGCTAGAAATTCATATCTGAGTCATGAAAGGATAATTGCAAAAATCTGATTTAATCGTCTAATTGAGATGGATGCAGCTATATACACAACAGTTGCTAAGCGGAAATAGGATTTGTGGCCAGCCCCATGCCATTTTTTAATTCTCTAAGCTTTCACATTTTCCATAGGTATCCTCGAGTTGCCTCATCTTTTCTGGCCTAAATTTTTTATTTATTTTTCTGTAGACAGACTGTTTATTCCCCCTTTTTTAAGTTCCCTTTGTTTCTAGAGTTCCTAATCAGTTTAAATAGCATCTGTACGTATTAATCTTTTTGGTGCTCATCAGATTAGGTAGACATTCATAATCCTATTATATCCTGCTTTTTGTTATGATATCCTAGAGATGCACAAGGGTGCTTTCAGTGTAAATAATAAAGGACTGTAGAATTAACCTTATTTAATTTTATCTTGCCACATTATGAGTAATGCTTGAATTTATAGAACTCATTCACTTTGTTGAATTTTTTCTGTTGAAATAAGAATAGTAATCATAGTAGGCGTTTTCTAAGTTATCAGATGCTTTTACTACAGGTATGGGACCTGTTATCCAGAATGCCCGGGACCTGGGTTTACCAGATAACGGATCTTTACGTAATTTGGATCTTCATACCTTAAGTCTACTAAAATAAGATTTATTTGTATTAACTACAGTAGGATTGTTTACCTTCAATGCAGATGTATTAGATCTTAGTTTGGATCAAGTTGAGTAATCATAGTAGGCGTTTTCTAAGTTATCAGATGCTTTTACTACAGGTATGGGACCTGTTATCCAGAATGTCCGGGACCTGGGGTTATTCAGATAACGGATCTTTACGTAATTTGGATCTTCATACCTTAAGTCTACTAAAATAAGATTTATTTGTATTAACCACAGTAGGATTGTTTGCCTTCAATGCGGATTAATTATATCTTAGTTTGGATCAAGTGCAAGGTACTGTTTTATTATTACAGCGAAAAAGGAAATAATTTTTAAAAATTTGGATTATTTGGATAAAATGAAGTCTATGGGAAACTGACTTTCCTTAATTCAGAGCTCTCTGGATAATGGGTTTGCGGATAACAGATCTAATACCTCTACTAAACGACAATGTGGTGTTGACTGACAATGAAAGTTCATAAAATCTGTAAAGTCAAGTGATTTATCGAACATTTTGAATTACTTCTTGAGTTCTCAGAGCTGCCAGTCGGCTTTATTTTGGCTTTCTAGTGTGCCCTAATTTCCTGGCTCGGTAAAAGAGAGAACTTGCATTGATTTGGAATGTTGATTATATGTCTTTGTTCTGGTATCTTATTTTGGCCTGCTAAAACTAAAACAGGAATGATAACTCAATAAGAAAGATGCTTTATCCAAAACAGCTTTACTATCTTATCATTTTCATTTTAAATAAAAGAGGGGGAAATAACAGTTCTTATAAATGCACTGATATTACCATGGTCATCTGTTGAAACTGCTACTGACAGGTTGTAAACAGCTTGCATAAGCTTATGTTTGCTCAGCCTCATAACACATTTTGAATATGTTGAATACGTTATAGCATTAAGGTTTTTGAGTTGAGAAATAATTGGCAAAGTGGTGTGCTGTGAGTGGCATATAGCCTAACCCATCTTACCCTTTAGCTGTATACATTACATCAAACTAATCCAATGAATTTTTAACAGAAACTGGGGGAATTTATGGCCATGGAGTTCGTCTGACTCTGGTTTTATTGCCTTTTACATTATGACCTGTTTCTGTGTCAGAATTTCGTAATCAAGTTTTTATGACTCACCGCACCTTTCTGTACCGTAATAAGCTGGGTTCATAACCTTAAGCACACCTATGCAAAAATGCATATAAACCAATCTCAATATTCTGTCCTTATTGGGAGAGACAGCTAAAGTAGGCTAAGAAGACGCCGGTCACACATGTAACAAAACCTCTCAACTGCCAGTTAAATAAATCTCGATATTTATGCCATTTTCTCTAAAATAGTGTGCAGCTATATTTGATAGATAAATGCAGAGTGGATAAGAAATTCTTGTAATATGATTAATGTAATACAGATGTGAGACCTGTAATATAGAATGCTTGGGAGCAGGAGCTATAGGTATAAGAGATCTTTTCGTAATTTGGATCTCCATACATTAACTTTCAATCTTTCCAAGGTCTCAGCAGTCATAAGGGCCTCTTGCTTAGTCCATAAAAACTTCTCCATTCTCATGTCAAATGAATCTTCTTCTATTAATCAAAAACCATGTTTCCATGAAGACCAGCTGCATAAAGCCACATTAATAATATGTTCTACTAATCTACTTAGTGCTTTAATGTTGTTTTTATTTCACATTTAATTTGTTTTAAAATGAAATGTGCTGTAGTTAGGGTTGCCACCTTTCCTCCCGAATAACTCCATGCTGGGAGGCAAGATGGTGATGTAGCAGGAGGCGGGACCGTGCTGCCGTGTGAGTCTCAGGGAATCCTGCCCAGTTTTCCTAATTTTTAGAACTGGATAGGCAGTTTTGACCTGGAAAGCACTTCAAAAAATGGGCTGTCCAGGTTAAAACCAGACAGGTGGCAGGTGGAACCAGCACTGTGCTGCTGTCCTGTCATGTAAACATTAAAGATGGTTTTACTGAAACTGGAGTGCTGTCTATTGGAAGAAATTTGTGCATCTTGGTGGAGCCCTTGTGTACAGGCTCAATGACGTGCACCCAAGCATATTCTGGGCTGAAAGAGTAAGTGTGGTTTAATTGGAATTACATAGGAACAATTCATAAAGACTCTCTACTTGTGCTCTCTAAATTGTCTTTGGGGAATTTCAGTTGAATCAACTTCTTGCAGCTCATACACTTGGTGTTTTTCTATTTTCATTTGTCGCATTTAAACCCTGTTTTATCGGAAAATGTAAGCAATGTCTTTAGCATTTCTTTGAAACCAATGCTGCATTTGCCTCTTATGTTTGCCTTATATGGACAAGAACAGATGGAAATAACGGCAAAAAATTATAAATATTCAGCTCTGTTCTTGCGTGCATTTAGCTCCCCTTCATGCTTTTGTCTAAATGCTGGGTAGAATTTATCTCATTACTCAAGTTCACCTTTTATTTAAGCATGGGACGCAATTTAATCCACTGACTCATTCATCGTGTCTCATAATTACTGTACTTTTTGCCCTTGTTTCTCTTTCCGTAATATTCCCTTTACAAAACATCACCCTCCCCTGTTGGCTCCACATATTCTAACACGTGTTCTCTACACGTGATCCGCCCTGTCATTAATTTATTTAACTCCCAAGTCATTTACAGTAAGTAAACACGTCACCGTGTGCTGTCTGGACCTACTGACAAGAATTCATCTCCTTTCATAAAGTTTCCATGTTATCTGGTGCTCAGCGAGTTAAAAGTGCATCTTGTCTCCCATGAGGAAAGTTGTTTTGCTTTCAAGGGGGGGGGCTACGTTCCGTTATTTTAGGCTCATGTAAACAGATTTGTATGAACTTTTGTTTTGAGTCCATTACATAATGCACAGCTGTCAGGCAGCAGCACAGTGCAATCTTGTTGAAGGTGTTTTCACAGGCAGCGGGCGTTGGGGGTTACTAAATTACACCAACAGTAGGGCTGTGAGACAGGAGCTGCCGTTGTACCAAGACTTTCTTTATTCCTGTTCGCCAATCCAGCTCACAGCTTACTGTAAATGTGGCAGGCTGCCAGTCTGTGGCGCAGAGCCTTTTCTTCTTCAACTTGTAATACTGTAATCTGGCGAGAAGACAAGAATTACAGTCGTGCTTGTTGTTTGTTTCTGTATTTTTCCCTGGCTGAGCGTGTCAGGGCTTTGAGAGTGTGGGAAGATGTGAAACGAAATGTTCGGATTGGTTCAAAACGCAAAGAAAACAGCGACTAAGCCTGTAGCATAAATAGAAAGGCTTAATAACTCTGCTTGTATAACCCTGTTGTCTTTATGGTTTATAGTGCAAATCCTACCTATGCAGCTAACCCTTTCCTTTCTGAGCTGTGTACACAAATCCAGCGCTTGCTGAGTGGGGGGAGGCTGCTGGATCCTTATAAGGTCAGAAATGCCTTGGAGAAAAATTCTGCGCTCTTTCATCTTAGAGATGGATTCAACTTAGCCTTTGGACCAGCTGATCCGGCGCTTTTTTATTCAAACGTGAAACAAATAATCTATAAATATAATAATTTATATGAAAAAAGAAAACAAACACTCTGTTGTAAAATGTAATGTTAGAAGACACAAGGGAATTCGGCGACCTAATAAAGGCACCAGGCCGCAGCATCTGGAAGGCTGCATGGTTCTGCACAATTGCGGGTGCATCTAAGCAATAATGTACAGATGCAACCAATTCTAGACATATGACTTAGCTGGTTTGCTATGTCCCACCGTGTCATGTGGTGTCAAAACAACATTTGCTTTAGCTGGATATTAATACGATTGAAGTGACAAATGCACTTTTTCTGAGATGAGTTCATAAAGAGTGCAGGGCAGGGGGGATTGAACTACTGGCTCTTACTGTCTGCTATCAACATTTATCTTCATCATGTGGAAAGATTTAAGCATTTTGAGATAAGGTTGATTTTATATATATTGTGACATAGCAGAATTTTCATATTAATGGAAATTGAGCATTGTACCAGAGCTGACTTCCCCAGCTTTAGTGGTGTGAGGGGAATGCATCCCATGACGTTACATGATATCGCTGGACACACAAAGTAAAGCTGGCCAGACATGTAAAGAGCCGCACATTTGGCAATGTCATTAGACCAGAGGGCCCAACAATCTGATCACAACGGTATTCAAGCAATCATGGTGAGGACCACATCTGGACAATTTTAGCCAGATATCAGTCAGGCAGGCTTGTCGTTAGGGTTGCCACCTTTCCCCCTGACTAACTCCGGGCGGAGATGACCATGACATAGTGAGAGGCGGCGCCTTGAAGGGGCGGAGTGTGATGTAGCGGGGTGGGATGTGATGTCAGGGGCAGCGATATGACGTGCTGATCGGCAATTGGCCGATCACAGCGTCAGTCTCAGAGAATCCTGGCCAAATTGACAGGCCTGACTTAGCCTGCGTAGAGCAACACAGAGCGAATATTGACTCGGAAACGGGAAAGTTTGCATTTTCCCGCCAATAGCCACTAGCTACACACCGGCTGATGCCAGGAATGTCAATGGAGCTACAGGGGTCAGAGCATGAAAATGGGCCTGCTTTCTTCTGACTGTGTACAAAACGAAGCCAGGAAAGCAGACTACTTGTGCCCTTAAATCTGCCCTTGTGGCCATCTAAACTAAACTAACTTTACTTAAGAGCGATAACTTGCAATAATGATGATGACCAACAGAAAGAAAATCTAGAGGCAATTTGCAACTGTGATTTTTTTTCTGGATTTGCACATTTTTATTACCTGTTATCATATCCACACTGCATAAGTTATTTCTCTCAGGTAACTAAATAACTACTAACTAAAAACCAAAACAAATAACTAAAAACCAAAATTGACTACAATTTCTATTGGCCATCCGAAGTGTGGCACTACGTAAAATATGCAAGAAATGATATAGAGGCTAAGTCAATTGTTAAACGTATAAATGTATTATTACTAAATAAATTGATAATGAATTTAGAATTAAAATAATGTATTGCTGATAATTATTGGGCAAAAGTAAATGTAATAATACATTAATCAATTGTTACTTTATTATATATTACCACTGTATTCACTAATCTGAATGAACTATTTATTTTTAAAAAAAAATGCTCAAGTTCATTACCAATTATGGCTCTCCAAAATTTATAATTCTCCTGAAATAACTTAACTAATAACTTAATATAGCTGTTACTCTTAATGCTGCTCTTTCATCCAGGAAGCACACACACACGTCAATGCTTTGACTGTGCATCATGGTGCTATGAACAAATGGTGCAAATTAATGCTGTTGGTGCCTTTAGAGATTTTTTATGCTTTGAAACTGAAAAAGAAGACAAAAAAGTGAACACCATTTTAAGGGCACACCCCTAAATACCACATCCATGTAACAAATTTGGCAGGCTATGGAAAGTTTGAACACATTTCTGGGGGTTTTAGCGTCAGGTTTTATGTGTTGTTACAGTTTTGCTAATGAAGGTGAATTGACCTTTAAGCTGCAAGTCTCAGTTCTCCCAAGAGACATGATTAAATTATTACAAATGTATCTAATTGCAGGTGCTGAGTATTCTGGTCTCTCTGCCAAACGCCTCTTACATTTCAGAACATTTCTGGCTGTTCAGTATGTTGATGTGGGGGCTGGCCTGAAACCCGTGGGTCGGGGGTTTGCGCTGGCTACTGCAAAAAATCTTCTGTGAGCAGCATCTGTTCATAGATTGTGCATAAACCAAAAGCAGTGTTGTACAGGTATAGGATCTATTATCCAAAATACTTTGGACCTGGGGTTTTCCAAATAATCGATCATTCCATAATTTTGTAGCTAATAAACAATTTAAACATGAAATAAACACAATAGGATTGTTTTGCTATGAATATGGATATGTTATGTATTTGTGCAGATTAGTTACCATCAAGTACAAGAAGCTACTGTTTCATAATTAGAAAAAAGAAAATGAACTAGAACTAAGCAATGTGTAAGAGATTCAGTGTAGAAGCCTCAGACTACCTTTATCAGATTAATTTAGGCATACAAAGAAAATTGTAATAGAAGTCTTAACATACTTAGCCTTAATGGGAAACTATACTCATGAACTTTGCACTGTAGGTCTGTATAATATATATCACCTAAAATATTCCATACTGTAGTATCAGTGGCGTAACTAGACCCCCTAAGGGCCCTGGTACGTAAATTTACAACTGGGCCCCCTACCACCCCCACGTGCATTGGGCTGGAACACAGCATTACTGACCTAATATCATAGAATCAGTTAAACTGTTCCAGTAAAGCTAACACTTATATGATCAATATGGTTGCTCATCACATACATAGATACCAATTCAGAATACTAATTCATGTATGTTCTCAATCATATAAGTCCACAGCAACATTACGCTTATGAAAAGAATTCAGCTTTGGAGAGTAAATAGTAGTACCTGTGGATGGCACAGTAATAATATTTCTGCCTATAATATGTATGAATAATGTTCCTGTACTGGCTGCACTTCATACCCTCACACATTTATGTATGAATAATGCTGCTGGTTTATAGGGACAGAGAAAAATAAATCAATCTGAGAAAGACAACTAGTATTTTAGTACATATGGGATCCGGAAACCTGTAATCCAGAAAGCTCCGAATTCTGGAAAGGTCGTCTCCCATTGACTCCATTATAATCAAAAAATTCAACTTTTTAAAAATGATTTCCAATGATAGCTTGTACTTGATCCCAACTAAGATATAATTATTCCTTATTGGAAGCAAAACCAGCCTATTGGGTTTCTTTAATGTTTATATGATTTTCTAGTAGACTTAAGAAGATTTATGAAGATCCAAATTAGTAAACCCCCAGGTCCTGAACATTCTGGATAACAGATCCCATACCTGTACTCAAAGGATCTAAGCACAAGAGTCTAAAATACATTTTACTGCTTTAATGACCAGGGTTAATCAGTGCAGCATTAAAGTGGTCGTTCAACTTTTTAGTTTTTTTCATTTTTTCGTTTTTTTGCGTTATTTTTATTCAGCAGATTTCCAGTTTGCAATTTCAGCAGTCTGGTTGCTAGAGTCCAAATTATCCTAGCAACTATGAATTGATTTGAATGAAAGACTGGAATATGAATTGCAGAGAGTCTGAATAAAAAAAGTAGCAATAAACGTATAGCATTGTGCAAGATGGCATAGTGGCAATTCCGTGTATAAATACCCCCAGAGCTCATAGTAAGATGGCATGGTGGCAAGTACATGTATAAATCCCCCCAGATCTTTCAGCAACACCGGCCTGTAGCATTATGCAGTCAGTCCAGCCAAAATAAGGCTCTACTAACTCAAGATTGAATGAAAGTTACCTACAATAGTCTGGTATGAGAGGTATTAAGATCTGTCTTTCAGCTCTCTGCCATCATGATGTACCTTAAATTGTGGAGATTAGAGGCCTGCAAGACTGCAAACTTCAGTTGGCTGCAGGCATTCTGCAGCAGTATGCGTGCCGAGTCGACCGTGGTGCTGGTGCTGTGCAGCTGCGGTGCATGTGGAAGAAGGCTGGTGATGCTGGTAAATGGCAACGGTGGGTGGTCCCACCCAGACACCTCACCCACGTCGGCAATGTCGCGGTCCGTCACCAAGAGTCGGCCAAAATGTGCGCACTGTGCAGCACAGCCTGTGCTCTCGGATCATGCTTGAAAATAAATGGGGGTGTAATGGTTTCCAGGCCAGCCAGCCACTGCAGCCCAGGTGCGCCCGGGGCCCCCACTGGCGCTGGGCCCAATAGGGCCCAATCGGCCTAAGGCTGGTCCTGGGTGGGGGAGACAATTATGAGGAATAGCTCCTCCAGGCTGCTGGCTACTTGGTGCGGGCCCAATTGGACCCAATCAGCCTCAGGTCGGCACTGCCATCGGTGACGTCATGTGCAGTGCGCCCCAGAGAATGGCGCACTCGAATCCAAGTAACTTCTCTTCAGGGACGCGGGCCCCATCGGGGTGCAGGGGTACGGACCCTGGAATACCTGCACCCTTTGCACCCCCGGTAGTTCCGCCACTGTGTAGTATATAAATAAATCTTTTTGCAATCCACAAAAAAATATTGTCTGCAAACTTCCTTGGATTATGGCATGCTGCAAAGGCTTTAGTCAACAATAAAACCCACTCCCCTAGCACTTTTATAACTTCCTTCAAGATATGCAAAACTGGAGCAGATAGTCTTATTTGAATGCTTAAAGGACTAGTAACACCATAAAGTTCTAATTTAGATCAGAGAGGTTTTAATTCTGTACTTCAATGGAACCATGAGTAGCATATCATCTTCTTGAAAAAGAACACAAAAATATTTGTGCCCTATAGCCCATTTTTAATGGAAATGGTTGATCTCATGGCTACAAAGCAGTTTGTTTAACCTGTTTAGTTCTGAAGGAAACATATTTTTTACCAGCACATGGTAACGGTGCATTATTTGTTTATAATACACAAGAGCCACGTATATCCTCTAAATTATATTGTGCTTAGTGATGTCATAGGTTATAATCTGAACTAAGTGATGTCATTTCTGTCACATGACTCACTGAAGCTTGTGTATTTTAATAAATGAGGTACCCCCTGTTACAAAATATGAGGATATTAGAAGTCACCTCGGCATTCCATGACCTGTATAAAAGCACTGTGGTTTTATATGGTCATGGAACTCCTCGGTAACTTATATTATCCTTATATTTTACAAGAGGCGGTACTTTATTCACGGTATAATTTGTGTAAATTCAAAGTCTGTGGCAGAAGAATACAGATAGTAGATACCTACTTTTTTTAACTCGATTTGACTATGCAACCTAGTCAAGCTCATCCCCTTTCAATAAACATGATGCAACTTTTTAATCAGCATAAGGGGGTCTTTTGTATATATGGATATACTCTTTTTTAAATATACTTAAACCAATTAATGGGAACCTGACACCCAGACATAAAAAGCTGTATAATAAAAGTCACTGTCAAATTAAACATGAAACCCCAGTTATTTTTTTCATTAAAACATCCTATATTGGTATCCTATATCTCATCCCCCACCTCTGTGTTTCAGGTATAGCAATTGCTTTCAATTCTGCACTTCCTAAATGTCACTGCCCTCCTCACATTCCCCCTTGCGCTTCCCCATCTATCCAATGCATGAGCATTAGTTCCCCCATTCTGGCCATAAACAAGATTTTTAGATGATGCAAAACTTGCCATGAAAAAAGTGTACACAAAATGGCGCTTGCCTGTCTGATTTAAATATTTTATATAAGTAGCATTTATTTATTTTGCATTATTACCACAATAGAAAAATAATTGGAATTATTTATTGACAGGTCTTGAGATGACAGGTCTCATTAGAAAAAGAGAAAATAGAAAAGGGGATATTATCCTTTTAAAGAGCCCACTATGGCTTGCCTGCTTCATATTGTGCTTTCCAAAATCCAGTCGACAAGCTTTTTCTGTGAAATATATTCTCTGGCAAAACAATATCCTATCCCAGGAGGATGTATACATAGACAAAATACCTTCTAAGATTTTGTTACTGGTGCATCATTGAAATTACTAGGAAAGTAAAGTAAATTGTGTAAAGTTGATTGAAGGAAATTCCTTGCATAGAATGTAATTCAACATTTTGGACCATAGTCAACAAGCCGTTATTCTGAGAAATTACTGTTCCAAATATTCCGAAAATCTCAGATTTTGTAAAGACTAAAGGGGGAATGTAATAAAAGTCACAAGTGTTATTTTAAATGACATTTTTGCAAATGTTAAGCACTGCTTGCAATGTAAGAATTCGCTGGTGAATATTACATTGCACATTATCGCTAAGCAAAGGTTTAGCGTTAACACCTGCTCTGAAGTTTTATTAAATATCTTGTTGCAAAAAACGCTTTGCAAATGCTAAATTTTATTACATATATTGTGAATGTTTTGCAAAAGCCGTTTGCTCGCAAACTTTGAGATGATATCGTTGAGGTCTGCAATCAGTCAAAAAAGACGCAAACATGGTCGATAAAATTTGCAAGTGTCTTTGAGCAGGTTTTTTGCGCTAACGAAACATATTACATTTCCCCATAAAAGTTTTTATACTGGTGTGTATGTGTATATGCAAAATTAAAACATGAACTTAGTACACATCATGCACATGACAAATGGTTCAATCTTCTTACATCTAAATCTAGAGATTATTTATTACTAAGAAAAAAATGGTTCTTTTTCATCGACCTCTAATTCTTTAGGGATATATGGTATGCAAGAGAGTAAATTGATGGTAAAATCAGAAGGGTAAACAGCACACAAGTTGATAGCAAAAAAGGAGAGGAGAACATGAATAGAACAGGTAATTGGGATAAAGCAGTAAAAAGGGACAGCACATAAAAATATGAGAAAATGGGAATTAAAGTAGAATGGGAATTAAAGTCTAAAGAAAGAGCGATAAAAGGAATGGTTGATAACATGACCTTTGTTGATGGGAAAGCAAAACCACTTAGGGAAAATGAATAAAAAGGAGAACAGATTTTAATATATAATGTGAAAATAATACAAATCTGCAAAAACATTACACGAGCAGAGCATAAAAAATTGAAAAATAAAAAAACAGAGAACAGCAATGTCTAAGTGCAACAACTATCATTCCTAGAACACAAATTGCTAACATTTCATATTTGGTCTTAATGTTCTATTGGTATACTGAATTCTTGCTTCCTGATTTTCGTGTGTTCCAGACCTGTTTTTCTGTGCCGTCTGCCCTGACCGTTGCCTGTACCTGGGACTCTTCTCTGCCTGCCCTAACCCATGCAGTTCTGTAGTCACTTCACTGTTGTATAGGAAAACGATACCCCCAGAATAAATACTTAACCAACAGATCGAGGCACATTTATTAAAGGTCGAATTTTGAATTCATGTGAGTTTTTAAAAACTCCCCTAAACTCCCATAAATTCAAAATTTATAAACTCGGATGAATGGAAAACACAAAACTCTATTCAAAATTTAAAAAACTCAATTCAAATTTGATTCAAATTTGGCAGGTTTTAGGTGGCGAATAGTCGAATTTGAGGGGCAGAGTATGTTAAACCTTGAAAATCTCATTAGAATTTTTTAAAAAACTCGAATCGACTTTGTAAATGCTGTTTGACATCTTTTATCTTGAGCTACCATTTTGTGATGATCTGTGTGCTGCCTCAGAGATCACCTGACCAGAAATACTGATTCTCAAACAGTAACAGGAAGAAGTGTGGGAGTAAAAGACAGAACTTAATAATTGGTTCATGTGACCTAACATGTATGTGTACCCTTACATTGTTTGTGCTCACTGTAAATTGTAGGATCCCAGGGGGAGGCCCTTAAAATGGCAAATTTCTTTTTAGAATTACCCAATGGCACATACTACTAGAAATGTATATTTTTAGTAAAATGGTTTATTTAGATGCAGCAGGGTTTTCCATATGAGCTATTTCATGTGATATATTTTTATATTTTTTGGGGGTATAGTTTTCCCTTTAAGATCACTGACTGAGAAAGTTAAATGAAATTAAGTTACAGTATTTTGATGGTATTGTATGTACCATGCCGAGAGCAATCAAACATACTCTTTGCTGATAGAAAGGAAGTCTGAGTATTGCACTTGCTAATGGTCCCTGCCTATCACATTTAGAATTAGGACTTTAAACAAGTTAGTTACTCCTATTAAAGTATGGGGTTTATTACAGACCTCATCTACATTCAGACAATAAAAACAGTATCGCATAAAACTTGATTGCTTACTTTTGATTTCACATTCTTGATCACGGATAAGCAAAGGTCACTGTGAAAAATAAGCTGTAAGCCAGACTTTTATATGGCTTTAGCTAATATGTAACATCTAATGTTGATATCAAATGTTGTGTGACTTGCTTACGGTATGTTTGTTTCATGGATCCCCTGGGGGATTTTATGATAAATGTGTTAAAGCTCCTCCCACATCACAAACGCCTCTTCCTGAGAGACTTGTTTTTGCATGTCATTGAAGAAAAACACGATGACAATGAATCATATGTTTATATTTAGCTCTACGACACTTTGTACTCATGTATAATGCTGGACATTAACCGGGTAGTTCACCTTTATGTTCACTTTTTGTATGTTCTAGAATGGCCAGTTCTAAGCAACTTTTAATTGGTCTTTATTAATTATTTATTATTTTTTAATTATTTGCCTTTTTTTGTGACCGTTTCCAGCTTTCAAAAGGGGGCTCACTGACCCCATCTAAAAAATACACTTTTATTGTTGTTGCTACTTTTTATTACTCATCTTTCGTTCAGGCCTTTCCTATTCATATTCAAGTCTCTTATTTAAATCTGGCAAGCATCCTGACAGTGTTTATATTACCAGGATTTCACTTTTATCTATGGCTGATAAATTAACGCACAAAACAGTATTGCCGCACCCACTAATATGAATAAAGATTAAAGGGGTGTTTACCTTAACGTTAACATTTAGTATGTTATAGAATTACTAATTCTAAGCAACTTTCCAATTGGCCTTCATTTTTCTTTTTTTCTTATATAAATACATGTTAATAATAATAATAATAATAATATTTTGCCTTCTTTTTCTGACTCTTTCCATCATCCGAAAAACAAATGCTCTGTAAACTACACATGTATTGTTATTGCTACTTTTTATTACCATCTTTCTATTCAGATCCTCTCCTATTCATAATTCAGTATTTTATTCAAATCAATGCATTGTTGCTAGGAAAATCTGGATCCTAGCGACCAGATTGCTGAAATTGCAAACTGGAGAGCTTCTGAAAAAAAGCTAAATAACTCAAAAACTAAAAATAATAATAAATGAAAACCAACTGCAAATATCACTCTAGAGTCTAGACTAAAACGTACTAAACTAAAATCTAATTTAAAGGTGAACAGCCCCTTTAATGCGCAGAAGATGAACGCTTACAGTGCACTATAACATATGTCTATATATTATTTTGCCTTCTTTTTCTGACTCTTTCCAGCTTTCAAATGGGGGTCACAACCCCATCCAAAAAAAAGAATTCTCTGTAAGGCTACATGATAAATAAAAATCACTCTTGACATCATACTAAAATGTAATTTAAAGGTGATCAACCCCTTTAATGTGCAGAAGAGGAATACTTGCAGTGCAATATACATTTTGCTGTCATTGATCCTCTCAGAGCTTTTCTTTTGTGGAATCCTATTCATATCCAGTACATTGGCATCCAGGGTCGGACTGGGGGGCCCGGGGCCCACCGGGACCGCTGTCCAGGGCCCCCCTCTGGCCCCCGCTACCTACTTTGAGCCGAATCGCCGATCACCATACTCGCTCAGGCGGCGCATCGCGCATGCGCAAAAATCACTAAGCACACATGCGTAAACGAGGCTAGGCGCGCATGCGCAAATAGCGCTGCGCCGAAATTGGTTTTTTTTAGAAAAACTGTTTGGGAGAGCGGGTCTGGCCCGGCGGGGGCCCACTAGGGTCGGGGCCCACCGGGTATTTTCCCGGTGTCCCGCTGGGCCAGTCCGACACTGTTGGCATCTGGTGTAGATCTGAATGAAATCTGATCACATATGTGAATAGATTCATCTGATTCTGATAGAGATGCACTGGGCACAAACTGACTCTGTTCGATAACTGTCCAGTTGAATTTCTGGGGTTAGGTGAAAGAAGCATAAAAGGAAATTGCCTTTTACAAAATACAAAAAAAAACACCAATGCATGATATCCAAAGAACACATAACTTTCATGGTTTTGATTTCTGATCTTGTTTGTTGATAGAATGCAGAGATGCTAATATGCTTTCTCCTGTATTGTTCCCACTTAAATGGTGCTTCCATGACAAGGCATTCTCCATTATAAACCCATTTTATTTGAGGTCTAATGTTATTTAAAGGTCCTTAACTGCAATGTATTTCACTATCAATGGCTTGCTGGAAGTTATAGTACAGGTATGGGATCCATTATCTGGAAACCCATTATCCAGAAAGCTCCGAATTACGGAAAGGCCCTCTCCCATAGACTTTATTTAATCCACATAATCCAAATGTTTAAAAATGATTTCCTTTTTCTCTGTAATAATAAAACAGTACTGTCTACTAGATCCACACTAAGATATAGTAAATCCTTATGCAAACAAAAATGCCCTATTGGGTTTATTTAATATTTACATACATTTTCTAGTAGTAACGTAAAATAGGAAAATCCAAGTAATGGAAAGATCCCTTATTATTTTGGATAACAGGACCCATACCTGTACAACAAGGCTACAGAATGGACAGGGACCCAGTCTTCTCTAACTAAAGCTCCACTGAACAGTTTGTAGACTGATTTAGTAGACCTAATTGGGATGCAAATCACTTACCCAATGACCTGGTTCAATCTAACTGGATTACCAGAATACTCAGCTCAGACTGCTTTAGCTGACTGCTTGGCCGGTAACTAGATTTCGGCAAGTATTGTAGGGTTTATCTCTTTTGCGTCACAGACAGACTAATACAGCCTTGCTGTGAGCTGATAGTGAAGTGCTCAGCACAGCTTTATTGATTCTTGGAAATTCATTGATCATTAATTGTCCTGTGTGAGATTAACGGGAGGTTTGATGACAATAAATCTTTGAGGGAGCATAGGTAAATCTACCTGCTTTTCCATAGACATCACATGAGGCAGCACACAGACCATCATGAAATGGTGGTTCAAGGCAAGAGATGTAAAAAGGCAATATTTACATAAATATATATACCAGTTTGGTAAGATTCTTTAATATTGATATAATTTGATATAAATCTGTTGCTCAAGTATTCATTTTGGGGGTATAGTTTTCCTTTAAAGATGAACCACCCCTTTACCAGCCCAATGGTCATGTGCCCTTTTAATGCAGTTTAAAACCTGAAACTGATGGAGGAAATGTTAGTATAATGTTAAAATATGTTGCATTCTATAGTGGAGCATGCATGTATTAGGTGTGCAAATAAATGAAACTGAATACTGACATCAGTTGCCCTTTTTTATTACCCAATGTAACACTTAAGCTGGCCATAGACGCAAAGATCCGATCGTACGAATCAACGTACGATCGGACTTTCCCATCTCCCGACCCTCCACTAACTATTCAGATCAAAGTCTTTACCATTCCGGTCAAATAAGAACAGATCAGCCAATGTTCTGCCCCTGACAGCAATCGTACGATACTTATGTCTGACAACACTAGTGACAGTCTCCCTCTGAAAATCGTACGATCGGCAATACACGCAGAGATATTATCGGCAGGCGACAGAAATTTTCTAACCTGTCCGATCGACCAAACGACCGATCTCCGACGGACGAAAAATGTCGGGACTCTCCACACATGGTCCGAAAATCGTACGAATCCACGATTCGTACGATCGGATCTTTGCGTCTATGGCCAGCTTTAGACTTTGTTTTTGTTTCATTTTTCTTTTCAGAAGCAGTTACTTTAGTTCTAGCTGTGTTTCTCACTTCACTTTGTAGCAATGCAGCATCCAAGTAAACAAATCAGGTAGAGGTTTATTGCTTGTGGCCTCAGCTTTGCATTATGCAGCAATAACACTAATACTCCTAGATTAAACAATTGAAACAAGTGTAACCGCCTTACTTTACTGGACCTCAAAGCACGCTAGGAAAATGACGCTATTAATATTATATAGCTACGTTGAAATTTAGCTGCCTCTAGGATTTGATTGTCTGGTTGGAAATATATTTCTATTTAACTGATGAAGCCAATGCAGAAGCCAAACAAACTATAGAGAAAACCTAGAGAAGAACATTCCAGAGCAGCTAAGCAGGTGTGCTGTGCCGAAGCTGCCGGTGTGTTTGAGTGGGAAGCCTGGCGGAGTACAGTAGACAGTCTAGACAGTAGTTCAGAATGTTGCAGTGCTCTGTATTTAAACTCCTAATGAGAAAAGAGGAAGATTGCAGAGGGAGACTGGCCTGTGTGGATGACAAAATAAAAGTTAACCGTGTGTTTGCTGAATATTCCTCTGAAATACACTTACAGACACCAATTCTAATGCCAGAAAACTAACATGTTAATGCTTAGGTCACAGCCAGTGGTGTAATTAGCTATTACTGGGCCCCACAGCAATTTAATTGTAGGGTACCACACATATCCAAAGGTTGTTCTGTTTTAATAACAGATATTGAAATTTCGCATTATTTGGGACTCATGGGGCCCCCTATACTACTTGGACCCCCCTGCAGCCACACGGTCTGCTTTCTCTGTATTTATGCCCATGGTCACAGCAGTCAAGTTAGTTCTTCTAATTTATGCTCCAGGTATTTTCTTTTTAAAAAAAAAATATATACATGGAAAGAAAGACCAGCAACACCAGGGTTTTGCAAAAAGTTGAAAAAGTGTTATTGCATACGTGTATGTATGTATGCATCCTCCCAGTCTTCCCTCTCTAGCTGTTAGAATTACACCCAGGTTCTGGATGATGCAGTAGAATAACCGGTTACAGGAACTGGTCACAATGAGCAATTCTCTGATACATTTACAGAATTGCCTGTGTTGTGCAAAGGCACTTCTACCATTAGCACTAACACAACCATAGGAAGGGACACCCGTAGGTCCTTATGGGGAGCTCTGGGCCACGACTGCAGGAACAATAAAACATAGATAAATTAAAAAAAAAAAAAGATGTGTAGCCCTATTTGTTAATTAATGGTCTTATCTTATTGGCACTTAAAGAAAAAGCCCCAATGTAAAAACCTAAAAAGGTTATTGTCTCACTAGTAGTATATTGGGCCTGGGCGCTCATGCCCCAGACCTACAGCTCGAAGTGGAGGTATCCAACCAAAGGAGGAAATGGCAGACACTATTGGCCTCCAAGTGTTTGTAGGGATGGTGGGAAGTTTTAAAAAAAGAAAGCCGGCAGTGGGAGTCTCATTGAAGGTTAACAAACAGTTCCCTCCCACCCTTCCCATGTATTTGTTATGTATATTATATATGTTATGTACATTTTTGAATTTTTTTCATTGTCACAGCTTTATGATGCGAAATCATGCAAAGTCCAGAAAATTAGGAGGGGTTATGCATTCAAGGATCTGTAATTTACGGTTTAGATCCCAGTCTGGCTGCTGGAGACCCCTGGGATTGTTTGATAATTCGCATCTGCAAAGGTGTTATTTTGTATGTATGTGGCCAACACACTGTTTTGCATTTAAAATATTTTTGTTTGTGTTTTATTAAAGGAGGCCCCAGCTTTTCCAATCTATTTTTTTTTTTCTTTTTTTTTTCTTCCTCCCCATTTTTTTTTTGGTCCTTTAGCTGTCATGGCTAAACCACCAGGTGGCACTAAAACATGGACTGGAGGAGGGCATCTTTCCAGTGCTTTATTTCTGCTTCATCTCACATCAGAATGATAAAAACCCCATATTCAGGGCTGTTCTGAGACCCATTGAGGACATCATCAAGACCATTCCCCATAGACTTCATTTTATTCAAATAATTGAGAATTTTAAAAATGATTTCCCTTTTTATAAATGTCACAATATAAGACTGATTAGTAATTATTACAGATCATTACTACGTGGCAGCACAGAAACCAGTGCAATTAACATCAGAACTTAATAATCAGCCCTGTAGCATCAACTTATATTACAGGCCAAACTAATTTTCTGCTTGATAATTTACAACGACCCGTAAATTTAGCTTTTCAACAGCTGCTCAGATCCCACTGAGCATGTGAGTGTCGCAGACACTTTCCAAGATGGTGACCCCCTGTGACAAGTTGGATGATTACTGTTATTGAGAAGCTGAAAATTTAGGCTAGTGCCTAAAGTTGGCATGTTTAGCTGTATTAATTTTTAGGGTTAAATTCTCTTTTAAGTCTTACAATTACATTACTTGATGCTTTTATAGGCATTAAATGATTTGTGGTAGGCTTGTCTCTTAATGTTTGCTCCTACTGTAAAATGTAGTACATTACCTTGTTAGTCACATGCAATTATGGCACATGTTGACATAAAATTGGCAAGTATGCATAAAGTAAGTATGAAAAATTTGTGTATTTTTATGAATTTCTTGCATCAGCAGCTTGATTTTTCTGACTATGTTTATCTCATACAGCAGCAGTTCTTTCTATCTACCCCCAGGTTCATCCCACCATACAGAGAAGTCATTAAATGTAAGAAGCAGAAAGAATCCTGAGTTAATGGCCTATGAAAGCAATAAACACAGGCAATCCCATTAAGTCATACCTTGTGCTACATCCTTTATTTATACTCTACTTAATATGGGCTGGTTCATGGTACTAAGTTTGAATGGAATCTGCCATTTTTTTGCCATTATGTATTCCCCTGGATTCCAGAGTAAATGTGTCCCTCCTCACAGTATCTTGTTTTATGCAGACGCCAATTTGCATGTGTATTGGTTGATTATGAGCAAATTGTGTTTGCATTTGCTTGCATCATTGTTTGTGTGTATATATATATATATATATATATATATATATATATATATATATATATATATATATATATATATAAATAAATATATATATATATATATAAATAAAAATATATATATATATATATATATATATATATATATATATATATATAAAAAAAAAATATATATATATATATATATATATATATATATATATATATATATAAAATATAAAACTTGAAACAGAATATTTTGAGATCAGAAGGAACTAAAAGTGTCTGGGTGTAAGAGTGGGGTTGGAATGAGGTCAGTGGAACACCGGGTAAAAAACCCTGTGGGCCCTGCCAGTCCAGATCCACACCCTGCACTTTTTCCTGTTGCAAATGCGCATGCTCACACACGTCTGGGAGGCCGGAGGGGGACCCAGAGGCAGCAGCCCCAATGGGACCCGGGCCCCCAGTCCGACCCTGGGGATGACTGATTCATATACAGTCATATGAAAACGTTTGGGAAACCTTCTTAATTCTTTGGAGAGTTGTTTATCATTGGCTGAGCATTCAAAGTAGCAACTTCCTTTTAATATATATAACATGCCTTATGGAAACATTAGTTTTTCAGCAGTGACATAAAGTTTATTGGATTAACAGAAAATATGCATCATAACAAAATTAGACAGGTGCATAAATCTGGGCACCCCAACAGAGATATTACATCAATACTTAGTTGAGCCTCCTTTTGCAAATGTAACAGCCTCTAGACGCCTCCTATAGCCATTGATGAGTGTCTGGATTCTGGATGGTGGTATTTTTGACTATTCGTCCATACAAAATCTCTCCAGTTCAGTCAAATTTGAAGGCTGCCGAGTATGGACAGTCTGCTGCAAATCATCCCATGGATTTTCGATGATATTCAAGTCGGGGGACTGTGATGGCCATTCCAGATTTCCAGAATATTGTTCTTCTCCCTCTGCATAAATGCCTTTGTAGATTTCCAAGTGTTTTTAGGGTCATTGTCTTGTTGTAATATCCAACCCCTGCGTAACTTCAATTTTGTGACTGATGCTTGAACATTATCCTGAAGAATTTGTTGATATTGGGTTGAATTCATCCGACCCTCGACTTTAACAAGGGCCCCAGTCCCTGAACTACTCACACAGCCCCACAGCATGATGGAACCTCCACCAAATTTGACAATAGGTAGTAGGTGTTTTTCTTGGAATGCGGTGTTCTTCTTCCGCCATGCAAATCACTTTTTGTTATGACCAAATAACTAAATTTTTGTCTCATCAGTCCAAAGCACTTTGTTCCAAAATGATTGTGGCTTGTCTAAATGAGCTTTTGCAAACTACTCTGTTTGTGGCATGAGTGCAGAAAGGGCTTCTTTCTCATCACCCTGCCATACAGATGTTCTTTGTGCAGATTGCGCTGAATTGTAGAACGATGTACAGATACACCATCTGCAGCAAGATGTTCTTGCAGGTCTTTGGAGGTGATCTATGGGTTATCTGTAACCATTCTCGAAATCCTCTGCATATGCCGCTCCTGTATTTTTCTTGGCCTGCCAGACCTGGGTTTTACAGCAACTGTGCCTGTGGCCTTCCATTTCCTGATTAAATTCCTTACAGTTGAAACTGACAGTTTAAACCTCTGAAATAGCTTTTTGTAGCCTTCCCCTAAACCATGATACTGAACAATCTTTTTTTTCAGATCTTTTGAGAGTTGCTTTGAGAATCCCATGCTGTCACTTTTCAGAGGAGAGTCAAACAGAAGCACAACTTGCAATTGGCCACATTAAATACCCTTTCTCATGATTGGACACACCTGCTTAACAAGCTAATCCAACCAATTTGGTGTTGCCAGTAATCAGTGTTGAGCAGTTACATGCATTTGAATTAGCAAAATTACAAGGGTACCCAAATCTTTGACAGCCAGATTATCACATTTGATTTAATTTCATACAACTAAATATTGCTTCACTAAAAATCTTTGTTCAGAAAACACTCGAGTACTCAGAGTGGAGTAAATTATTATGCAGGCTGAGAGGGGTTCCCAAACTTTTTCATATGACTGTAGATATATTAATGACTTATACGCCAATATTTACTGTTGTTCTTGTTGCTAAATGCAACCCCTCTGAGATAGCACCATGTGCTGGGGCTGCCCCTAAAGCAGACTGTAGTAGTGATATCCTCCAAAGGCATATGTGGTTGTTGCCCCAATGTCTGAAAAAGTAAAGTCTGGTCTAAACTAAAAACAAGTCATTGAGTGGATATGCAAATGTATTCAGTGGCTGCCAGCTAGGAATTGAAAAAGGAAGTTATGCTATAATGAAATAAAGGGCCCAATATAGCTGCAGCTCTCTGCCTTAGCAAGGACACGTGAAAGAAAGAAGCCCATGTAATGAAATGAAAGGGCCTCTGTGTCCTTGATATGGTTCCTTTGACTTATGCAAATGTTGCATCTTAATTGTTGAAAGAAGTTGGAGTGTAATCAGTGTGGCAAGCCGGTTATCCGCTCGGCACAGCTAGCATTTTAAAAGTCACCAATGTTAACCCTTTAGTCCGGAGCAATTCAATGCAGAAATGTTAAAGGGATTCTGTCATGATTTTTATGGTGTTTTTATAAATTACACTGCAAATAATTCACTCTACCATACAAAATTTCATTCCTGAACCAACAAGTGTATTTTTTTTTACTTGTTTTATTGGTGTGTAGGCAGCCATCTCAGGTCATTTTACCTGGTCATGTGCTTTCAGAAAGAGCCAGTGCTGCACTATGGAACTGCTTTCTGGCAGAGTTTCTCCTACTCAATGTAACTGAATGTGTTGCAGTGGGACCTGGATTTTTATTATTGAGTGCTGTTCTTTGATCTACCAGGCAGCTGCTATCTGTTTACCTTCCCATTGTTCTGTTGTTAGGCTGCTAGGAGGGGGAGGAGAGGAGGGCGACATCACTCCAGCTTGCAGCAGTAAAGAGTGACTGAAGTTTATCAGAAGTCACATGACTGGGGGCAGCTGGGAAACTGACAATATGGCTAGCCTCATGTCAGATTTCAAAATTAAATATAAAAATAAATATAAAAAAATCCGTTTGTTCTTTTGAGAAATGGATTTCAGTGCAGAATTCTGGCGGAGCAGCACTAAACAAAAACAAGTTTTCCTATAACATTATACCTTTGAGTAACAGAAGGGGTTAAGCTGTAGGCAGATAAACAAGCTTGATGCATTAGACAGCATTACGTGTGTAAAACAATGCTGGCAATATTTCTGTAACATCTGAAGCAATCAAATCAATTTGACTGTGATAAAAATCAACTTTCAACTAACGTGACGGAGCTGAAGAACTGGATTGTTTTGTTCCATGCTAACGGTGAGCTGCTATGGCTTGGCACTGCCCTAGTTATACTGTATGTGTGTGCAGGGGACAGCACTCCATAGCTTTCTGCCCAAACAGGCAGAGGGAACGAGAGCATTCTCTGTTTTACATTAGCTCTCTTTTGCTACACTGCTCTGCTTTTGAATTGCTTCGGAGCCACAGTCTCTGGCAGGGCTTGCGTGGAAGTCATCTGAGGACAACTACTCATTCTGGAACCCTGCCATGTACAGTATACTTGATGATATCGAACAAAGCAGCATGAATCAGGATTATTTACATAGTGTCAATACCTGTTTCAAATATTCCAGCAGAATACATTAGAAAGGCTTTGTCAACGTACAGTATTAAAAAAAAAACACTTTTACTAACAAATGCTATTTTTGTGTTAAGGAAAAAGCAGCCAGTGTTTGCCTTTGGTACTGGCCTTTCCTAAGCATTGTTTGTCTAGTTACTAGAGATTAGGGATGTAGCGAACGTCGGAAAAAAAGTTCGCGAACATATTCGCGAACTTGCGCAAAAATGCGAGCGGTTCGCGAACGGTTCGCGAACCCCATAGACTTCAATGGGAAGGCGAACTTTAACATCTAGAAAAGACATTTCTGGCCAGAAAAATGATTTTAAAGTTGTTTAAAGGGTGCAACGACCTGGACAGTGGCATGCCAGAGGGGGATCAAGGGCAAAAATGTATCTGAAAAATCTGCCTGTGTGTGCTTGGAAGAGATAGTGTAGGGGGAGAGCTGTTAGTGATTTCAGGGACAGATGATAGTAAGCTTGCTGGCTAGTAATCTGCTTGATACTGCTCTGTATTGGAGGGACAGAAGTCTGCAGGGATTTGAGGGACATTTTAGCTTAGGTAGCTTTGCTGGCTAGTAATCTACTGTTCTCTTTAAACAACTGCCATACGTTGACCTTGTAGGCATTGTTTGCCCAGTTTTTTTGGACGCAGCCACTGAAGCACAGTTGCCAGAAAAAATATGCCATATAAATGCTGAAAATAGTAATTTTTTTGGTCGCAGCCACTGAAGCACAGTTGCCAGAAAAATTATGCCATATAAATGCTGAAAATATAAATTTTTTTGGTTGCAGCCACTGAAGCACAGAGGCCAGAAAAATTATGCCATATAAATGCTGAAATATATAAATTTTTTTGGTTGCAGCCACTGAAGCACAGAGGCCAGAAAAATTATGCCATATAAATGCAGAAAATATGCATTTTTTTGGTCGCAGCCACTGAAGCACAGTTGCCAGAAAAATTATGCCATATAAATGCAGAAAATATGCATTTTTTTGGACGCAGCCACTGAAGCACAGTTGCCAGAAAAAATATGCCATATAAATGCTGAAAATAGTCATTTTTTGCCATACGTTGACCTTGTAGACATTGTTTGCCCAGTTTTTTTGGTTGCAGCCACTGAAGCACAGAGGCCAGAAAAAATTAAACCAGTAGGGTTTGCACCCTAGTTTGTAACGGTGGCGGAGGGAGGAGGAGGACGCTAAAGGACAGCTGTGTGTGGAGTCATGAGGCTTGAAGAGAAGGACAGCTGCATAGAAGTCAGAACAAGTCTTCCGGCGTGCAGTAACCCTCCGAGATCCACCCCTCATTCATTTTAATAAAGGTCAGGTAATCGACACTTTTGTGACCTAGGCGAGTTCTCTTCTCAGTTACAATCCCTCCTGCTGCACTGAAGGTCCTTTCTGAGAGCACACTTGAGGCTGGGCAAGACAAGAGGTTCATGGCAAATTGTGACAGCTCTGGCCACAGATCAAGCCTGCGCACCCAGTAGTCCAGGGTTCATCGCTCCTCAGAGTGTCGATATCTGCAGTTAATGCCAGGTAGTCCGCTACCTGCCGGTCGAGGCGTTCTTTGAGGGTGGATCCAGAAGGGTTGTGGCGCTGCCTTGGACAGAAAAACATTTGCATGTCTGACGTTACAGACTGGCCAAAGGGCTTTGTCCTTGCAGGTGTGCTCGTGGCAGGATTACTGGCACCTCTGCCCCTGGAATGTTGATGAGTTCCTGAAGTGACATCACCCTTAAAAGCATTGTACAACATGTTTTGCAGGCTGGTTTGTAAATGCCGCATCTTTTCGGACTTGTGGTATGTTGGTAACATTTCTGACACTTTATGCTTGTACCGAGGGTCTAGTAGCGTTGCGACCCAGTACAGGTCCTTCTCCTTAAGCCTCTTGATACGGGGGTCCTTCAACAGGCATGACAGCATGAAAGACCCCATTCTCACAAGGTTGGATGCAGAGCTATCCATCTCCGCTTCCTCATTATCAAGGACTGCATCATCCACGGTCTCCTCCCCCCAGCCACGTACAAGACCAGGGGTCCCCAAAAGGTCACCACTAGCCCCCTGGGAAGCCTGCTCCTGTTGGTCCTCCTCCTCCTCCTCCACAAAGCCACCTTCCTCCTCTGACTCCACTTCTGGCACCTCTCCCTGCGTTGCAGCAGGTGCCTGGGTTCGTTCTGGTGATTCCGACCAGAAATCGTGCGCTTCCAGCTCCTCGTCACGCTGGTCTACAGCCTCATCTGTCACTCGTCGCACGGCACGCTCCAGGAAGAAAGCGAAGGGTATTAGGTCGCTGATGGTGCCTTCGGTGCGACTGACCATATTTGTCACCTCTTCAAAAGGTCGCATGAGCCTGCAGGCATCGCGCATAAGCACCCAGTAACGGGGGAAAAAAATCCCCAGCTGTGCAGATCCAGTCCTACCACCCAGTTCAAAAAGGTACTCGTTGACGGCCCTTTGTTGTTGCAGCAGACGTTCCAACATAAGGAGCGTTGAATTCCAGCGAGTCTGGCTGTCAGAAATCAAACGCCTGACTGGCATGTTGTAGCGCTGCTGAATGTCAGCAAGGCGTGCCATGGCTGTGTAGGAACGTCTGAAATGGGCCGACACCTTTCTGGACTGGGTGAGAACGTCCTGGAATCCTGGGTACTTGGAGACAAAACGTTGGACTATTAAATTTAACACATGTGCCATGCAGGGCACATGTGTTAAATTGCCTAGTCTCAACGCTGCCAACAGATTGCTTCCATTGTCACACACCACTTTTCCGATCTGCAGTTGGTGTGGGGTCAGCCACCGATCGGCCTGTGACTGCAGAGATGACAGGAGTACAGATCCGGTATGGTTTTTGCTTTCCAGGCACGTCATCCCCAAGACAGCGTGACAACGGCGTACCTGGCACGTCGAATAGCCTAGGGGGAGCTGGGGGTGCACAGGTGTGGAGGAGGAGAAGGAGGACCCAGCAGCAGAGTAAGAAGAAGAAGAAGACGAGGTAGAGAGCGATGGAGGAGTAGAGGTGGTGGCAGAACCGCGTGCAATCCGTGGCGGTGACACCAACTCCACTGTTGTTGTTGAGCTACCCATTCCCTGCTTCCCAGCCATTACCAAGTTCACCCAGTGGGCAGTGTAGGTGACATACCTGCCCTGACCATGCTTGGAGGACCATGCGTCAGTAGTCATATGGACCTTTGGCCCAACACTAAGTGACAGAGATGCGGTAACTTGGCTCTGCACATGTTGGTACAGGTGTGGTATTCCCTTTTTAGAAAAAAAATTGCGGCTGGGTACCTTCCACTGCGGTGTCCCAATTGCTACAAATTTGCGGAAGGCCTCAGAGTCCACCAGCTGGTATGGTAAAAGCTGGCGGGCTAAGAGTGCAGACAAGCCAGCTGTCAGACGCCGGGCAAGGGGGTGACAGTCAGACATTGGCTTCTTACGCTCAAACATGGCCTTCACAGAAACTTGGCTGGTGGCAGATGACTGGGAATGGGAACAGGTGGTCAAGGTGGAAGGCGGAGTGGAGGGTGGTTCAGACGGGTCAAGGAGAGCAGAGGTAGAGCAGTAAGATGCTGGACCAGAAGGAGTGTGGCTTTTAGTTTGCCTGTTGCCTTTGAGGTGTTGCTCCCAAAGTGCTTTGTGCTTGCCGCTCATGTGCCTTCGCATAGAAGTTGTACCTATGTGGCTGTTGGGCTTACCAAGGCTCAGTTTCTGACTGCACTCATTGCAAATTACAATGCTTTTGTCAGAGGCACACACATTAAAAAAATCCCACACTGCTGACTTTTTGGAAGTGTGCGATCTGGCGGTAACAGTAGAAGTTGGCGGAGTTGGCGGTATTGGCGGCAATGGCGGGTGCGTTGGCCGGCTGAACACAGGTGCCGATACATGTTGTTGCCCTGCTGATCCCTGCGGGCTGTCCTCCCTGCTTCTTCTAAGTCTTATTCTCCTACTGCCTCTCTGACTCTCCGTCTCTCCATCTGAACTACCCTCCTCTTGCTCTCTTCTACTAGGCACCCACAAAACATCAATCTCCTCATCATCATTCTCCTCAGATGCATCAATTTCTTCTGACACATCACAGAAGGAAGCAGCAGCGGGGACCTCCTCCTCATCACTCATTATGTCCATCTCTATCGTGTTCTCTGCCAGAATTAAATCTGGTGTAAGGTCCTCATCTCCTTCATCTTCTTCTGGCAATAATGGTTGCGCATTACTCAGTTCAAGAAACTCATTGGAAAATAACTCCTCTGACCCCAGTGAAGAAGGGGCACCGGTGGTGGAGGAAGTGTTACGTGGGGTGGCCATAGCAGTGGAGGATGAGGAGGATGTTGTGGTAAAGTTAGAAACGGTAGAGGATGGGGTGTGCTGTGTAAGCCAGTCAACTACCTCTTCAGCATTTTGGGAGTTCAGGGTCATTGGCTTTTAAAACTGGGAAATTTGCTAGGGCCACAGGATTGCATAGCAGCACGGCCCCTAGCACGGCCTCTGCGTGGCGGCCTGCCTTTGCCTGGCATTATTTTTAAAAAAACAACAACAACAACAAAAACTCAGTTGGTTTTTCTGGAAACGATAATACACACAGCTAGATGGCGGGTTGAAGAAAACACTGTGCAAATAATGCCTACAAAGTCAACGTATACACTACTACAGCGGTGGATACGGATTACGTAAAATATATGAATGCTGCTTGAAAAAAAGTAACTCAAGTGGTTTTTCTAGAGACGATAATATTATCAATATTTAGACAAAATGTGAACAAGCTCACACAGCTCGATGGCGGGTTGAAGAAAACAGTGTGCAAATAATGCCTACAAGGTCAACGTATACACTACTACAGCGGTGGATACGGATTACGTAAAATATATGAATGCTGCTTGAAAAAAAGTAACTCAAGTGGTTTTTCTAGAGACGATAATATTATCAATATTTAGACAAAATGTGAACAAGCTCACACAGCTCGATGGCGGGTTGAAGAAACACTGTGCAAATAATGCCTACAAGGCCAACGTATACACTACTACAGCGGTGGATACGGATTACGTAAAATATATGAATGCTGCTTGAAAAAAGTGACTCCGGTGTTTTTTCTGGAGACGGTAATATTATGGATATTTAGACAGAATGGGAACAAGGTCACACAGCTCGATGGCGGGTTGAAGAAAACAGTGTGCAAATAATGCCTACAAGGCCAACGTATACACTACTACAGCGGTGGATACGGATTACGTAAAATATATGAATGCTGCTTGAAAAAAGTGACTCCGGTGTTTTTTCTGGAGACGGTAATATTATGGATATTTAGACAGAATGGGAACAAGGTCACACAGCTCGATGGCGGGTTGAAGAAAACAGTGTGCAAATAATGCCTACAAGGCCAACGTATACACTACTACAGCGGTGGATACGGATTACGTAAAATATATGAATGCTGCTTGAAAAAAGTGACTCCGGTGTTTTTTCTGGAGACGGTAATATTATGGATATTTAGACAGAATGGGAACAAGGTCACACAGCTCGATGGCGGGTTGAAGAAAACAGTGTGCAAATAATGCCTACAAGGCCAACGTATACACTACTACAGCGGTGGATACGGATTACGTAAAATATATGAATGCTGCTTGAAAAAAGTGACTCCGGTGTTTTTTCTGGAGACGGTAATATTATGGATATTTAGACAGAATGGGAACAAGGTCACACAGCTCGATGGCGGGTTGAAGAAAACAGTGTGCAAATAATGCCTACAAGGCCAACGTATACACTACTACAGCGGTGGATACGGATTACGTAAAATATATGAATGCTGCTTGAAAAAGTGACTCCGGTGTTTTTTCTGGAGACGGTAATATTATGGATATTTAGACAGAATGGGAACAAGGTCACACAGCTCGATGGCGGGTTGAAGAAAACAGTGTGCAAATAATGCCTACAAGGCCAACGTATACACTACTACAGCGGTGGATACGGATTACGTAAAATATATTATGGCTGCTTGAAAAAAGTGACTCCGGTGTTTTTTCTGGAGACGGTAATATTATGGATATTTAGACAGAATGTGAACAAGGTCACACAGCTCGATGGCGGGTTGAAGAAAACAGTGTGCAAATAATGCCTACAGGGCAAATAATGCCTAAAAGGTCAACTTATACACTACTACAGCGGTAGTAAAATAAAAAAAAGTAAAATAAAAAAAAAATGAATATTAAAAAAAAAAATTAAAGTTGGTGCTGCTGAACTACTAGGAGCAGCAGATTAGCACACCAGTCCCACTCCCCAACACTGCTAGACTAATAGCACTGGGCTCTTATAGTAGTAGTAGTAGTAGTAGTAGTAAAACAACAAAAAAATAAATAAAAGCAGTCCTTACAAGGACTACTGTTATTGCAGCAGTCAGCAGATGAGATCAGAAGCAGGACAGCTGCCCACTGCAGCTACATACAGAGCACTGCAGTAGAAGGTAGATTACTAGCCAGCAAAGCTACCTAAGCTTAAATGTCCCTCAAACCCCTGCAGACTTCTGTCCCTCCAATAACAGAGCAGTATCAAAACGATTACTAGCCAGCAAACTTTCAACTGTCCCTGAAATCACTAACAGGCAGCAGCTCTCTCCCTACACTATCTCTTCAGCACACACAGGCAGAGTGAAAAAACGCTGCAGGGCTTCGGTTTTTATAGGGAAGGGGAGTGGTCCAGGGGAGAGCTTCCTGATTGGCTGCCATGTACCTGCTGGTCTGGGATGAGAGGGCAAAAAAAAGCGCCAACAATGGCGAACCCAAAATGGCGAACGTCGCGCGACGTTCGCGAACTTCCGGCGAGCGCGAACACCCGATGTTCGCGCGAACAAGTTCGCCGGCGAACAGTTCGCGACATCTCTACTAGAGATGAGAGCAAAGAGAAGAATATTGTGGTTAAGCGACGGCAAGGGTGCATTATAAAGGTGTCTTTGTTTTACCAGATTAGCCACTGTCCCTTTGGATTTGCAGCAAACCATAAGCATATCAGAATACATTTACATCTGTGAATAGAATGTATATATATATAGCAATAAAAATGTATCCTGTGTAAAGCGTCTTACATTAGGAATGTCTCACATCCCCCTCACTCTGTCCTCATTTTGCATTCTGTTTCTGTCCTCACCTGCCCTCTATTATTCTCTCATTCTCTCGCCCCTCGTGCACTCTCTAGCCCTCTTTAGCAATATCCTGCCCGGAGGAAGCAAAATATTTGTCCTGACAGGGTGATCTGCAGTCCTGCGTCTGAATGAATATCTCATGAATATGCCATTTTATTGGATCACCTCATCTGCACACTGTGTGGGATTGTAGAGCCAATATATTATTTAGCAAAAAAAGGCTCATTTTTTCACAAGGCTTCTGTGAAAGATAAAGGCTTGGTAAAGGCGGCACGGAGCCCACTGCTTTGCCCAGGAGTAAACTTAGCAGAGAAAACATTTTATAGATAATGTGTCACACAGGCATTCAAATTAAACTTGCTCTGGATATATATTGCCCAAGTCTTTCCATGTTAGAATTTACACTGGCTCCTTAATTTAACTGACATTAAAGGCTTCTTTTCTCAATAGTTTTAACAGAATATATGGCTTTGTTCTACCGATCAGACTTAAAGGAACAGAATCATAAAAATGAAAAGGCTTGTGCCAAACATCCTTATCATGTAAAATACAGTAGTCTACTATAAAAAAGTGTTTTTTATTTCTTTAACTTTGTTAATAGTTCCATTTGGTTTATAGTTCCTATTCTTTTCTACTTCATTCCTCAAAATAGACACAAAAGATGCAGTAGCTTGAGATCATTCATTTTGCCCGGAAGACTATTCTTTGGGTGGGAGGCTATTTGTTTTACAGTATGGCTATTTATATCATATTGAAAGTTCATTTAAAGGTGAAATACCCCTTGTAGGCAGGTTTCATTATTAGGAATTATTATGTTAGCTGATTTGATTATTCTGAACATCTCTGGTTGCAGAATGAGTTTGACATGCAATTAAGAATTTGTACTTTTACATTAGATAAAAATTAGCATTATGAAAGTATTATTATACTGTGTTAGGTGACATGGTATGTCATTGTGAGCGAACAATCAAGTTTTCAGAGCATCAGTCGTAGAATGCGAATTTACTCTCAATTTGTGACATTTTGTCACTACAATTTTATCGAGGAAAAATTATTGATAAATAAGTTAAAATCGTGAAAGGGAGTTTGGTCAAATTTGTTTTCATAAAAAAATTTGTGCGCTATGTTCTATTCATACATTTTTTATTTGGAATGTTTAATAAATTCCATGACATTCATAGTTTTAGAGTTCTTGAGTTGTGATGAGCAACATTTTTCACTAAGTTTTGCTGCAAAAATTACACCCATAGGCTCTAAGAGGTGCAAAATTTTGTTACACATCAAAAATATGTTGTGGGACAAATTGTTGGCCATAGACTTCAGTGCATTTTGGCGAATTTTCACAGTTTTAGCAAATTTTTGGTGAAGCGAAATTGTCAGATTTTCCCTATCACTATTTGTGAGTTTAGTAGTGGTTTCAAAAACTTCTAAAACCAATAAAATCTGACATTTGGTAAATAGGCCTTCACATGTGGAATGGTAGGCCGTGGAATATAGAGCAATATAGAGGAATATAGAGCAATTGGTTTGTTCTTGAGCAATGTGCATTTCTTTATGGATGCAAAAAGAATAATTTTCCTTATGCCCTGGGGGCCCTGCAATATATTGCTATGGAGATGAATAATTTCTGTCTAGGGGTACTAACTTGCTACTTTAGTTCCTCTCTCTTTAGCAATTAGTCTGGCCAATGGTAAGCTTGAATCATTTGTCATGGCAAATTCCATAAAGCACCATGTTTACAATCAACAGACAAATGTCAGATTATGTAGAAGCACAATGAATATTTCACTAATTCTCTCATTATAAGCAACCAGAAGAGAACGTTCATAGTGGATAGCATGGAATATGCATGGTACAGGGTAGCATTGTAGCCACTGTTGCTTTGTTGCTTTATGTCAAGCATATATTATTCATTGTTGCACCCTGTTAATTGTAAGACATGTATGGTCAGGGCTGCCACACATACATGTGTTGAATTGCTGTATATAATTATTGGCTTGGTTTAGTCACTTGGATTAGTTTTCCTTTAAAGGTTAAGGTTTCCCTGAAAGTTCTGTAATTGTCCTGGGGTGTCAGGTGTCCCTAGAAGTAACAAGTAATCAAATAGACTCGCAGTAAATAAGCAGTTAATTATTTTTCAAGAACCACTGATGTTACTGGGAGATATACTGTGTTTGAAAAGCAATATCCTCTATTCAGGGCTTTGACCTAGGCAACGGATCGGACTTTGGCCACTGGCACATGTGAATTAGGGTAAGGTCACATTGGGAGATTCGAGGAGATTTGGTCACCCAGTGACTAGTCACCTCTTTGGGGCAACTAATCTCCCCGAACTGCTTTCCCCTGCCTTCCTACTGCTAGAATGAAAAATCACCAGCGGCATGATATTCGCGGCGCTTCGTTTTCTTTTCCTCATAAGGCAACTTAGGGCGACTTTGGAAAACGAAGTGCCACGTGTGCCATGCTGCTGGCAATTTTTCATTCTAGCAGGCGAAAGGCAGGGGAAAGCAGTTCGGGGAGATTAGTCGCCCCAAAGAAGAGGAGATTATTCGCCGGGCGACTAAATATCCCAGAATCACCCAATGTCACCTCACCTTACCCCTTGCTCATGCTCTGATTGCCAGAAGAAGATTTATACAACCGTCCCCTTGGTTCCACCACTGGATTTTGCTGGAAGGAAAGGCTAAAATTAAGTACGCTTTATCAGAAAGGTATATATAAAAACACCAGTAAAAGAATGCTGCTTCTTTATCAGACTTCCTGTTTTCATCTTAAAACTCCAGGGCTAGGGCTTGAGCATGCTCAGTTTGCTCCCTCCTCCCCTCCTTATTGTAATCTGAGCCCAGAGCTATGAGTGAGCACGGAGAAACTCAGACAGGAAGTGATGTCACACCAAGCATATATAGCAGCTGCTATCCTAAACCGCTTCTAGAGCTGTTTACTCAGGTATGGTAAAGCATTCTGCAGAATAAATATAGTCTTATAGCTTGCGCTATTGCAGATAATCTATTAGCAATAAAGTTTTTTAGTAGCTTTCCTTTTCCTTTAAGAATGAGCCCATCGTTGTGTCTATACTGTATATAAATACTGTCCTGCCTCTGTCCAAAGGTTGTGCAGCAGTGTATAGCATTCCATCTGCAATAGTTGCATTGGTAATAATATGTATTCTATTCTCATTTGTAAGTCTCTGTGTTGTTTGTTTTGCTACTGTATCCCATCTAGTCTTTATATAACTGACTTATAAAGCCTTTCCAACAGTGCAGGCTTGGATAATCCCACCTGAGAATGTTGACTCTGTTGTTAGCAATGATTGATCTCTATGAATAGCTGAGGAACCTTTTAATTTACATGTTGCCAGACAGGGCAGCCATCAGGGGGGGGGACAGGGGGGAGAGTTGTAGGGGGCCCCAAGGGTAGGGGGGCCCGGCCATGCCGCACTTTCTTGATTAGCCAGGCCCCCCTGCTTTCTGAGATCTGCTGACTTCGGGAAGGCAGGGCGGGAGCACAAGGGGAGGTATCCTCTTTCCATTACTTCCCCTTATTGGTCACTGAGTTTAAGTCCTGGTTGAGCTGCTCAGGGATTGGATAGCTGAGGTTTGAACTTCTCTTCCAGCTCATCCAATCACCATGCAGCTTTACCAGGACTTGAAATTCTATGACCAATAAGGGAAGAAAATGCTTCCTTCCTCCCTTCTGTAGTGGGCAGCTCACTGACAGCAGGTGGGCCACACTAATGAAGTAAGTGTAACATGGCAGGGCCCCCTAAACTTAACCCTTTGTGGTCCCTGTTGTGTGGTGTCCTAGCCACCAAAATGTTTTAATGGGGGGCCCTGACCACAAATGTTTTTTTTCAATGGGGGGCGCTGACCACCAATATTTTTTTATTAACATGTGGGAACCATAGCCACCAATGTTTTTTTTTTTTTAGTGTGTGGTGGGGGGTGGACCTGTGGGGGGGAGGAAGGACCTGTAGGTGGGGCTTGTGGTGGGCGCAGCCCAGGAGGCCCAGGAAATGTTTTCTTATGGGGCCCTGCGATTTCTGATGGCGGCCCTGTCGCCAGATAAGGATATCCTTCAAACCTGCACTGTGGGTAAGCTTGTTTGTTAATACTGAGCTTAGATCCTGTTGTACTTACAGGGTCTGCGGCTTGCGGGTCTCATCTAAATTTCTTATCTTATCTTATTATTGTCTATATTATACTCCTTTTAAAATTTTACAAAACCAAAACAACAGCACTTCCTGTTTAATGGTGGTCGGCGGGTTGCGATTTGGGTTGCTGGTTAGGCAGTTGCGGGTCAGGGTCGGGTATCGGATCAAATTGGGTAAATATGCGGGTTGCAGTTTGGGCTGTGGGGTCGGGTCTGGGTCTCATAACTTGGTTCCATGCAGGACTCTAGTTGCAGCATAACCAAACATTCATAATCAGAAACATTTCAGTTACTTTCATGTAATTACGCGGGTAACCAGTTTTACCAGTGGCGATTCTTGTTGACTGCAAAAAAAGGTATTTTCAGGAAATTTGTCACCCGCTGGTAGCACAGATTTCCCACACGCAACAAATCTTTATGTATGTGCCATCACCCAAAAACTGAACAGGCTGAGTGTTTAAAACCAAACAAACAAACTAATAAGGGGGGTTGTTTATAGAGAATGCAGTGTTGTCTAATTAATGGTGAGATAGTAAGTGTAAAAGCAATAATAAAAATAACTACGAAATATGCTAACTACAGTATACAGTATGCAGAACATACTTTTATCATTAGTTTTATTTACTGTATTTTGCATATGCTAAATAAAGGTGATGTTTCCCCTTAGATCAAATACTAAGCATAAAGGGAGAAGAGCTGTTGGCTTATCATATATCCTTGTTTTTTATGTTCATAAAAAATGGTCATAAACTCAGTGCATGAACTTTCTGTACAAATCCCCCTAACCTTTAATTCAGTTCTTCCTTGCTTTTGGAGGAAATTGGGGAAATTGTTCCTTTTTTTTTCTAACAGTAACTGGCAATTTTACTGTATGATTGTTAAGTACAACAGTGGCATAACTAGATGTTACTGGGCCCCACAGCAAATTAATTTTAGAGACCCCAACATATCCAGTGGTTGCCCTGTTTTACCAATATATGTTAAAAGTTCTCATTAATTAGAGCCTTGTGGGGCCCCCTATATGTCCTGGGCCCCCCTGCAGCCGCAGGGTCTGCTTCCTCTGTAGTTACACCACTGAAGTACACAAAAATGTATTCATGAGAGGTTTGCCTTTAAGGTTAATGAATGATGCGATTCCTTTGGTATATCATACACTTGCTGAACACAACTAATGATTCTTTTTGAATAGGACATGTTTTCCCGATATCCATAGCAGGATCCATTGTCATGTGCATAACAGGATTTACCATTTAGAACTGTACCCACAGCCAGCTATATAATGTAACGCATATTAACCCATTTAGTTCCAGAGAATGCCTGCCAAGTCCATTCCTCATTAAAGCTTTTAATTGCATGTGTAATTGAACAAAATTGCAAACAATCTGTTTTTAAATTAACTACATAGCTTGAATTTCCTTCAAAGGGATAGAAATTTAGCAGGCCCATTGTCAGTGCTAATTAAGCTTTACGCTAATTGTCTATTTATTATAGGGTAGAACTTACTGGTAAAGGAGGCATGAAGCTAATTGTGTGCCTCCCCCTTCTGTTTACAGTACAGGTATGGGACCTGCTATCCAGAATGCTCGGGACCTGGGGTTTTCTGGATAACGGATATTTCTGTAATATGGATCTTCATACCTTAAGTCTACTAAAAAATTATTTAAACATTAAATAAACCCAATAGGCTGGTTTTGCTTCCAAGGATTAATTATATCTGTTAGGATCAAGTACAAGCTACTGTTTTATTATTACAGAGAAAAATGAAATAATGTTTAAACATTTGAATCAAACGGAGTCTATGGGAGATGTTCATTCCATAATTCAGGCATAATAATGGGTTTCCGGATAACGGATCCCATACTTGTATAAACAATGCACTTTAAGGAACGGTTGGTATGAGATATGGTTAAGTGTTTATTGCATCATGGTTTTATATCAAAGAAACAGCCATCAAACGGAGACAGGAGAGAGTCCTCCTGTCAGGTAGTGAGTGGGTTTGGTAAGAATAATAGGGGTGATCGGAACTATTGCCTTATTAGACGAGCATTCTATAAACATTGTTGGCAGGAACCACCACCAGTTTGTATGAAGTATGTGAGCCAATAATTTGGAATGGTGTCCCTGTACTGTATATCAAACATTTAATTATGTTAAAAACTTGCTTAAAACATATGAATGAACAAATATACATTTAATTAAGTAAATATAATGATATTGCATTACATTGGCCAATTTGGCATTTTGAAAAAAAAAACACATTTGTTTGTTTTGTGTAAACACTGTTGTGTCCTCAAAAATTCTTGCTTTGTATAGTGTATGGCTGCCACCAAAGTAATTTCATTTAGTTCTCAAATATCATTTAAAATACAGAAAATCAGCTTTAAACAAAGGTTTTTTTGTTACTGTTTGCTTTGATAGATATCTAAATCCTTCTGTTGGATATTACACAAACATAGAAGAATTATCATGTTCTCTCACAAGTGCATCTTATCCAGGAAAAATAAGGCGTCTTTCCTCCTTGTTTCTCTGTTGAATTTCTTTACATTTCTATTTCTGACTAGTTTAGTTGCAAGTCTCTACAGCTCATTAATATTCTTCCTATGGATTGGGCCCAAATATGCACTACTTACTCACATACCAATAGAGACAAAATTATATTTTCATCCCTCAAGCCAGTGGGATTTATTCATAAACGCTGGGCAAATTTTCATCTGTTATCATCAGCAAACACAGAGGCAGTGCTATTCCAGTAATATTTCCTTGCTCCTTTTTTAAAGGAACAGTAACACTGAAAAATGTAAGTGTTTTAAGAGAATAACAGAATAATGAACTTTTGCCCTGCACTGGTAAAACAGGTGTGTTTACTTCAAAAAGACTACTATAGTTTATATAAACAAGCTGCTCGGTAGCCTTTTAGTTAGTAGTTGGGGGCAGCCATTCAAGTACAGGATACACAGTAGATAACAGATACGTTCTGAAGGATCCCATTGTATACCACAGAGCTTATCTGTTATCTGTAGTGTATCCTGTGCCTTTTCTCATTTTTTCAGCATGAATGGCTGCCCCCATGGCTACACAGCAGCTTGTTTATATAAACATTTTTTTTCTGAAGCAAACACATCAGATTTACCAGTGCATTATATTTTCATTACTTTAAAAGACTTTCATTTTTTGGTGTTATTGTTCCTTTAAAGGCAGAATTGAGATGGGTAAGGCCAGTCTATTAATTGACATATTTTCTGCAAGGACATGAAGTGATGAAGAACATATGAAAAGCAGTGTTGAATTGCCATTACTGTAGCTGGCAAGTGTATATTTGGCAGGCTGCTTATTCTGTGCAAGGTCCACTAAGTTGTGACCTATTTATAAGAGAAGAGGGAGTTCATGAGTCAGCTACGTCTCAGTATCCTGCTTTGAAAATATTGACATGGTTGTACTTTCTATTTTGAAATCAACTATTTCTGGTCTGATAATGTCAAGTGCCCAATCCAGCCTTTATGATTGTAAATAAGAACAGCTATGATAGCTGCTGATCGTATATAAATTTGATCGCTCTTTGACGTGAACATTGTTAATTAATTACAAAGTGACCAAACTAAATGCCTGTTATATAATACATCCTGAGGTGAAATTATTAATGGAGTAGTATACCCTATGGTTTGGCCTTGTGCTGAGCATAATTTTTGGCTATTGTTTTCACCAGGTAAAACAATAAGATTTTTGTTATTTCTTATAGGATTAGTAAGCCTTTTATTTTAAAATTCCTCTAAACAGCCACCCTAACATACTTTTCTCCCTGCATTTTGTCTCATCTCATGTAGATTTTGTATTACAAGCAGCTCAACTGAAGCTCCCTCAACTACTTCCCTGTCCTCTATCCCCTTTTCTTTTCTGAGCTCTCCTTCACTTGGACTATGAAGGCCTCAAAGAGGTGTCTACTGTACATGCTTGCTGCCTCTGCTCCAATGGAAATCAATCAGGCATGTGCAGTAGGCACCTTTTTTGAGGTCTTTCCAATAAGAACGAAAAGGCGAGCTCAGAAAAGAGAAGGTTTCAGAGCTTTACTCTAGACAAGAGAGAGCTGCAGTTCATCTGCTTGTGATACAAACTCTACATGAGAGAGAATGCAGGGAGAAAGTTATGTCTGGGGACTGATTAAAGTAATTTTAGGGTAAGACTACATGGACGTTTTCGGCAAGATCCGATCCGCAGTGTGCAGCGTCTGCAACCGACAGTGGTGTCGCGTCGAATCAACGCTGCAACTTCATCCGACATTTCTATCTCTTACCATATTTCCGTTGCATGCGATTTGACGCCATCGTTTTGTCGCAGCTCATCAGATCGCCCCGAAAACGTCCATGTAGTCCTTCCTTAGATATAGAGAAAATAAGGTTTACTTATTAAATAGGACTAACATAGGAAGTTAAAGTTAGTCCATGTTTGGTCCTTGTGAGGAAGATAATTGAATTGGCAGTTTACAACCCCCTCCCTTCCACTTTGTTGTTAGTATGAGTCAGTTATGCATTGGACTTTGATAATCAAATTATCTACCTTGCAAGGACCAAACATGGAGTAGCTTTGGTGTCCCTGATTGCCCTGTTCAGATCAACATAAAACCACAGGCACTTTTCATTGAACTCACCTTAAAAAAAGGGGTATATTTTCCCTTTATGATGTGAGTTAGTGTTCTTTGTATTTATATCTGCAGTTTTCCATTAATAGCTGTAGTTTTGTTTGTATTCTAGCATAAAAAGGCCATTATCTTGAGAGGTAAAAACCTAGGTTTGCCTCTTTATAGGTCCCTGGTAAGGACTCACCTTGAGTATGCAGTGCAGTTGTGGGCTCCAGTCCAGGGATGGAGGGTTTATTAAACTATGAAGAAAGACAGTCAGTCAGTTGGGGTTTTTTCTCTGGAGAAAGGGGACATGAGTGAGGGATATTTTTTCCCATAGAAAAAAAAACAAAGAATGAAAGGCCTCCCCTTTAGACTAGAGCATTAGAACTTTCATTTGAAGCAACATAGGGGGTTATTCACAGTGAGGGCAGTGAGGATAGGGAATGCAGTGCTAGATGATGGCAGATTTTATCAATGCTTTTAAGAGTTACTTGGATGATTTCTTGGATAATCATAATATGCAAGGTTACAGTGATCCCAACATCTACTGTTGTTAGCATCAATATAAGTATATATCGTTTATATATATGAGTGTATGGAGGGGTCAGTATGAGTATGTGTATATACTGTATGTGCACTGGGTTTCCTTAGGAGGGGTTGAACTTGATGGACAGAGGCCTTTTTCCAACCCACCTTAACTATTTTACTATTATTTCCCGAAATACAGCAGTGAAACGCCACATGTTCCTTCCTTTCATTGCCACTTTCTAATGGTAATGTATTACTCAGGGATTCTATGCAAAATTATACTTTCTGCAAACAGAGCATGAATCTCTTAGAAGATATTCTTTGTTCTGTTAACATAAAGTGATTTATGAAGTTATAAGTGCTGCTGTTTACATGCAACAGCTCATGTCTTTATATCAAGGATTATAATAATTCTGTCTTTGTAGTTGATGTCCTCAGGGTGCCAGCACATTTTTTAGATGATTTAGATGAAAGAAAAGCAATTGGAAAGCTGCCTTTCTGTGACCCTTTATGCCTAAATTGATGCCGGGCAATCAAGTGAGAACCTTATGACTGGTAATTAGACCAGCTGACTGGGAACCTCCTATCATTAAAGTGTTACTAACCCCCGACCACCACCACTTTACCAACAATGGAGTAAGACAATGGTTCACAAACTGGCATGTTCACCAGCCTGACAGTCAGATAGCATAAAATTTGTGGATAATCCCTAGTTGCTGTACTGGATACACCTGGGAAACCATTCTGGGGGTTAAGCAACGGAAAACAATTATTTACTATTCTTCATATTTTTGTAACAGTACTCCCATATATCTTCTGACACTTTGTCTTTTGATAAGCTACAGAGCGAGTGACTTGTGCAGTAAATTTAACATTTCCCTTCCTGACAAAGGGAGGGTTTGTTGAATTCATTGCACAAATCAGTCATTCTGTGGCTTAACAAAAGGCAAAATGCCGGAAGATAAACAGTATGTGAGTGTATTTTGGTAAAAGATGATGTCCACCCAGGCATCCATTAAAGGCCAAAAAGAATATAGTTCTGGCGAGACTATTATGCACTAAGCTCTATACACTTGGGGCATGTAATAAACGAAAACCAGGGTAGCAAAATACAAAGCTTTGGTCCTGTGTTCGATTCCAACCAGGGCACTGTCTGCAAGCAGTTTTTATGTTATCCAAGTGTCTGTGTGGGTTTCCTCCAACATTCCAGAAACCTACAGGCAGGTTATCTAGCTACTGGAAAAATTGAAGATTGTAAGCTTCACTGGGACAGAAACTCAAGAATAATGTGAAATGTAAAGCTCTGCAGGATATTTTGGCGCTATATAGTAGGATTATTATCTGCAGACTTGTTTGGAAGCAGTTTTTAGAAGCTGCTCCTACCAACATGCTGAGCAGCATTCAACTGTCGAATATTAATGTCTCCTACCTGACAGCACAGCTGAGAGCAGAGTCACAGCCAGCGCACTGTTTTTAGCTCATGTTTCACTTCGGTTAAAATCAGTGTTGTTAGGGTGGGGGAAGATTTACTAATGTAAATATTGAACTCGAGCACCACAGCAATAGTTTTTGCTTCACATGGAGGTCTAGTTTAGAACCCTTCTGTCCTTCCCACATAAGGGGGTTGGATTGGGGCAGGTTTCTGTACCTAATGGCAGGCTAAACGAATATTGCATATTTGCACCAGCTCATTTAGGAGAATCACCCACTTCATCTCAGGCTTTTTTTATTTACCATAGTTGCTAAATGCTAATTGGCTGCACTGTAACTTCACAAGCTTATAATGTCAGTAACAATGCATTATGGATAAAGTTGCAGAAGTGAAGATCACTATGAGTCAACTTTATATAAAATTAAAATAAAAGTGACAATATGCCAGACAATATGTCTGTCATTTGAAAGAGCTATTGTTTACATTTGTATTATTTGTAGTGATATCCTGATCAGTTTCTTTTTCTCTGTAAGGTTTCATTTTAAATGTGACGGGTATGTGCATTGTAGTCAGTCCATACATCCAGAAATCACATATGGAAACGTTATTTTGCACATTTTACAGCAAACTTGCTTGATATTTCTAGCTAATTAGTGCATAACACATCGGAATATTAAGGCAAGCTTCTAATGCAGAGGAAAGGAAGTAGTGATGTACCCAAGCTGCACCAGTGGCATTGGCTTCTTGTGGATCTTAATTAAATTTTTAACAGTTGCTCTCATTAAGCATGGGTTTGTCAATACATGGTTAATGAATAGATTGCTTGAAATCATGTTCTTATGACATGGCTTTGGTCCTTTGGCCAAATTCCTAAACTAGATTTTCTATATTTGGCAATTGGGCTGTCCCTTCAATCTCTCTGGAAGGGTTCTTACCCTCAGACATTTCAAGAAGGTGCTTTTCTTTATACGTTACACCACATGGGAATGCACGTGTTAATAAAGTCCATTTATTTTCTACACAGCTTACGTTCACGGATAGGGTTGCCACCCGGCCGGTATTTTACCGGTTTAGCCGATAAAACACCTGGCAAGGCCGGGGCCGGTATTACAAATTTACCGGCAAAGTAGCAGGCCCGCCCCCAATCCCCTGTAAACTTTAGCTTTTGTCCTCCATTTGGAAATCTCTGTGCTGTGACCCTGCCCCCTTTTACATCATAGTCCAGCCCCCATTGCCATCACACCTGCCCCTTTTTGTTCCCGCCCCCCACCAGCCAGTAAAAAATTTAGCAAAAGGTGGCAACCCTATTCATGGGTCATGTTTCTGCATGATAGATCATCAAACAAAATAGGGGATGTCTCGTTAACGGCCACAGCATATACTCTAAGGGGGCAGAATTATCAAAATGTGAGTTTAGAGCTTAATAAATAAAAACACCCACATTCTATTCATTGTATTGTATTCATTCCTATAGGATTTTTAAAATTGTAGTTATCAACGGGTGAAAGTTAGAACTCACCTTTGATAAATACGGTCCTAAAAATCCCATAGGAGTGAATAGAACATGGGTGTTTTTATTTATTAAGCTCTAAACTCACATTTTGATATATCTGCCCCTATATGAAACATCAGTTTTTTGGGGGGTTGGATTCTTTATGTCCAAATTGCCAAAAAGAAAATCTAATTTAAACAAACCAAAAAGTCAAAGCCAAGATCTCAGAGCATAATTTCAAGGGATGCGTGCATTTGTACAAATATAATATTAAGGGCCACAAAAAGTCATTAGTGCAGTTTGGGGACATCGCTACTACCACTCTTCTGCATTAGGAGTTTGCATAGAAGTCTCTGCTCCAAAGTCTTATACACTAATTAGCAAGACATATTAGGCACAATGGCTCTAAAACGTGCAAATGAAACTGTTTATTACACACACAATGTTATGTATAGTAATCATATTTTTTACCTTTAAACTGCTGCCTTGTAGATAATTTGACGTAGGGGGGAGTCACAAAATTAGAGTCAAGAGAAAATAGATTAAGAAATATTATTGGAGTTAAATCGTCATTCCCAAATACCACCGATAAATTCAGAGTGGCACGTTTTTCCATGCAAATCTGGAGTACAACTTATACCAATTTGAAATGTAAGGTGTTTGGAGTTGTTAACTTTATTTTGCTTAATAAAGTCAGATTCAGAAAGATGCAGTTAAATTAGTAAGATTGCATTACTCCAATCGGCTTTTAGATTTATTGTTAATGATTTTAGCTGATGTATACTAACACTTTATTTTTTTGTGAATTCCCCCTTGATGTGTTAAGCCATTTTTAAAAATATTCGTGGAAGATGGAGACTTCAGTCAATAGTTATTCTTCTCCTTTGATGTGAAAACATTTTACAAGGAGTTAAGAGTTAAAGGTTTCACAGCTATACCCTGTCTGAAAATGTTGTCACACCAGTTCAGAATCTGCACTTCTTTTTAACTCTTTGTTCTCCTTTGTTGAACTGAGGTCAACCAAGTTCATTTTCTCTTCAGATGGCACTAAAGGCACGGTAGCATTGAAATGAAAAGATTTGTATGAATGTGAAAGGACTTGCTTGCAAGATTATTTAATATAAATATAAGTAAAAGCTTCAGCGACTTCTTACGTAAGTTCCAGGTAAACCCTTTTTGCAGTTTCCCCAGTTTTAGTTCTTTCTATAGTTAAAGGGGATCTGCGCCCAAAAAGTGAGGATATCAAACAAAGAAACATGCCAGTATTTGTTGATTAATACATTTGAACAAACCACTGAAAATGTGTTTTGAAACGTTGCTTTGATTCTTTACATGTTGGTATTTTGCCTTGCGTTCTCCTGAGCTTAATTTTCAGGGGATAGCAGGACAACAGACAGTCTATTCCTTCGTACGGGCCTGTACTGACACATGCATGCCAAATAGCGTTGCCATCTGCCCGGATTTGACCCGGAGAGCACGTTTTTTTGAAGGGCTGCCTGGGTCAAAACTGCCTGCCTAGTTTTTAAAATTAGGAAAACTGGGCAGGATTTCCTATGATTGACTCAGCGACCAGACATTTGCCGGTCGCCTCATCATAGCTCTGCCCCCGACGTCACTGTCCCATCCCCATTGCACCAGCAAAAGGTGGCAACCCTAATGCCAAACAGCGAATGTATGTTGTGTTCCACCTGCATTCTCATTCAGATGCTCCTATGTCAGTACAGCGCTATAAAGTGCTTCCCTGCGGTGGAACAGAGAAAAAATTACCACAGGGGAAAGCAAGCTGAAACGCCCATCTGTATGTGCCCTTACAATTAAATTTTCTTTCATAATGCAAAAACTGTTTTTTTATATGGAGGATCCCTTTAAAGGAATTGTTCAATATAAAAATAAAAACTGTGTAAGTAGTTGTGCAAAATAAAAATAAAAAGTTTTCAATACAGTTAGTTACAAAAATTTAATATATAAAGACTGGAGTGACTGGATGTGTAACATAATAGCCACACCACTACTTCCTGCTTTGCAGCTCTCATGGTTTCCACTGATTGGTTACCCTAACCCGCCCTGCTAATACCCGCGCTGCCCGCACTCACTTCTGGGGGTCCTTTTATAGACCCGCGCTGCCAGCCCCATGGATGACGTCACAATGACGTCACAAAAGAGGCGGGGCGAGCAGACACGACACTATAAAACTGGAACCCGGAAGTCGGATGCCGGCATTTGAAGGTATCGGGGAGAGCAGGAGCAGAGCTCAACCTGCACCCGCCACCCGCGAAAAGCACTGTGAGGTCAACCCGAACCCGCCCGACCTGCATGTATCGGGTCAGCCCGCACATCACTACCAGGCAGTAACCAATCAGTGACTTGAGGGGGGGCACATGGGTCATAACTGTTTGCTTTTGAATCTGAGCTGCATGCTAAGGATCAATTGCAAAGTCACTGAACCATGTGACCCCCCTTAAAGTCACTGACTAACTCAGAGTTAGAGAGCTGAAAAGCAGGAATTAGTGTTCTGTTATGGTAGACAGCCTCTCACTCCAGCGTTTATAGATTATATTTTTGGCTAACTAACTATATTAGAAACATCTTTTATTTTTATTTTATTACCCAGTTTTTATGTTTACACAGAACTGTTTTTTTGAATAAAGTTTTTTGACACTGAAATGAATAGAAAGTCTCTCCCAGAATGTTAACTTATTTTTATTTTAAGTGTTATAATCCAACACCAACTAAGGGTTCTTATGTTCCTCTGCAGTAGCATTTTTATTAATTTCATGGCAAGGGAATACAAAAGTTAACAACGTCCATTCTTTCTAACAGTGGCTGTATTTTCTGCACAGAACTTCTGAACACAGGTAGAATGCATAAAAAAGCCACTGCAAGTGAATGCATTGCAAACAGTAGTGTGTAAGAGGCCTAAATCATATGGTAGGTGGAATGCTTGTTGTTGATTCCCATTAAAATCAAGGTTCCCATTTAAATCAGAGGGAATGGACCGAATCGTACAGCATTATATCTAAAAACACAGCCATCCACCTGTTGGGGGAGATATCAGACCCTGATGTATACTTATGTCAAGGCTCATTAACTATAGTGGGAAAAGATCTACAACAAATTCTGGCAGTTACAAAGCTACATCTCTACTCAGCAAAGTCCTGTCTGTCTGTACTCATGATGTTACCCAAGCATCAATAATATCCAGGGGCGATCCTGGCCCCTCCGCCGCCTGAGGCAGCAGCAGTTGCTGCTGCCCCCCCTCCCCAGGAAATTTGCTCTTAAAGTACCAGGAGCAGCATTTTTGCTGCCCCTAGTACCTAGTGGGGCGATGCCGCCTGAGGCGACAGCCTCAACTTGCCTCATTGGTGAAGCACCCCTGATAATATCAGTAAACACCTGTATTTTCATTCTCTATGCATCTGAAAGCAGCCAGCAAATACAGCTAGAGTGTAAAATTCCATTCAGGCGAGTTCTCTGTCTCAAGAGAGAGAGAGAGAGAAAGGAAATCTTTGCAAATGGCAGCCTAAAATTAACATATTTGAAGTCTTTGAAGCAGTAAAGAGAACATGTTATTGCTTATTCCAAAAAAGAGAAGATAGTAAGTATTTAAGTGTAAACATCTTCCCTATCACTCCTCTGAACGAGCCGGGATGATGAAACAAATATAAACACTAGTCTGTCAAAGGTACATCAGTTTAATGCAATAAAAAGCTTATTTCAGTTGGGGCTTTTTTTTTCCCTTCATAAAAAGAACATGACAGGCAAATGGCTTGATAAATATGCCTGAAATATTTAGTAGTTTGTTTTGCCTTCCCCAAGCATTCACATGTATGCACAACCTAAGATATTCCAAGATTAAAATATGACAGTGTTTTATCCTTAGGTCATTTAAATGCCAATGAGACGACACCTAAATTATATTTGTGGCATGTCAAACCAGCAGTGAAAAAGGAGACAGATTAGTGGCAAGTTTTAGATCTGAAATGCAAGTAATGTACATAAATCAGATGGGGAACAAGATAGATCATTAGTCTGGGTTAGTAGTATAGTGATTAAATAGGACACATTGTACCAAACAGTCTTTTCTAGTATAACAGCGCCCAAAAACTACCGTTTTGCCTCAAAAAGAGAAAGTGAGTTTTGTCATGGCAGCCCTATAATTCTTTACAGGACATGTTTGCATTTTCTTATTTGCATAGTACAAATGCAGAGTATAAGCATAACTGTTATTGTCTTATCATGGGTTAACTGTTTTAAAGTAATACAAATATAATGCAGTGTTGCCCTGCACTGGTAAAACTGCTGTGTTTGCTTCAGAAACACTATAATTGTTTATATAAATAAGCTGCTGTGTAGCAATGGGGCAGCCATTCAAAGGAGAAAAGACTAAGGTTACACAGCAGATAGCAGATAAGCTCTGTAGAACATAATGGTGTTATCTGTTATCCACTATTTAACCTGTGCCATATAGCCTTCTTTCAATTTCCATGATTGCTGCACAGCAGCTTGTTTATATGAACTATAGTAGTGTTTCCGAAGCAAACAGATCAGTTTTACCAGCGCAGAGCAACACTACATGATATTTTTTAAAACACTTTCATTTTTTGGTGTTACTGTTCCTTTAACTAAAGAGGTAGAATGCTTGGGACCTGGGGTTTTCTGGATAATGGATTTTTCTGTAATTTGGATCTTTATACCTTACAGAAAAGGTAACATAAAAATAAAAGTGTTTAAAGTAATAAAAATATAATGTAGTGTTGCCCTGCACTGGTAAAACTGCTGTTTTTGCTTCAGAAACACTACTATAGTTTATATAAATAAGCTGCTGTGTAGCAATGGGGGCAGCCATTCAAATGAGAAAGGGTTCAGGTTACACAGCAGATAGCAGATAAGCTCAGTAGAACATAATGGTGTTATCTGTTATCCACTATTTAACCTGTGCCATATAGCCTTTTTTCAATCTCCGCCATTGCTACACAGCAGCTTGTTTATATGAACTATAGTAGTGTTTCTGAAGCAAACTGATCAGTTGTACAAGTGCAGGGTAACAGTACATAATATTTTCATTACTTTAAAACGCTTTTATTTTTTGGTGTTACTGTTCCTTTAAGTCAAAGTTAAAGTCAGTTAAACACTAAATAAACCCAATAGCTAGTTTTGCTTCCAATAAGCATCAATTATACCTTAGTTATATTTATTACTGCAAAGAAAAAAAGAATATTGTTGTCAATATATATAACAAAAATCTGTATTTGTATATATATAATGAACATATGGTGCTATCAGCCATTCAGCAATAGTTTTGTGGATAATTAGAGTCAGATGTAGGGAACATTGATTTGCATATCATCATATAAACAAGTTGCTTACATCTTACTTTAATTACACTGGTCTTCCAGGGGCATATTGCAGAGCTTCCAGGCTTGGAATCCAATCTCAGCTACAAGACCCCCATAGTTTAGTAGAACTGCCACCTATGTTCTTCTGTATTTTCCAGCTCCATTCTGGTTGTTTTTTTTTTGTTTTTTTTGGGAGATTGTTTAGGTTTCAGTGTATTTTGAGGAAAGCACAGTATTACAAAGTTTCAACTTTACATCATGCTGTTGCATTTTGAACATGCTTTATTGGCTTTTAACAAGCTTTGTGCTTTCCACCTGCAGCTTATTTGAAACATATATTGAAAATGTCACTTTTTGTAAGAAAGAATTGTATCAATGTATTCCTGAAGAAAGGCTAGTTTTAATATTTAGGAGGCTTTGTCAATTTATAATAAAAGTTGTATGCGTTTCTGTAAAGTTTACATCTTTCAGACTTTTCTGTTAAGTCTGAATCAGCAAAATAAGATGCCTGTGCATTTGGTTATTTGAGGCATTTTTCCCACCATATTTTTCCTTACTACAAATGCAACATCATATGCAGAACTAAATGTTTTCTCTATTGCTCACAATGACGGTCACTTATGAGAACTGGCAAAGCAAATTTGCCAGTTTACCTTTAAACCAAAGACAAATTGCTTGCACCTTAACACCATGAGATGAAGACATTGCACATTTTGCCACTGGTTTGATTTGGCCCAGATGTTCTGGTTCTGGTTTTGCTATTTTCTATGATAAGTAGCTAAAGTTATTCAAAAAAGTTAAGGGATTATAAATGGCATGCACCCTCAAATTTTAAGCCACACCCACCAGTGTAAGCCACATTCATACTTAAAGGTGATCTATTGATGATCTATTGATGCCTCTCTGAGCACATTTGCAATGTACATGCTATTTGTGGTTTCAGAAATCTTTGCATTGTTATCATACTAATAGCAGGCTTTCAGCTCAACTGAAAGTAAACAACCCAGGGGTTAACTGAATCCAGGAATTGTGTAGAAAGTTCATTCCAAGAGCTGTTGAGCAAAAGCCAGCCTAGCAGTGTAAAACGGTATAAAACTGTAAATATCTCAGAAAACACTTAAAGGGATTCTATACTGGTAAAACATGTTTTATTTTACAAAATTAATCGATTAATAGAGCCTCACCAGCAGAATCCTGCATTGAAATCCGTTTTTCAAAAGCGTAAACAGATACAGAAAATGTAATTTTGAAATCTGACATGGGGCTAGGCATGTTAGTTTCCCAGGTGCCCTCAGTTATGTCCCTTGCGCTCTGATGATCTTCAGTCACTCTTTACTGCTGCACTGCAAGTAAACCCCAGCAGAAGAACAATGGGAAGGTAACCAGATAATATCACTCTATAGTAAAAATCCAAGTCTGGCTAACCCAAGTCGCGACCCCATCAGTTACACTGAGGAAGAGAAACAATAGCTAATCACAAAGCAGTTCCGCTGTGAAGTGTCGGCTTTTTCTGAAAGCACAGGATCAGGCACAACGACCTGATATGTCTGCCTACACACCAATATTACAACTATATAAAATTATTGGTTCAAGCATAAAATTTAAAATGGTAGAATGAATTATTTGCAATGTACTTTAATAATGAAAACTATGCCATAAAAATCATGATTAAATCAATTTAAAAGAGAAAATGAATGTAAATTAGAAAAGTGCTCAAATGAACACTCTAAATGTATACCAATTTTTTTGTGTTTAGATCCCCCCAGCATTATATGACACAGTAATCCAGCATGTCATTTCCCAGTTACTACTACATTTCATGACATATTACGCCCACCATTTCATGACGCAATGGGCCCACTTGTAGTATAATAATAATAATAAGGTCTACTATGCATTTTGCTTCCTCACTTTTTTTTTTCTATTGTGCTTGTCCGTCACAGAGCAGAGAGAAGTATGCTTTATTTTTAACATATGTCACTGAGGCAAAGTTGAAAAGCTATTAATGCCTGCTTATTTTTAGCCAGAGCCTAAAGGCAATGCATTTGGAGCTTACAGGTATAAGCCACATATTAAATTGCAAAATGAGATAACCCCATTTAAGACAAATAATATACATATTATTGCAAATAGTGTGGCTAGTAGAACCTTAGTAAAAAGAATTAGTTGGAATAGTGTAAGGATTACATATCTTTCCATAAAATAATAAGTAATACAAATAATAAGTAAATAAGTAGTAAAATGGGAGCAATAACAAAGCTATATAGTCAGAGCAACCAAACAAAACAGCAGAGTATAACTGGAGACAAATGCAGATATAAGATCTTAGAAACCCATTATCCAGAATTAAGTCATTCCATTTCCCATATTGTACTATTTACACCAGTTGTGATGGATCTGTTTTGTCTTTGTAATAATAAGATAGGACCTTGTACTTGAGGTTAGCTTAGCATAAATTCATGCTGCAAAACAATTTGTCACTTTTATTTAATATCTAAATGTTTTAGTAGCATTAAGGCATGGTTCATCAATTACAGGAAACCCTAGTCCCGAAGCATTCCAAATAAGTGTAAACCCCCCTGAAAATAACCCCAGTAAATGGGATCTGCTGAATAGTGTAGGGATTACACAGCTTTCTCTTTTTACTTGTCACATTCTGACCGTGCCATTCCATGTAGTCATTTGTATGACAGTGTACTGTAAGTTTACATGTGAGTGAGCTGATTTATTATATTAGATGGAAACATATCCTCAGGGGGCCTGTTATAGTCATTAATAGTAACAAAATAGGGCTCTTGAAATATAATCACACTGCTGTCCTTGGTCCTGTGACCTAACTAGGGGCTTTAGACATTTTACCCTTTCTCAACCTCATCTAGCAGTTTAGAATCAGTTACCCGTAGTTGTTTACAACTAAAATTAATGAATCACCTACAGAGTGAAACTGGAGGTTGCAAAAATACATATATACTAAGCAATTTTATTTTAATTCACTCTTACATGACTCATTAAAACAGACAGTGACTGCAAGCAGAAGTATGATGTACATGCCACCTTATTACTGCTTATCATTTATAAAGACTTTGGCTGGCTGGGTGCCACCGAAGAGCACAAACCACAGCAAGTACCTCATTTTTTAATGCCACTTGCTTCTTAGCGGGGTAGTGCTGTTTTGTAACATATTCCAGTAACCATGCTGGCTCTTTTATCTGATGCTCAGTAGGTAGTTACAGTAGAGTTATTATCTCTGCCAGGTCACAGGATCCATACAGAATGTGTTCTTGTTTTATCATCCTCTGTGAAGCACATATTCAGTATCCCTTCACAAATGCATATACGCCAGTCAGGCAGTTTATGTGCATACAATATGTAGTGTTACAAAATGGAAAAAAAGGTAGCATTTTCATCTACTTTCTGCAGCAAACATGTGGCTAAACCAGAACAGTAACACACACATTTTTATAGATAATTCCTTGACTCAAAATATTCCTATACATTAAAAAAAAAAACCTATATGTCACGTTGATCATCGTGTTTCGCTGATACATCTAATTTTTTTAAGTAATTGCTACCTGAAGTTCCTAAATCTGACTGTTCAGCCATCCTGATTGTCACGTTTTACCTGTGAGTTAAGCTTGGCCTTTGACCTGTAGATTTATCCTTATGTCCAATCACTCGGTGCAATCTCCCAACCTACCACTAACCATTCAGATTCAATAAAGTAGTAAAAAGAACAAATCATATGATGCTCAGGCCATTAATTGACCGGCAGCAATCATATAGAAGTTATGTCCAACAAATAGTGACAGTCATCCACTGATATCGTCAGATAGGCAATACATGCAGAGATATTATTGTTAGCCAATATAAATCTTCTAACCTGTCCGTATGAAACGAAGGTTCGTACGATTTAACCCCTTGCTTCTATGGCCAGCTTTAGAATGGCTAAAACTATGGACTGCTGCAGCACATAAAAAATATAATTTATATTTTCCCACTGTTTTGAACCCTTTTATTGGGTAAAAACACTTCTTTACCCAATAAAGGGCTGTGGTTTAAATACTGCTTTCAACAACCTTTGTCTACTATTGTGGCACAAATCTGGCAGCTACCTCATAGAGTAACATGGGAGGATGAAATAGATAAAGTAAAAGCACTGGGCAAATATTTTTAGGGCAAAATTATAAAGCTATGCAAAGACAATCTCTTGTTAGTTGTTTTAAAAAAAAAAGTGTAATTTCTGGTGTCGGTATCTCTTTATGTGACATAAGCCTTAATGTGAAATCAAACGCCAGTCAGAGATAGTGCTGTTTACTTGTTTGGGATAAACGTCTGGCCACGCGGGCAGATTCGGGGAGATTAATCGCGAGGTGACAAATCTCTACTTCTTCATGGCGACTAATCTCCCCAATCTGCCTTCCCCTGCCTTCCCCCGGCTAAAATGAAAATCGTCTTGGGGCAGGCACTTGAAATGCTTAGTTTTCCGAAAGTTGCCCGACGATTCCTCGTGAGGCAATTACCGGCGACTTCGGAAAATTAAGCTCTTCGAGTGCCTGCCCCCAGGCAATTTTCATTTTAGCCGGCGGAAGGCAGGGGACGGCAGATTGGGTAGATTAGTCGCCGCGAAGAAGAGGAGATTTGTCGCCTGGCGACTAATCTTCCTGAATCTGCCCATGTGGCCAGATCATTAGAAAAAATATTTGTGATTCTTCTCATAGATAAAGAACATGGAGTCAGTTGTGCATAGTTCTCATGTTTCAGCACCCAAATCTGCAGCGTCTGCCTCACCCATGCAGATGCAATGTTTCCGGGTGTATGCACATTGATCAGCAGAGATCCACATAATGTGGCACTAAACTGTGCATTTTCTTAAACCACCATGCTGTCCCTCTTCTTTCATAAATGACTTTGATTTAGGGGCAGGTTAATCAAAATGTGAGTTTAAAGCTTGATAAATAAAAACTCTCTTATATTCTATTCATTCTATGGTTTTTTTATGATTGTATTTATCAATGGGTGAAACTTACCATTTGATAAATATGGTTCTAAAAATGTATTAAGCTCTAAACTCACATTTTGATAAATCTGCCCCTTAGTGTCATCACCTTATCTGAACACATTTATCAGCAGGGCTAAGAATGCATGCGGGCAACTGATCATTCCAAAAGCTTCCCAATCGGTGATAATGCAAAACATAAATATGTCTATTTTTAAAATTAACTGCATTTAGCAAAATATTTCTTTGCTCTATATTTTTTATAGAAAGGTATACCTATATACCTGATTTTAATGTTGGTAATGATGTCTCATTTGGGAGAGGAGTAAAAAGATGAATCACTCGTTCAGATGCCATATCATTGCCAAAAGAAATTCATGACAGAATGTTAAAATATTACTCTTCCACCATTATTTGTATTTGACTTTGTGTAAAATCACTATATTTTAGTACTTGTGAAACATCTAGCTGAAAATCTCCAGATCTACAGTACAGCTCAGTCTTGCATGCTAAAGTGGCAAAGTTATAAAATATTAAAGAAGCAAGCTTGGAGTTGTAGATATGGCTCCACATCTCTCATCCCTGCAATGCAGTTAATGGATTGTGAGCAGAATGTAGAAAAATAAACAGCTTTGGCAACTTTCTGAACAACCACGGATGCAAGGGGAAATCTCCAGGAATGCTAAAATCATAGAAAGTTATTATATCATGTAAAGATGTAGTGCTTAGGCCGGTTATTTCCATTAGTTAAAAGGAAAAACATATGCATTGCATATTTTAGTCCTCTATTTACCTGTAAACTTTAACTTTGACCTGCAGATTGTTGTTTTCTTTATCATCTTTTGGGATCACCTTTGAGTTAACTTTTAGTATGTTATAGAATGACTAATTCTAAGTAACTTTTCAAATGGCCTTAATTTTTTTTTTTTAATTTATTAGAATTTTTTGCCTTCTTCTTCTGACACTTTCCAGCTTTAAAATGGGGGTCACTGAAACACAAATGCTCTGTAAGGCTAAATATTTATTGTTATTGCTCATTTTTCTTTTCTGGGCATCTCCTATTCAAATTCCACTCTCTTATTCAAATCAGTGCATGGTTGCTGGGGTAAATTGGACACTAGCAACCAGAACTGGAGAGCTGCTGAATGAAATTATCACTATCTGCATCATACTCAACATTTAAAGGTGAAAAGCCCTTTAAAATAATTTCCTATAGTCACCAGTAATAATGTGTTAGAGGTATTGTTTGCAGATGCTATCTCCAAGACTTAAAATCTCAACCAACTCTATGTTTAAACACAAGATCATACATTAGTGACAATATACACCAGTGCTGTCCAACTTCTGTGATGCTGGGGGCTGTAATTTTGCTAGCTTACTTGGTAGAGGGCTGATAATGGATGCCACTGTTGACTACTCCCTGTTTTTAAACCACACCCACTTTAAACCATATGCCTGTTACCACAAGAACTTCTAAGATCATGTCTACTTTAATGGTGGTAGCACACCAAAAAATTGTTGGTGCTCACTGCAGGGATATCACTCATCACTCATATGTGAAAACTGAGTCATATTTAATCATAATACATATAATACATACATTTGCCTTCCTCCTCCCCTTGTGGACAACATAGCGCTCCCCATCACCTTATGGGGCCCTAACAACAATATCCAAATGCTAAAAAACCCCAGAACAAATGCTAACAGGCTCATATCCCACAGGTAGCAGAGAGCAGACAGAGTATGGCACACACAGGAAACATAGGGCAGGCAAAGTACGGCACACACAAGGACCATATGGCAGGCAGAGTATGAAAAACACAGGGAGCATAGAGAAGGCAAAATAGTGCAGTAGACAGGGAAAACCTATCAGAACCACTCTAAGATGAACAGCTGATACTGTGCTACATACAGTGACATAGTGCTGATACCTCTCCAGCAGTTTGTATTAGATGTGAACAGTACAGGGCTTTAGGGGTATGAACAATAGAGGTGTCACATGTGAACGCAGGGGGGATTGCAATTTGAATCTGAGGTGTGAACAATGCACGTGCCAGTTAAACTCAGTACTGATACCTTTTAAATCTTACACAAGGTAAGCAGACACAACAGACTTTCATGTGGGGTCCCACACAAGGGGGGTCGCGGGCCGCCAGTTGGGCAGCAATGATGTACACTAATGTCCAAATACGCTGGAAGTTCCAGGTTCTTTCTTGTAGGAAACAATTTAAACAGCTATGTTATTAGGCATTCTTCATATCAGTGCTTTATTTTCACCAAATGATTTTATATTTTGGTAAATCAACAATTATTTTTTTTTTAATCCGTTGTTGTCTGTCATTGTAATATTCCAGCAGATGTCTCCTTGACTTAGTTGGTTCTATCACAATGTTTTTGTCTTCAATTTATGGTAGATCTCCTTACATTTTCCACTCAATGGCAGATGTTTAAATTGTATGTAGTGTAAACATGTTTATAGCGGAATGACTTTGCCACTTTCTGTTGTTCATTGGGTAATATGTGCAGCAGAGGAGCAAACAAATTTGAACATCCACCATGATGGACTGATTCCTAAATGATAAATTAATAGCATATTGGCTACAAATTGCAGTAAATGTAGCAAATTACTGAAGGCAGACTGGAGGATGCTCTCACACCATTACCTTCTCTGTGATTAGTGTAGCCTGGTACTCGCTGGTGTAGTGTAGACTGGCATCCTTCCAAATTTTGCAGAAAAGAAGCTCAACAGCTCACAGCGCAAGAGTTTACCCTGCTACACTTGTCCTGTCTGTGTGCCATTGAGCTTCTTTTCTTCAAATTACTCATGGGGCATTTTGTTTTGTCCTTTCCTTGTAGTTAATTTTCTAAATACTGTATCAAATGCACATTCTTTTGATCTGTCTCAAACCATCTTTCTGTTGAATTGATTCAGCATTTGCTGTATTATTCTTGGCCAAGTATTATAGTGTGGGTGATGCTTGCCCTAGTTAAACACTGCCTAAAGCAAAAGTTTCCAAAGCAGATTATAATGGTCAAACAGGCTTCATAATTAGCATTTAGATGGCCAGGTGCAGACTTTACAGTTAGAAGTGCCCTCTAAAATGGTTGTTCGTAACTGAAAATGTATATATTTGTTTGTTTGTGTGTATGTAATGTAGGTCCCCAGTTAGGTTTACTTACAAATAAAAATATTTTCTCTTGAGAATACTAAGTACACATCTTTACTTGCAAATGTTTTTTCTATTTTATAAATGTTGGTTGTCCTACAATAAAAATGTAGCTCTACTAATAATATTTAATCGTGTTGTGGTCGTACTATGAAAGTGAAGTAGGTATACATAATTGTGACCACAATATTTATGTAGTGTATGCCTGTATATCTGGACATATAGGAACTGAATTTGGCTTGATTAAATTCGTATGGACCCTAGCAAGCCATTTGCCAGCAATATATCATATAACTCGCAGAATGTATAGAGTATTTGGACGTTAATATTCTTGGGTTCTTTCCTAAGTTGGGGTTGATAAATTTGATTATTACATTGAATACAAGAACTGATGAATTGTTGTACTGGATCATGAAAACAAACTGAAATCTTTCTTGAGATTTTGTGCATTTGATTCCCTACTGTTTTGTACAAACATCCTTTGAAAATAAGCTTATCCCAGAACATATCTTCCTGAACCCTTTGCATACACTGTGATCTAGTTTTCTTCTTCCTAGAAATTGCCTACAGTTTTGTTTTCAGAGCTCAGGAGTTCTATCTCTGTTTTGAGCCCTCCTTCATCCTCCTTCCACCATTAGTTGACAACCTTCCAGTATGCATACTCAGTCCTCCTGTCTCCTCACCCTAATGCTGCCCCAACCTCAAGGGGTAGATTTATCAACATGTGAGTTTAGAGAGTAATAAATAAAAACTCACCACATTCTATTCATTCCTATGGGATTTTTTAGAACCGTAGTTATGAAATGGCGGGTTCTAACGTTCACCCATTAATATATACAATTCTAAAATCCCATAGGAATGCATAGAATATAGGTGAGTTTATATTTATCATGCTCTAAATACACATGTTGATAAATCTGCCCCTAAAAGTGTAATTTTATGGCTGGTGTAAGGATAAACTTTAGGGTAGATGATTAAAGCAGGATGACAGGGGTTGGAGGAAGGAGTATGGAGGACAGTAATTTTGCATGGAGGTAGGACTTCTAAGCTATGACAACTAAGGCCAATTGCTGGAAGGGAAAAGATCACACTGAGGTGTGTGAATAAGGTTCAGGTACACAAGTTCTGATATCTGAGACCTGACACAGTCACATATAGGATAAGCTAATTGTCAGAGGATGTTAATATGTACACAGAAGTTTTGTGTTTATCAGGGTTATCAGCTGAACTGAATTGAATGCCTCAGTGCACATAAAGTATTTAGTAGTCTAAAAGGTGTATTTCAAGGTAACAGAAGTAGAGACGCAACACAGTCTACAAAAAAAGCGTATGATAGGCATCAGACATAGGCCACGCATAAGAAAATTAATCTCTCTTAATAAATGAAAGTAGATAATTCTTGGCATCTGAAATAACGTGTTTGAAATGCATATAACGTTGAAATATTTAGTAGTATTTGCTTTAGGACTGTGAACTGTTCATGTGAAAGCTTGCTCACGTTGCAATTGCCTGCTGTACTGCTGTCCTCTAAATCAAGCTGCCATGCCCTTGAAGTAAAGCATAAAACATCCTTTTCCTCTTAGTTATTCTCTGCCACTACCACCCACTTCCCATATGTACAGTTTTATGGTTCCTTCTTCAAATTGTGAAATCAAGCTCTGGCATTTTCCCATTTTTATTTATTTTTTTAGTTTACAGTATGAAACTGATTTGAAAAATACAGAGAATTCAATTTTACAACTTAATTAGGTTGATATATTATAGCTGAAACACAAACACGAGCAGTCTGGCCAGAGACTTTTTATGATAAATACAGAATCTGTATTTTTTTTGTTACCTTCATCCCAATATATTGACCCTGTGTAAGAAACTGAGAGTTTAAGGGGTTGTTCACCTTTGAGTTAACATGAAGTATAATGTAGAGAGTGATATTCTGAACTAATTTGCAATGGGTTTTTATTTTTTATCATTTGTGGTTTTTGAGTTATTTAAAGCTTTTATTCAGCAGATCTTTAGTCTGCCGTTTCAGCAAGTTGGTTGCTAGGGTCCAAATTACCCTAGCAACTCTGTATTGATTTGAATAAGAGACTGGAATATGAATAGGAAAGGGTCTGAATACAGAGATGAGTAATAAAAAGTAGCAATAACAATACATTTGTATCCTCACAAAGCATTTGTTTTTTAGTTGGGGTCTGTGACCCCTATTTGAAAGAGCTGGGAAGAGTCAGAAGAACAAGGCATATAATTGAAAGAAAAACTAGGAAAAATAGAGTGTGAATAATTGTTTTCATGTTTAAATTTTAGGAGGAAACCATTGAATCAATTACTAAAAGAACATGACATATTGACTATTTTCTTAAAACTGAGAAAATATGCAGTGCTGATGCAACTGCTGATTCATGCAAAGTGCTCTGAATTTTTATTTCTCCCTTCTTAAAGGGTAACTCCACAACAAACATAACTTAAGCTTTTTGAAAAGTAAACACAATTTCAAGCAACTTTGCATTATACATCAATTAAAAAATATGCAGACTTTTAATTTTTTTAATGGTTTGGAACACTTCCCTAAGCCTAGTCTCCTTCTGATCTCTCTGACTACTTTGCTGAGCTGGCTGACTACTGTTACTTTGTATCAACAGCCAGTTGTCTTTAGCCTGCATCCTTCAAACCCCACAATTCCCTGCACACGTGATTTTAATAAGGAACCTCACAGTGCAATGCATTGTGGGTTAATAAGCTGTGGAGAAGTTGTTACAATTTGTAACATTAGTGTTTAATCCCTCCTTCTCTGCCAGGATTTCAAATGATACAGAAAGAGAAGCATGTTAAACAGCTGGATTTCAGCATAGAAAATGGTATTTTATTATACTTTTTGAAGAAACCGATAACGGTGATGGGTATATTAGGGGTTTCTGTGTTATGTGGGCCTCTTTATCAAATTTTGGTTTGGAAGCCAGAGTTCCCCTATAACTTATCTAAGACCCAACATGCTTGCTTTTTTCTCCCATATATAGATATTTGGAGGGTCATTGATTCAGTTGGATTATGTATAAAGTGGATGTAATTTATAGTGTATTAAGCACTTTCTTCGCTACATTTTGTAGTATATCCTCATTTATACATAATATATATCCAGTGGCAGAGCGCATGTTTTAGCCTGCAATTCTTAAAGGAGAAGTAAAGACGAACTAAAGAAATAGGCTAGAAATGTTGTACATTATGTTTTGGACTTCCAAGGGAACCACAACCCTTGAGCAGTAAAGATTTATGCCTCCAAAGATTCCCCAGTAGCTCCCCATCTTCTTTCTGCTGATTTACTGTTCACTCTGTGCTGCTGTCACTTACTGAGCTTAGGGACCCACTCACAATATACAGTACACATAGACTATAAATGTCACAATATAAGGCTGATTGGTACGTAATACAGATAATTATTACATGGCAGCACAGAAACCAGTGCAATTAGCATCAGAATTTAATAATCTGCCCTGTAGCATCATCTTATATTACAGACAAACCTCATGTTGTGCTTGATAATTTGCAATGACCCCTAAGCTTAGCTTCTCAACAGCTGCTCAGAGCCCACTGAGCATGTGAGTGTCGCAGACACTTTCCAAGATGGTGATCCCCTGTGACAAGTCCTGGATCATTGCTGCTATTGAGAAGCTGAAACTTTAGGCTGGTACAATAAGTTCAGTATGTAAAATATCGCATTTTAAGCCATATTAAATTTTAGAGTTTAGTTCTCCTTTAAGATAATGCTCTTACGGAATTACAAAGTTTGTTAAAAATTATACTGTCAGTTTTGATCTTTCCAAAATCTGGCCCTAAATCTCCAAGAATCCCCCATCAGTGCTGCCTGGAGAGATGATGGATACTGTAGTTCAGTAGCTTCTGGAGAATCTGCATTAATAGGGGTATGGCAACTTTATATTTGTGACAGGAATTTATGCTACAATAATGGTACACTAATCACCAAAAAAACTAAATCTTTTAAAATCTTATAAACAACCTGAAAATGGTAACTCAGACCATCAAAAGAAATATTTTATATGAATAAATACTGAGAAATTTCCTTCTTTAACTACTAAATACAGAACTCTGGCTATTTTTCCAATGCAGTTCTTTTACGACTGAAAATTGTAGGTGTAGCTTTGAATGAGACATAACAGCAAGCAGAAATATTTCCAATGGGACCAGAAAATGTATTTCAGCTGCTTGCCCATGTGACAAAACCAAGTTTGTATGATCAGAAGCACAACTGTTTATGGAATCTACCAACATACCAGCTGCATCTACTTGTGGGAGAAAGAGGTTTAAACATTTGACATTCAAGGACTGTAAATGGGCCTATTTTCTTCTTCCTTACTCTGATTAATTGTCATACAAATGGATAAGCAGGGGACTGTCAGATACCTCACTTAAACTAAAAAGAGATAATATAAACTTTATCTCCTTACCATAGCCATAAAAAGCCTCATAGAATTGACTTTAAAAACAAATTACCAATTAACGAAGGCAGTAAATGTGCTTCATTAGGAGATTAGGAAAATGACTCTGTGGACAGGTTTATGAGATAAAAATTCCCTATTTGCTTGTGCAAACTGCATCGCTGTTTTTCAATTACGAAATCTGTGTTTTTAAGAACTGGAAATAGTATTATGTAATTATCCGAAGATACTACAACTAAGATCTCTCTCTTCGTTAATATTGTTTATTTTTGAAAGGTTCTTTTTATTGATTTTAAACCATAAACTTAAACATGCTACATTTCTTGTAGTAAAAAAGAACAGCGAAAAGGAGGAAAAATATGTTCATATCTGTAGTTTTCTATTAACCAGAACAATACATATAGGGGCAGATTTATTAAGGTTTGTGTTGTATTTTCCAAGAGAATTCGAGTTTTCAAGGGGTTTTTTTTGTCAAAAATACTTTTTTTGGGTTTATTTTTAAAACTCACATTTTTCAAGATTTATTATACCCCGAACCTGCAAATAACTCGAATTCGAAATTACGAACACATCATAAACCTGTCAAGGTCATGTAGGAGTCAATGGCAAATGTTCCTTGAACCATTTGAAGATGTTAAAGCAAAACTATACCGTTCAAACAATATAGGTCTCTTTAAAAATATATTTCATAAAACAGCTCATATGTAAAACCCTGCTTCATGAAAATAAACCATTTTCATAATAATAAACCTTTTTAGTAGTATGTGCCATTGGGCAATCCTAAATAGAAAACTGCCATTTTAAAAAATAAGGGCTGCCCCCTGGGATCCTAGGATTCAAAGTGCCCACGAACAAACCCAAACAAACCATACATGTTAGATCACATGAGCCAATTAACTGACAGAGTTCTGCCTTTTGCTTCCACACTTCTTCCTGTTACAGTTAGAGCTGTAGTATTTCTGGTCAGGTGATCTCTGAGGCAGCACACAGACCATCACAAAATGGTGGTTCAAGGCAGGAGATGTAAGAGAGCAATATTTACTTAAATATATATTCCAATTTGGTAAGATTCTTTAATATTCCACTTAATTTGATATAAATTATTTGTTGCTCAAGTATTCATTTTGGGGGTATAGTTTCCCCTTAAAAGAGTTGTTCACCTTTGGTTTAACTTTTAGTATGATGTAGAGAGTGATATAATGTGACAATTTTCAATTGGTTTTCATTTTTTATTATTTGGGGGTTTTGAGTTATTTTTTTATTCAGCAGATCTCCAGTTTGCTGTTTCAGCAATCTGGTTGCTAGGGCCCAACTTATCCTAGCAACCATGCTCTGGAATATGAATAGGAGAGAGAGGCTGAATAGAAAGATAAGTTATAAAAAGTAGCAATAACAATAAATGTGCTGCCTTGCAGAGCATTTGGTTTTAGATGGGGTCAGTGAAAAGCTGGGAAGACTCAGAAGAAGAAGGCAAATAATTAAAAAACTATATAAAATAAATAATGAAGACCAATTGAAAAGTTTAGAATTGTCCATTTTATAACATACTAAAAGTTAAATTTAAGATGAACCACCCCTTTAATAGCCTTCATGATGTTCACGTTTTTTTTAGAGGTTTTTGCCAGAAAACTCGATTAATTCGAGCAATTCTAGTTTTTTCCCGCCGAAAACTCATTCAATTTTGAGTTTTCTGGTTGTTAACCCTGAACACGCTGATTCAAGTTTTTTCCATTAGAGTTTTTTCTTAAATTAGAAATAAAAAAAACTCTAAAATTCAACCTTTGATCAATAACCCCTATAATTTCACATTATGAATCGCTGCTTGGGTCAAGAACAAGAGTTAATTAGTCCTCTATAAATTAAGTAATTTTTGTACCAGAATATTTGTATTTGGGGCAATCTGAAATGGTGAAAGGTACCATTAGGGGAGGGCAATATGCCCATTTGATACAGTTTTAGAGGAGCAAGGTATGTTTTATGCAATATTTTAAAGACCATCAATTTGTCTGTTTCCCTAATTTGTAGTGTCTATGCACTATTGTTTATTTTTAAAGAAAAGTTGCAAACATCCATGGCCTACACTAAGCATTTTCCATCTTCTCCGCCAGTAGCAACTCCCTATCTTTTAAGCTGTTACATACTGTAATGGCATTAAATATTACTCAAGAATAGAGAAGCCAGTATTCTCTAATGATAAACACAGTGCTATGTGTTTCCCGTTCAAGTGAATGGTAAGTGGTTGCTGGTTGTCAAGACTTGTTGATCACTCTTTGATAGAACTGATCAAAGCACCCACTGGTGGGGTCACTGACCAATCTGAAGGATCATCGTGGCCTCCATAGCATTGAGTTTGACAGTCAGAACAGTGCAGTTTTTTTAACTTTTTGTGTGATTAAATTGTAATTGCTATTAGTTGGAAAGTGCAACTCATTAGATCTCATTAGTGATTTGCAAGTAGACTTTTATTCTTCTTATTATGTTGCCAATATTGGTACTATGGTTGTGTAGACATGCCTAGATTAGCCACTCCCTGTAACTCTCCTTCAGATTCAAATGAGTTGTGCAAACTAAAGAATCTCTGCTATTTGGCCGGCCAGCAATTCAACCCATGCATGGCAATCTTTCCAATGCTAATAATCATCAGCTGATGTTCTGCTCTGACTACCTACCTACCTTCAAATCAAATGAAACATTAAAACCCAGTGTGTTACTGCAATATGTTTTTTACTCATATTTAGTGCTAAGTATTAATGACATACTTTTGTCTCATCTGATATTTGATAGCAGAACCACTGAATGCATGAAACAGGACAGGTCTCCATTCCATTGCCTAAGATCCCTTACTACCAGGGGTGTAACAATAAGGGAAGCATAATCCATGACTGCTGGGGAACATAAGCATGTACTGGCCATTGGGGCCATAACTAATGTTTAAATATGTGTTTGTGAATTAGCACATTTAGCCCTCTTGACACCTGAAAAAAATATTTATTGTGGGGTGCAGTAACCTCTAGTTACATGACTGCTTACTAGAATAAGTCTTCTCTTTAGAATGTAACTCATTATGAAGCAGTTTGAAACCAGAACACAGAGTAGCTTTTATATTATTTTCACTTGCGATGGTATCAAATCCTTTCCTCTAATCCAAATAAGCTATCCACAGCTTCATCTTGATCTATCTTTTTAATTACAGCCAAAAGCTTCCAGTGGATTTGCTTGGCATCTCCCTGCAGTAAACAGTACTGCCTAGGATGTTAATCATTGGATGACAGAACAATTCTTTCTTCTGACAGTGTTTGTATTAGAACTCTTTCGCACCAGCAATTCAAGGAAAAGTAAATCCATTTAAAGGGTTTCAAAATATAAGAAATAATCTGTACTATTTTGTTTTACAATGTTTATAGTGTATAGCCTCTGAAATATATTGCATTATGCGAAGTGTAGCCCAACAAACCGTCTACAAAACAAACTTATCCACACTCACCAACTTCTAAAAGCAGTTGCCCAGATTTCCCTTGTTGGTTGAACTACACAGCTTAGAAGTTTTAATACAAAAAGGTGGCAAAAAGTGGTGAATTTTACATCACATACTGGGGGTCATTTATCAACACTGGAAATATTTGCCAGTAGGCAGTAACCTATGGCAACCAATCTAATTGTTGCATCATTGTTCTACCTGCAACTGTCTGAAAAATGCCAATCACTGATTGGTTGCTATGGGTTACTGCCCATGGGCAAATTAGCCCATTGTTGATTGTTGCCCCATTGTTGCCCCACTGTGTTTTCTTCTAATAGATTATCAATTGACATCAATGTCTTTAGGTCTCCCATGCATGTATAAGGGAAGATCAGTTATGAATCAATACTGAGTGTGTATTTACTGCAGCAGGTCACATGAAAATAAAATATACAACATCATCATTACCCAACTGCTGCATAGCTCCATGTATAATGTAGGGGAATGGATCTATCACTCTATGAAATAATATATCTTAAAATAATTGTATATGTCAGCAGAATGGCACTTTTTGAAGCACTTTGTATGAGGGACCAGTGCATGCTGCCACAATGGGAAACTATGGAATTTTCTGTGAACTTTATTAATTTAACAAAAATGCCAGCTCTGCGTGTTCCGTTTCAGTGTGAGACTGAATCACCCAAATAATTGAGCAAAGAATATTGTTTCTTTTTTTCAGTTGTGAAACTCCTCAGGGTTTAATTTCTTCAGTGAAATATTTTATATTAAAAAGAAAAGCCCAGGCCTTAATATTTTCTTCATTGCACGTTAAATCTCCTCATAAATCATTCAAATTATATGGTGTCCTTAACTTTTAAGGTCAATAACATGCATTCATAGCAAAGAGTTTCTTTTTGCACAAGTGAAAGCTGAAACTGGAAATATTATGTCAGCAGTTTGGTATTTTAATGCTATGACCTCATCTCCTATAAATAGTCTGTAACTTATCATATTAACTTATTTGGGTTACTAATATTTCGAATATGCAACAGAGAACCTAAAAGGCTTTTTACACAGGAGTTTAGTTAGGTTACCTGGTTCTTGGCTCTCCATACATAATGTTTCATCATTAAATACAATGTTTTATGCAGTCCTAGCATTCTTTCTTTGCATGTTGCATTTGTGTAGTTGTTGCCATATTGCATATATATTTTTGGGGGGGTTCAAAGTATACTGCTAGGGGTGCTGGAGCTATTAACTCAATACTACCAACTATAAGCATATGGCACCATTCCTATCAGAATAAGTGGCATAACTATAGAGGAAGCAGACCCCGTAGTGCCCAGGAACAGTGGGGCCCAGACTGTGGTCTTCTTCCTCTATAGCTAATATAAAAAAAAAACTTTCCTCCCCAGCCACTCTCTTTTACCAGCAGGAAGGGGGAAGCAAGTCGGGCTGGAGTGGGTGGGGCTTGTATGAGCAGAGGCGGTGCATGGGTGGGGCGGAAAGTGGGCGGGAGGATGGGGATCGGAGTGCGCTGGGCCCCTCTGAAGATTTTTTGCAGGGGGGCCCACCTACTCTAGTTATGCCAGTGCTTTGTGTGGCCCTTCGACAAGTTGTTACATCGATGATCATCGATAATCCTACATCAAGGTTGTGTGTTTTTTCTTTTATTAAGTATAAGTTATCACATCTGCCTCAGATTACCATCTAACTGCATACTGTATATGTGTGAAGAACTTAATTGTACTCAGATTATCCAGGAGAAGTGTTTTTAATACATGTAATACCTATACTAGCATAGACTAATTAATCTCTCTATTGTAATGAATCCTATGGATTTGTCCCTGATATGAAGAGTGTTTTTATTATAATACACTGGCTTCTTAGAACCTACAATCAGCATAAGCGCTATCTTTTCTCTCTAAACAATGTATAAGTATATACTAATTAATTACTAGCTAAGAAAATACATATATTTCTGAAGTCCTGTCAATGGTTTAAAGAGCTGCCACAACCTAATTTCATTTAGCTTTTTTGAATGTATATTTTTCTATGGGCCACCCTCCTTGTTTTTATAAAAGTTTCATTGTTAGCTTCTATAGGTGGCCTGTTATATTATAAGGAGACTAAAATGGGTTTGGTAATGTAGTCCAGATGGTATGGCATGACATCACTGGGATCGTGGTGAGCAGAATGGGGTATAAAAAGAAACATAATACATATAATATCCTCAATATCAGCATTACATCCCTAGGTATTCCCAAAAAACTGTCTGGAGTGTAGTAGTTTTTGGCCATAGTATATGAATAAACCATGATGATAGTATATGAATAAACACGCCTACATTGAAGAAACTTTTGAAAATATACAGATTAATGTTGCTAGCTTCATGGAGCAGAAAAGAGGTAAAATCGTATTTAAAGATTAAGTGGTGGGAATTTTTGGATGCTTAGTATTATTTTACATATTAAGGACAGTGTATTGAAGATTTGTAACCCGGAGTTTCCTTTAAAAGAGAAGGAAAGGTTAAAACTAAGTAAGACTTATCAGAAAAGTCCAGCTAAATATACCAGTAAACCCTCAATGTAGTGCAGCATTTCTTGCCTTCTATTGTATACACATGGGCTTTAGTATCAGACTGCCCTGTGCAAGAGGATGCTCAGTTTGCTCCTCTTCCCCCTTTCACTTCTCTGCTGTAATCTGAGCCCTAGAGTTATAATGAGAGACTCAGGCAGGAAGTGATGTCACGCCAAGCTAATGTGGCAGCTGCTATCCTAAACAAACAGAGAGTTTCTAGAGCTTTTTACTCAGGTATGGTAAAACATTCTACAGAATAAATATAGCATTCTAGCTTGCACTAATGCTTGCACTAATGCAGCTAATCTATTGGCAATAAAATGCCTCTGTAGCTTTCCGTCTCCTTTAAACTCTGGTACCATTAAAGGGTTTGTTCGCCTTCAAGCACTTTTTTCAATTCAGTTAGTTCACCAGAAATAACCTTCTTTTGTCTTTCTAAAGCAGCTCTGGGGGGGGGGGTCTCCAACTCTGTAACTATTCTAAATTGATATATTAGTTGATACATTTCTTATCTTTGGCCCAGCTAGGCAGAATCCCTGGGTTTCATTAAAGGCAGCTGTTAGAATTGATAAAATAGTTGCTAATACTCAGAGATGCTAGTGAGTAATGTATCAACTAAATGTTGCAAAATTGTAACCGTTCAGAATCTGCACCTGAATTACTGAGCTGCCAGACTGGAACACCAGAGACAGGAACATTCGACTTTAAATTTAGATTTTGGAAAAAAACAGTAAAAATAAAAAATAGAAAGTAATTGAAAAAAAGTCTTTATTTCTGGTGAACTATCTGAAAACAAGTGAACTGAAAAAGTGTTTGGAAGGTGAACAACCCCTTTAAGTGTCACTGTGTAGAAAGGAATACTTTAGTGTAGATATCAATCATCGATTGCTTAATTATTTCAGCTCCAATCTCCTTCTGACAAGGATGCCTTGTGGCAGGTGGCAGCATGCTGTTTATCATTCTCTGCCAGGCAACTGGGGGACTTTTAATTCATGGCATTTAAATTTGCTATAATTTGACAACTAAATCACTTTATGTTAGCCTGTTTGGTTGATCTGCTGTGCCATTAAATACAATAGGACTTATTTATAAATATTTTTGCATGATTTTGCATGTGCTCTATTATCAAATGTATTTCTGCTTATATAATTATGCTTATAACACTGTCCTGTTAAGCTGCTTTGAGGAGTTGTTCGCTCTAGGATTGTCTTAGTCTTTTAGGCTTACAGACACAACTGACTTGCAGCTAGTCGATCACACGCACTTTTACTAATTAACTTAAACACATGGGAGCATCCCTGTTTTGCTTAAATTAATAATAACACCAAAAAATGAAAGTGTTTAAAAGTAATGACACTATAATGTAGTCGTCCTGCACTGGTAAAACTGGTGGGTTTACTTCAGAAACCCAACTATAGTTTATAGAAACAGACTGCTATGTAGCTATGGGGGCAGCCATTGAAGTGCAGTATACACAGAAGATAGCAGATATCTTTTGAAGAATCCCATTGTATACCAAAGAGCTTATCTGGTATCCTTTGCCTTTTTTGCTTTTTTAGCTTTGAATGGCTGCCCCTATGGCTACATTGCTTGTTAATATAAGCTATAGTAGTCTTTCTCAAGCAAACACACCAGTTTTACCAGTGCAGATCATCAGGACATTATATTTTCATTACTTAAAAACACTTTCATTTTTTTGTTGTTACTTTGCTTTTAAAGAGGAAATCCCACGACCCCTTTCTAACCAGTACCCCCATCCATAGGGCCCTCCATAGGGCCCTCTGCACCAGAAAACAGACTGCATTGGAAGATCACCAAGCCAACAAATATCCTTAGACACATGGATATCAATCAGGCAGAAATAAAATCTGCATCTCCATACATGCACAGCTGTTATTTAATTTGCAGCATACAGATCCAATTTATCCTGTAAATTTGCATAAAACAGTGCTAGTTATGGAGCTCATAGTAAATTATAAAAGTAAGCACAGATAATCATGTATATCATTAGATAATATTAAAGGTGATGCAATGCAATAATTATTTCCAAATAAGATAAATCATACTTATAAACACTGCATACATGTTCCACAAATTGCCATGTTTTACACAGATACTGCTCAGTATCAGAGGGAACATTTCCGACTAACCTGATCACCAGACAAAACCAGCTACCATTATTAATTCTGATGGAAACATCCAGTATAAGTGGGATTAACTGAGGTATATGTAGTGATCACTTGCAAGGACTCGGCTATTGACTTGATGACTATTTTCCTTAAAACTGATGCTGCTTTACCTAACAACCAACTTTGTATAATCCTAAAATAATAATGATCTCAGCTCCTTTTGACCTGTCACAATGCTTGGCATGACTGCAAGGGAACTGTATTGCATATGGAAAGAGGGATTTTGGGGTATATATGAGCAGTTTTTGTATGTACATATGTGATTGCCTGCTGTATAAGGAAGGCTTTATCAGGTGAAGACTGAAGTGTTAGTTTACCCTTGAAGGCAATACAGGCGTTCACCTCTAACAAATGCATCCACTGATTTCATCGGAAAGCAGTTTTTTGTGTAATTACTCTTAATTACTTACTCTTCAACTCTTATTTTCACTATATTTAAAGTTTGGGTTAATATTTATCACTGGGCTGCTGCTCAGTCTTGGTTTGTCTTTCATACTTGGATGATATATTAGCCTTGGCTTCTTTTCTATACAGGACGCTGTTAGAGCATAATTAGCAGCTTCAAATTACATTCTGTCATAGCAAAGGTTGAGCATCATTTACTCTGCGTGTTCCATGCACGACTGTAGTTTTCCCAAAATATAACATAAGGCTGTTATGATCTGTCAAACCTATGCATTCAGTACTTCAAACCATGCCAATATCTTATGATACCTTTTGATTGGTTGCTATGGTTGACTGCTCCTGGGCAAACGTGGTGTATTTTATTATATAACCCCTCTAGACTCCTGTGATTTTCAATCTTCTCTCTATTCTAGAGCCAACCTTGACCAATAATCTCTCTTTCTCTTGTTTTTTGTCTATCAACTACTGTAATGCTTTAGATACCTTTTTGGCACAGTGTAACAGCATGTCACACCCATGTAGATCAGTGCCAGTCAAACATATAACACATTCATTTGGGGTTCCTTGTCTAATCATTCTGATTTGAGAAAAGATGAACTTGCGTGCTCTACATTGTGGGTGTTAAAACAGCCAGGTTGTGGCACAGAAGAAACTAGCCTGAAAGTATAGTATAGTAAATATAAATGATATGGAAAGCCTAATCAAACCAAATTCATGATTTTGTCTCAACTAGAGGTGTTTTAAGCCTCCTTATATAATTGACAAGTATATTGAGTACATATGGCCACCAACCCATGGAGGGGGATTTATTAATCTTCAAATTCGAGCAAAACAAAAAATTGGACAAAACGCACACAACTTTATTCCGTCACAGCATTTATTTATTCTGATGCACTAGCATATTTAAGAAAAATAATAGTTTTGTTGTGGAAGTTCAGGGCATTGCTGGGTTTGATGTGGTGTTTAGGAGCTTGGGCTATGTAGTTAAAGAGACACTGACACCAGAAATTAAACTCTTTTTTACATCTATTATAATATTGCCTTTAAAAGCTACTTATAAATTTGCCATAAAGTATTTGCACAATGCTTTTACATTACTTGTCTGATCCCCCATGTTCCTGTATGAGGGGGCTGCCATATTTGTGCAGCAGGAGTATTAGTATTAGAAACTCTAACTGACAGGCTGAGATGGGACAGTCAGGTTGGCAAAACAGTCAGGTTTAGGAATTTCAACTAACAATTATTTACAAAAATAAACCTTTCTGCAAAAAATAATCAACATGACCTATAGGTAACTTACGGGATACTTTACATTCGTATTTTAAAAATTAGTTTTTTCAGTATCACTTTAATGCGCACATTTAAAAGAGGGGGATTGATCAGTGCATATTCACTGGTCACCTGTTGCACTTGTAATTTATGAAAAACAAGTGTGTAAAGTTGTGATTATAAAATTGTCAATCTGTTAAACCAAGTTGAGGTAATGCACAATTTTAATTGGCTCAATAATATGAGGCAACTGTGTATGTGTGGCTATAGTTTGCATAGAAATAAAATCTGCTAATGGCACATTTTACACATTCTTTACTGTTTTTAATTTTTAAAGAATTTATTGTCAGTGTATGTAAATAATGTCTCATCTGGGGTTCTTAAATCCAGGCCTTACTAGCTTACTTGGTTTCTGATGTCTGCATGTATGATGTGTCATATGGAACACAGATAGTAAGTTCCACTGGGGCAAGCTGATGCTATGTAAATGAAGGATATATTTAAATAATAGTATTGTGAAAGCATAAAAAAAAAGATTTTTATTCTTGTGCAAGCATTTTCATTGTTGGGAGAAGAAATGATAGGTTACTGTGTTTCAGTTGTTTTTTCACTTCAAAAGATGTAACCACAATATTTACTCACAACAGTGGAATTACAGCTATCTGGCTTCTAGCGTATGCAGTTATTTTTAGAGTCATGTTTATGGCTACTGCTGTGACCGTCCACCTCTTCCTTCTCATTTTGGAGGCTTTGTTGGTCTTTTCTTTTGCAGTGCTGATAAATGCAGTTCAAGTATGTGACCTATTTTCCAGTTTAGTGTTGTGCAATGATATATATGTAATTAGGGCTGTCACATCTTCTGGCAGAGCGAAAGCATAATAAAGCAGGAGGAGTGACAGGGGGAGAGCCAAATGATAGCAATTTAACTCTAAATTCTTCACCCAAAATACCTTCAGTTTGTTTCTTATCCTTTGGTTAATTGATAAATGTTGCATACATATTTCTTCTTACTTGTTCAAGATGCTTAGAATAGGCATAAGTGATCTGAGGCCTTCAACTACAATTTACAGCAGCTAACACCTAACGTTTTGAGCTTCAAAGCCTGGTGAGAGGGTTGGAAGCATCACTAAAGGAGCACATTTGGGCACTTTTTGGAGATTAAAAGATTTCTGAAAAAGGCTTCAAGCAGGAGCCGAAACATTTGGTGTAATTTATGGAATAAAGCACTTTGAGCGGACATTTGGTGTGTTAACCAAATTAATTGTGTGTATAGAGAGAGAGAGAGAGAGAGAGAGAGAGAGAGAGAGAGAGAGAGAGAGAGAAAGAAAGAGAGAGAGAGCACTGTGATGTGTGAAAAATAAAATCACTCGATTTACTATTTACTAAGGGAAGTGCTGGCCTGGGAATGCTTTATTCCAAATTGTGAGTATATGATTGATATTTGGCCGTGCCCCCCTGAAATTGCGGATACTGAAGATATATATATATATATATATTGTGAATTATTTTCCTTCTTCTTCTGACTCTTTCAAACTATTCACTGACCCCCATCCAAAACAAATGCTCTGTAAGGCTACAAATGTATTATTATTTCAACTTTGTATTACTCATCTTTCTATACAGTCCCTCTCCTATTCATGTACCAGTCTCTTATTCTAATAAGTGCATGGTTTCTAGAGTAATTTGGATCCTAACAACCAGATTGCTGAAACTGCAAACTGGAGAGCTGCTGAATAAAAAGTTAAATAACTCTAAAACCACAAATAATAAAAAATTAAAACCAATTGCAAATTGTCTCAAAATATCACTCTCTGCATCATACTAACAGTTAATTGAAAGGTGAACAACCCCTTTAAAGTTTGGACATAAAAGACCAACGTTAACTTGGGTAGAAATATAAAGCAAGTCAGAGGTCATCTGGTCAGTTTTATGCTGCCTAAATTGTAAGCTCTTCAGAGAATCAAACCTTCATTTTCAACTTCTTATCTTAATTCAGATGTAACATACTTTATTTTGACTATTGCCATACCTTTGTACATGGAGTGATGATTTTCCTTTGAGAACCAGGTGAGAAAATCAGTTTTACTGCATCTGTAGTTTACTAAAACAATCCACATAACACTGCCACATCTTGTTCTTAGAAAAATCTTGGAGTGTCTTTCTGCTGACCTGAACCCCCTTTGGGGCAGAGACACATGCTCAGATTGGGGGAGATTAGTCGCCCAGCGACAAATCTCCTTTTCTTCAGGGCGACTAATCTCCCCGAACTGCCTCCCGCGGCTAGAATGTAAATCACCAGCAGGATGCTAATCGGCGCGCTTCCTTTTCCGAAGTCTCCGAAAGTTGCCTCACGAGGAAACTTCGGGCGAATTCGGAAAATGAAGCGCTCTGAGTACCATCCCGCCGGCAATTTACATTCTAGCCGGCAGGAAGCAGTTTGGGGAGATTAGTCACCCAGAATAAGAGGCAATTTATCAGACTAAATCTCCAATCTGAGCATGTATCTTTGCCCTTATGTGAGAGTAACTCATGTGTGCTTAGTATAAGCAGGGTCATATGAGTGCCCATTGCCCCGTGCAAGTACTTATCAGAAAGCTTTGAATATGTGGAAGGACTTCTTAACTGAGGAGTGAAGGATAAAGTAAAGGAAAGGAATACACATTGATTTAAATAATATATGGCCATCTTGGGAGAGTGTTAGAGACTTTCTCGAAAGGTTGCTCTACCTTTGTTCCTTACAGAATCCCTGTAATGAGTTAACAACCAGTGGACTTTAAGACTGTATTTTGTCTTTCAAAGACTGAATGTTGCATTCAACATTCCTGTCTCTTATCTCAGGGGCTTTAAATCATTATTAATATTATCATGCATTTCTAAAGAAGCAATCTCATTCAGTACTCCATGGTGGAAAAGAAAAATAGTATCATATACAAATGTGACAGGGTGAAGGTTTTTTGTAAGTATTTACAGTCGATAAATGGAATCTACTATTTAGCCATAGCAATCATGTAATTGCTCTTTCATGACCGTATGTAAAATGAAAACACATTCAGGTAATAGTCTAGAATTATATAATTCATTGATTATTGAACATGTACCTATAAATCACCTTTTATACTGTTTTGGAAATACAGCATCTCTGGAAGAAAAACAGCAATAGTTCTTATTTTGATGACTTCAGGGGGTTATTTACTAAAACTCACATTTTCTCAAGATTTCAATAAAACAAACTCTGCCAAACTCCCATCCACAATTTTACCTTATTCATTAATAAAACAACTCTAAAAATTCAGTTCGGGAAAAGTCTCAATAAAATAGTGAAAAAAATAGAATTTTACTAATTCTTTGGATTTGACTCAGGTACAGCCTGAAAAACCCCTAAATTTTCAGATTATCATACAAAACCCAGCACAGACCATAATGTCTGCCATTGACTTCTGCAGGACCTCGACAGGTTTGAAATGGAGTATTTTCATATTTGGTTTTAAAAAGCCCGAACATAATAACTTTACTAAATAACCCCTTCAATGTTGAAAACCTCTTATGTGGCTACTGTGGAAAACATTTTTGTAGCTCCTCCAGCCATCAGGGCTCATCCCCAGATAAGGCTTTAATCCTAATCTAATTGAGCACAACTGGGTTAATCAGATCCTCTGAGCCTCTGATTGACTAGCCTGTGCTCATATGTTTAGTTGCTGTAAATAAAGTTGCTTTTTTACCACCCAGAATAGTTTTGGGCAACTTTCTGATGTTCATATTTAATTTAAAATGTTCACTATTTAGTTGTAAATGTATGTGATTTAGGAAGCAGTGTCTCTCTATCTAAATCCTCCACAGTTTGATCTGACAACTAAGGGGTAGCGATGGGCGAATTTAGTAAATAGGCAAAGTTGAGAAATGACATCATGCTGGCGAATTTGCGCTAACGTTAGCCGCTTTGCGCTTTAGTCAATTTGCCCTTATAAGCCCTTATAACACTGAAACATTAGTGATTTACAGTAATTCAGTAATTTACATACCTGAGTTTACAGACCCAAGAAGAAGGAGAATAACAGAAGCATGCAAGGGCTTGTTAGGGAATGGATTTTTGATTCTGTAGTCAAGCATATTTTTAAGAGAATAGCAAAGTATAGACAGATACTGCTTTCAATAACATATAACGTTAAAATACATGTTTATTAAATATATAGCAAATTTTGTTTTTTTTTTCATTATGAAAAAAGGGGAGTTGGTGTCTTCAGTCCCTTTATACAGCGGTACATTGTAACAGTTATGCCTAATTATTGGTGGGGAAAATCAAGTTTTCCCTTCTTGCACTTAGATGGAGAGAATGGAAAAAAACTTTTTTTTCTACCACTGGGCATATTCTCTTGTGAGTAAAGCTGTGTCTCAGGGTCATATTCCTCCAAAGGCATAAATCTGCCTATGCTCTACATCATGGTCTTTTAATTTAGTGTTTTCATGGCCAACATGATGTACATTTTTAACATTTCTTTTTAAAAATTCTTTTATTTGCAAGAATCAACAAGTTGAGATGAAAAACCATAACTTAAAGAAATGTCTTTCAAAGCAAAAATTAGGAAGAAAAAAAAAAGACTCATGCTGACAGCCAGTATCAAAAATAATAGCATAGCAATCTGCAAATCATCACAACCAAATCATAATCTAGTACATATGGCTGTTTGAAATGTTTTTTACACCACGGAAAGCCATTCTTCATTTGTAAATGTCATGTTGAGTTCACCTTTGCTTGTAAAAAATATGGTGGAAATTCTATCAAAATAAAAATCCAATAACTGGAAGAAAATTTGACCAAAATCTGTTTGAAGATTTTTATTACTTTTAGAGGCACAATTATCAAAGGTCGAATTTCGAATTATTGTGAATTGTTTTTAATTCAAATATACTCACAAATCCACTGGGAGGTTATTTAAGAAAACATTTGAATGCTTATATTTGTATTAGTTTCGTTTCAATTTGTACCAAGTTTTTCTCCCGAAAAAAAAAACTTTAAATGTCAGGAAGGCTATTAACATCTCCAAATGGTTCAACGGACCTCTGCCATTGACTTGTACATGAACTTTAGGTGGTGAATATTCGAATTAGGACTGTTTCCATGGTGCAATTGCAATGTTATAAGGTTAAATTAAAGGCCTCATTATACTTTATGAAATGGACATTTTCATCAATCCCCTGTTTTGTTGTGCAAGTTGTACCAAGTGCTCTTAGCATTGAAGCAACAATTTGAAAGATAAAAGAGTAAGAATGTTGTGTGCAGCCATCTTTAAGGGGTTGTTCACCTTCCAACACTTTTTTCAGTTTAGTTGGTTTCAGATAGCTCACCAGAAAAAACGACTTTTTCCAATTACTTTCTATTTTCTGTGTGTGACAGTTTTTCTAATATGGAAGTGTAACTGTTTAATTTTTCACTTTCTAAAACAGTTCCGGGGGGGACTGATAAATTGATACATTTAATTGATACATTTCTTATCTTTCTCCCCTGCTGAGCAGAATCCCTCAGTTTCATTAAAGGCCAATTGATACAATAGTTGCTAATACTCCAGAGATGCTGCTGAGAAATATATCAAATACTTGTTGCAAAATTGTAACAGTTAAGAATCTGCACCTGAATTACGTTAAACTTAGATTTTAGAAAAACAGTGAAAAATAAAAAATGGAAAGTAATTGAAAAAATTCTGTATTTCTGGTGAACTATCTGAAAACAATTGAACTGAAAAACGTGTTTGGAATGTGAACAACCCCTTTATACTTAAGTCTAAAATAGAATAACGGTAGAAATGCTGTATTTTGTATACTAAATATAAACATGAACTTACTCAGGCCCAGATTTGTGTGGTGAGGTACACTGCGCATGCTTGTGCACGCTCACTAGGGGAGGTGGGCATGCGAAGGGGAAGGGAATTTCACCCTCCGGCCTAGGGGTGGCTGAAACAGGAATCTGGCCCTGAACTTACTGCACCAGAAGCCTAATAAAACAAATGATTTATGCTTTCAATGTTGACCACTGGGGGTCATCATCTTGTAACTTTGTTAAACATATTTGCAAGACCAAGACTACGCACATGCTCAGTGTGGTCTGGGCTTCTGTTCGGAGGTTAAGATTAGGGATTGTCATAAATTATCAAAACAGCACAAGTCAAATAATTTCTGCCATAGAAGCCAATACAGCAAGACTGATTAATAATCAGAATATACAGACTGCACTGGGGCTGCGGGTACACAGTCGCTGGCTGCTCTGCAGCGAAACAAACAAAGCTGCTGGAGTTATGGGAAATATGGGAAAGTATGATTGTTTCCCTGCAGAGCAGTTGGGGACCATCTGAAGTTTCCTATCCACAGCAGTCAGAGCAAGTAAAACGGAGGGGGAATTTCACTGCATACAATCGAGTTTCTTATAAAAACAGTACACATTTTTTTATTGAAGTATATTGGAGATTTCTTTTTCATTGAAAGTAAAAATTGGATTTCATTTTTTTGCCTTTACATCCCCTTTAAGAACTTTAGGGGTCATATATAACCACAAATGCGGTGGGATAAGTGCAATCTTAGTGCAATTGCTGTGTTTTTAACCTCAATGCAAAATTCTTTTCCAGGGAGATGTGCCTGACACAATTGTGGACATTGTGTCAAAATTGACGCAGATTTACCAAGTCTTTCAACATAGTTACATATTTTGTTGTCAGGTGCATTTTACTTAAATAATTCTCGTTATATTCGAACAAGGAATGTGTCTTTAAAGGAGAACTAAAGTTAAAATACACATACAGCTCAAAGTATTGGCCAGTATGTTAAGATCTGCTTACCAGAAGCTTATCTGCAAGTGAGTTCCTTGTGAAAGTATTCTGAAATTGAATCACAAATTACTGCCAAGTAGATTGTAAGTATATCACGTCCTACTCTTAATAAAAATCCCCATCTCAGGGCATGCACATGTGCACAACCATTGCCCTGTGCCCTGGGCATGCGCAGTTAAATTTATGACGTTTGAACACAAATGTCATCACTATCAATGCTTACTTCGATCTATTTAAAGATTGTGCTTGAAAAATCGTTGGTTAATCACATGAATGAATGCAATACTGATTACAGACCTCAGTCAGACAAAACACACAGTCTTTCCTCCCCTGTTCGCAACACTATCTTGTAAGCGGAGCGTGAGAGGTTCTGTTACCATAGCAACACAATGCTATTTAAACTCCCGCTCCGCTTACAAGATACAAGGTGCCCGCTAAGTTATTGAACTATAGATAAGTTTGGAACGTGAGCAGAGCTTTTAAAAGGCACAGAGAGAAAAACTAACCCAGCGTTTCAGGACAGGGATAGTTTTGTAATTTTGCCTTTCCTTCTCCTTTAAACAAAACTCTATACTTGAACCGCCTATTGATAGACATTTTTTTTATGAATAAAAAATGACATGCAGCCCCAACAGGTGGAATTAAATGCATTAAAAGAGTTTTGATTCTCCCATAAGGCATCATGGGCGGAGACATGCAAATCGCTCCTTTATGTCCGTTTGGCCAACTATGCATCCAGAAGCGCTGGTTTATAGCACAGATACAGCCTAATAGTTCAGAGCCAAATATCCAAACTTGCAGACAGCTTGTTTTGATCTTGTTAGATCTCATCAGTGCAAGATATTGGAACATGGCTTCTGAGGGGTAGGACTTTGGAGAGTAGCGAAATGGGAAAGCGAACCTGGTTAGGGTGAGAAGGGCTAAAAGGAGTCAAAAAGCCCTTCACTAAACTAAAACTGCATATAATCATTAGGTCATCCAGAAAGACATCTTTTTTTCCTTATCATGATACTATGATAGGTCATAGCGTAGCCGATTTTCTGTTATCTTCACTAGTGGTCTGCAGCTTGAATATTCAATATTTTACATTTGTTCAGAAATAGTGCATAGGAATAAATGTGACAGGTGATCCAAATGTTAAAGGGGAACTATCGCAAAAATGAAAATTTGATATAAGATAGGGATGCACCGAATCCACTATTTGGGATTCAGCCAAATTCCTGAATCCTTTGTGAAAGATTCGGCCAAATACGTAACCGAATCCTAATTTGCATTTGTAAATAAGGGTCGGGAAAGTAAAAAGTGTGTACATTTTTTTCACTTCCTTGTTTTGTGACGAAAAGTCAAGTGATTTCCCTCCCCGCCCCTAATATACATATGCAAATTAGGATTCAGATTCGGGTTTGGCCAGACACAAGGATTTGGCCGAATCCGAATCCTGCTAAAAAAGGCTGAATCCTGGCCGAATCCCGAACCAAATTCTGTTCATTCTGTCTTCTTGCAGCATTGACAGTTAGATCCAATATATCTTATAGGGAGCTTACTTTCCTAGCAAATGAATTAGAGCTCACTCAAAAAACTGATTCCAGTACAAACAAAATCTAACAAAATAACTGCCTTTTGCAAAAATCCTGCATGTAGAGAGACATGATGTCTGGTGATTTTAAGAGTGAGCTGTAATACATCTTCTAGGCAAAAGGAGCCCCCTATAAGATATGTTGGATCTAACTGTCAATGAATATCTGACACCCAACCCCTGCATGAAGAGAAACAGAAGCTGAGAGAGGGATAGTGAAGATAAACGTGATTATTTTAGAAACCGTACAGAATTTTTAATTGATTATATTTAGAAAACTTCTTATTTCAGTATGCTGAAGCTAATATGAAATTTTCCTTTTGACTATTGTTCCCCTTTTATTTTTGCTGATGCTGCGGGTGGTACTTCTCTGGAAAGAATCATATATTGTTGGTAGCCAAACTGCACTTCATCTGTCTCTGTAATAAAACAAAAATTCTGATGATAAGTAGAGTAATAGGAAATGTATTTCTTAACATATCTACTGCTGGTTTAAGAGGATACCAAGGACATATTTGATGTACTTGAAGCACAAGAGTGGTAACATCTCTTTGTTTTGTAATCTCCATAACACATTGCATACATTCTGAATATCCTTGACCATGAAACTCCATGAGCAAGGCTATCTAACCATTTGTATGTATTTTCTCCGTATCGATAAAAATGACCAGAATTCTGCACATAATATACTGTATTTGTTTGTGTAAAATTGTTTTATTTTTTCTTTATAATATCAATTTTAAATGAAGCCTCACAATGGGGTCTGGTAAAATTATACCAGGAAGCCATACACTATGATCATTTTCATTTCCTCTAGTTTTTCAAATATGAATTTACTCTGTAGTTATTGTATATTGTAAGTCATCACCAAGTCACAAAGGATATAGATGCTCTTCTTCTAAATGAAGCGGTATCCCTGATTCTGTCTCTAAAGTAAGATATTCTGATCTTTAACTAATAAACATCTGCAACTGTCAGTCTTGAACTTAATTGGTTTGTTTAAATTCCATAGCTAAGAGCAAAGTAAAGGGATTTTTTTTTCCTTTGCTTATTATTTTGGTTGTTCTGGTCAAGATAAAATGTTTGGGAAATAATCTGACAGAATGCTGCGGATGTAACATAGGAAAATTTCATTTCAAACCATCTGTGCATCCATGTTGAGCAGAGAACAGCTTTCCTGAACAGACTGACTGAATTTAATATTATAGTGCAATTATTAAATGGGGTTTAAAAAAATTGCTTGTATTTTGCCATAACATTTTTAGGCAGTGAAACTGTTGTAAACCTCTGTTTTTATATTTATAAAAATGTTTTATGAAAATTGAAAAGTTATAGATTAAAATTGTGATTATAACAATATGCTTGGTTCATAATCTTTTCCAGTTTATAATAAATTGCCACTGTTTTCTCCATAGCACAACATTAAGGAGCATGTCAACTGGACCCTCAAGACCTTCCAAAGTATGTCTAGTGTGTGGGGATGAGGCCTCTGGATGTCACTATGGAGTAGTTACCTGTGGAAGCTGCAAAGTCTTTTTCAAAAGAGCAGTGGAAGGTAAATGTTCAAGTGGGTGAATATTTTTACTACTATCTTCTTGGTGTTTGTGTCTTCCATTTAATTTACCCGCATATCATTTTTGCAGACTGTAATATCTTATTGCGCTTACTAAACTTCCTGCATGAATTTTTTTATGCTCTCCTTATGACGGTAATACTTTCACTTACATTGTGTTTATTTTATCCTGTTTATAAGCTGTAATATGTTTTAGTAGTTTTGTACAATGTGTTTAATGAGCTCACTGTATAATGCTAGGTTTGTAGAACAAATAGCAATAAAATGGTTAATTTTATTATTCTGATACTGTTTGACTTTATTATTCTGGTATAGGTATGGGATCCGTTATCCGGAAACCTGTTATTCAGAAAGCTCCTACTTACGGAAAGGCCGTCTCCCATAGATACAATTTTTTGCAAATAATCCAAAGTTTTAAAAAAAAAAAATTCCTTTTCTCTGTGATAATACAACAGTACCTTGTACTTGATCCAAACTAAGATATAAATAATCCTCATTGGAAGCAAAACAGCCTATTGGGTTTATATAATATTTACATGATTTTCTAGTAGACTTAAGATCTGAAGATCCATATTACAGAAAAATCTGTTATTATGGAAAAACCAAGGTTCCAAGCATTCTGGATAAAAGGTCCCATACCTGTACTGTTTAACTCTGCTGAAAGTTCCAGAACTGAAGCAAATATCTAACAGCACCTACATTTCACCTAAAGTGTCTTTAAAGGAATTGTTCAGTGTAAAAATAAAAACTGGGTAAATAGATAGACTGTGCAAAATGAAAAATGTTTTCAATATAGTTAGTTAGGCAAAAATGTAATCTATAAAGACTGGAGTGACTGGATGTGTAACATAATAGCCAGAACACTTCCTGCTTTTCAGCTCTCTTGGTTTTCACTGATTGGTTACCATGCAGTAACTAATCAGTGACTTGATTGGTTCATAACTGTTTGCTTTTGAATCTGACCTGCATGCTAATCAATTGCTAAGTCACTGAATAGTTAAGTCCCATGTGGCTCCCCTTAAAGTTGCTGACTTAAGGTGGCCATACACTATTAGATCTTAACCCGATATGCCCACTAACGGCAGGATGATATCAGGTGAATCTGGGGCCTGGGGCCGAACGATCGGATTACAATGCTGTAAATGGATGCCAACGGGTTGCTGGACTGCATCAACTAGCCAATGCGGTCCTGGATCACAGAAAAAAAATCGAACTTGCCAAATCGGTCTAAAGGATCAGTATCGGCAGCTTTAATCTGTCTTTGTATGGCCACCTTAACTCAGAGTTAGAGAGCTGAAAAGCAGGAATTTGTGTTTTGTTCTGTTTTGTTAGACATCCAATCACTCCAGCCTTTATAGATTATATTTTTGGCTAACTAACTATATTAGAAACATTTTTTATTTTGCACAGCCTATCTGTTTACCCAGTTTTTATTTTTACACTGAACTGTTCCTTTAAGGCCGTAAGCCCATATTGTGGTTGCTGATCTGTCTGGGAATGGCTGAGGTATTATCAGTGAGGCTTTAAAAGCATACCCTCCACTGCTGTGTCTTCATTCCTGTAGAATTAGCAAATAGTTTCACCATAGCCAAAAATACATGAAAATAGCTTTGAACTGTATTGTATTTCATATTTGGTTGTGTGACTTTACAACTGAATGGGATAATATTATTGTAACGTCTCGTCAGTCAGGAACATTTATTGGCAGCTCTAGATGCACCTGTGTACCCCTGCGAATTCCGGTGTTCACCTACGCACTTTTTGGGGCCCCGGGCTTTCTGCTGCGGAACCAACAGGGGATAGTGCTCTTTGGAGAGTGAAAGTTGGTAAACAGTAACTGGAAAGGATCAGGCAAAATCGTCGTCTCAAAAACAGGCAAAAAGGTCAGGACAGGCGGCAAGAATCAGAGACAGATGGGCAGGAGTCAAAAAAACAGGAATCAATCAAAGTAGTACGCTTTAGGCAGGATCTGTAAACAGAAGCCAGCTTGGGCACAGAAAAATTAGGTCTTATAAAGGAGATTTGGTGGCAATTTCGAATATCGGGCCACCTGATGACGTCATGACTCTCGTGGTTTGTCGCGAGCGTCATGACATGTGCGAACATCGGAAGTATTCTTCTTACAATTATGTTTATTGGGCTAAAATTTAAATAAACCATATACAAAAATTATTTTGGCCAAACCCCTAGCAATCTCAAGCAGAGTGATACAACAGTACCTTACTTCGTTGTATTTATTCACACAATATTCTCCAACAGTGGTTACAAAAATTATTTTGGCCAAACCCCTAGCAATCTCAAGCAGAGTGATACAACAGTACCTTACTTCGTTGTATTTATTCACACAATATTCTCCAACAGTGGTTCTTTCTTAAACAGGCATGGTACAGATATCACACAAAGCTATGAGTCACAGAATGAGATAGAACTCTTGGGTACCAGCATCAGTATGCAAAACCCTCAAAAGGGATTTTCCATTACTAAATCTATGCAGTTATGTTCTTACAATAGTAGAACACATTCAGGATTCCAACACTCCTTGGTGGAGTTTCGTACTGCTGTACTAAATAACCCTAACAGTTTTTGCACATAAAAATAGGATTTATTATAGCACTACCTTCAGTATCTACCTACCAGTGATCGTTTCCCTGTCTTCTACTGTGATCTGATGACACCCCAGGGCTCACTGGGGCCTTCTTTACCTCTGTCTACTCCTCTTGCCAGGCAGTCAAAGAGAACTAATATGGTTAAACACCTTATATACCAGTCAGGAGAAAAGCTGACATTTTTATCAATGAGAACCACCCCATCACTTCTAAGACCATTAGGGCCCAGCAACAAATCTCCTCTTCTTTGTGGCGACTTATCTCTCCGAACTGCCTTCCCGCTGGCTAGAATGTAAATCGCTGGCGGGATGGCATTCAGGGCGCTTTGTTTTCCGAAGTCGCCCGAAGTTTACTCGTGAGGCAACTTCAGAAAACAAAGGCATGGGAAGGCAGTTCAGGGAGATTAGTAGATTTTTCGCCGGGCGACTAATCTCCCCGAATCTGGCCATGTTTAAACTGCTTGTGGTCTAACAACCTTTACAAAATGTTTAACCCTGAATTCCTTCACAGCACACACCCCATACTGTAGCAAACTGAGTGAAATATATTTCAATCTTTCAAAACATAAGTAAAATAAGGAATCACACCAGCCAAGCCAATTAGCCGAGTAATTAATAATTACAGTCCCCTCAAGCAATTAGAGGTTTAAGAGCTAAACAAATGTTAATACTGTTACAAAACCACATATCTGAGTGTTACTATAAAAGGAAATGCAAATAATACTCATAGTGAGGAGCAGGATAAGCATGTTAAGGCCTGAAATACGTAAAAAATAAATGTTTTAAATTGTGGTTTGTAATGATCTACAAACGGTATTTTAGAGTTTCTTATACCATAATTTGCATCATGTATGCAGTAATTCAAGGTGTGATAACACTAAAATTAAGGATGCACCGAATCCACTATTTTGGATTCGGCCGAACCCCCGAATCCATTGTGAAAGATTCGGCCGAATACCGAACCGAATCCGAACCCTAATTTGCATATGCAAATTAGGGGTGGGAAGGGGAACATTTTTTACTTCCTTGTTTTGTGATAAAAAATCACTTTATTTCCCGCCCACTCCTAATTTGCATATGCAAATTAGGATTTGGTTCGGCCGAATCCTGCTGAAAAAGGCCGAATCCTGGCCGAATCCCGAACCGAATCCTGGATTCGGTGCATCCCTAACTAAAATACACAACATGATTTAATTTAAACTTTTACATCCATGCTTCTATTAAAGAACCATAATGCATGCAGTGTTGCAGTATAGGGTTTTGTTAAGATCAGGGGAACTTTTTGGATTTTTGCCACCTGAGGCTCCATTGATCTGAAGAATAAAGGATAACCCAGATGGCATAGACAAAATATGGAGACCTGTAGTGCTTTAAAGTGTGTTGTTATTCTTTTTCTCGTTTTCTCATAGGAATGAGAACTATTTCTTTTAATGTTTCTTAGCATTTGTGAATGCTTGTGTGCAATCCACTGAAGCCCACTCTCCATTTTATATTTAGTATGGCCACTTAAACTCAAATCACATCCCTATATAAACTTACTGTAAATACTGCTTGGCATACTTATACAAGTCAATCACAGTGCCATTGCTCACAGCATCAAAACATGTGCCTGATATGTTGAGCAACCCAAACTTGGACCAGTGTGTAAGCACATGAATATTGGGGACCTCAATGAAACATGCACCATGGGCTTCATGACACCCTTCATGGTATGATGATCTCACATAAAAGTCTTGCCTTAGTTAGTGCAAGTGAAAATACCTGATTTACAAGAAAATATTTTTCATAGTGCGTTCCCAACACGTAAATCACATTTTACTGTTCTATAATCCTGCTTGCCCCTTTATAATTTTTACCATAAAATATAAATGTGTTCATGGTTGGTAGCTGGAGGAAACAGTCCTAAGTGTCACATAGCTTTCATGTATCATAAGCCCCATGGTGTCCAGATCAGAATGTGTCATGCCTCCTACTTTAAAGGAGAACTAAGCCATAAAAATAAATACAGCTAGAAATGCCATATTTTATATAATGACCTTATTGCATCACTTAAAATTTTCAGCTTCTCAATAGCAACAATGATCCTGGACTTTAAACTTGTCACAGGAGGTCACTATTTTGGAAAGTGTCCACGACACTCACATACTCAGTGAGCTCTGAGCAGCTGTTAAGAAGTTAAGCTTAGGTTGGCCTGTAATATAAGATGATGCTACATTTATGAATTCTGGTTTCTGAGCTGACGTTGAGTCAGCAGAAAAGAAGATGGGGAGCTACTGGGGCATCTTTGGAGGCACATATCTTCCATGCTAAAGAGTTGTGGGGCAATGGGCTGGTATATAAACCCAAAACATAATGTACAGGTATGGAATCCAATACCCAGAAACCTGTTATCCAGAAAGCCGTCTCCCATAGACTCCATTTTATCCAAATAATCCAAATTTTAAAAAATGATTTCCTTTTTCTTTGTAATGATAAAACATTACCTTGTACTTGATCCAAACTAAGTTATAATTAGTCCTTAATGAAAGCAAAACCAGCCTATTGGATTTATTTAATGTTTACATGATTTTGTAGCAGACTCGAGGTATGAAGATCCATATTACAGAAAAATCCATTATCCAGAAAACCCCAGGTCCGGAGCATTCTACTTCTTCAGTTAAAGGAACAGTAACACCAAAAAATGAAAGTGTTTTAAAGAATGAAAATATCATGTAATGTTGACCTGCACTGGTAAAACTGATGTGTTTGCTTCAGAAACACTACTATAGTTCATATAAACAAGCTGCTGTGTAGCAATGGCAGAAATTAAAAAAGGCTATATGGCACAATTTAAATAGTGGATAACAGATAACATTATGTTCTACAGAGCTTATCGGATATCTGCTGTGTAATCTGAGCATTTTCTCCTTTGAATTGCTACACAACATCTTATTTATATGATCTACAATAATACAGATCAGTTTTACCAGTGCAGAGCAACACTATATAATATTTTCATAACTTTAAACCGCTTTAATTTTTTGATGTTACTGTTCCTTTAAGCTTTAGTTCTCCTTTAAGCACTCCCTGCCCTTATAACTCTCAGTATGTTAAAATCCTCATGGATTTCACTTAGTTAACATGTCCATACTGCATTCTGTTGGATTCCACCTAAACAATATGAATCGCGGTGATTGCGACTTTAGGTTTAATGACAAAAGGATTATTTGTTTCATTTAACTCAGCTGGAAGCCAATCCATAACACTCTTAACGTACTTTCCCTAATTAAGTATAAAAAAATCCAAGCGAGTGCAGTGTGCCAGAATAATGAAACAGACTTGTGCCCTCGCACTCATTGTTTGCATTATGGCTGAAGCACAAGGCTTCAAACCCTTTTCACTTTATTTTAATTGGCTTGGTGAATGAGTGCACAGTGGTATCATTGCGTACAGTGAGTGAATCATATTGAACGGATGAGAAACTTCTCACGTCAAGGAAAATTGAATGGTAGAACGTATTTGCGTGCATTTAATTGATTTGGTATTTCCTCACTTTACTCCTAAAGGCCAAAGAAACATTTCCAGTTTTCTATGCAAATGTCATACCTTTCCAAGAGGCTTTTAATTTAACCCGTTGGCTGCAACTGACAGTTTTTATTCTCTATATATTTCTTAAAAGGCAAAGTTTACAGCTTTTTGTATGTTGAAGCCTACACTGGAATACAGATAAGACATATAAGTTATATTTTAAGAGAATTGATATTACAAAAATAATATGACTCAGCATAATATGACTCAATAATTACAGGGTTTGGGCTGTTCCCTGCATTGGCTCCAGGATCACACTTGCAAATGGAGCAAAGCCAGACTGGCAGGTGTTTGAGGCCAAATATTTACTTTGTATGTACTTTTTAAAAAACTGTATGTTTGCCAGTTGTATAAATGCACAGCTTACATGGGACACACCTCAATAGCATATTGCAAGGTATGAAAAAGCCTAGTCAACAATAAAAGCTAATCTACAGGTAACATTTACTGGTTTTCGTTTAAAAGCATATTATATTATACATATTATTAATCACTTTTAGGTTACTTCCCCTGGAAAACCGTTGTGCCTCCTATTGCATTCACCTAAGTGGCATATTGTAAAAACAAGACCTAAGTGTACATGTTTTTATAATCCACTCTACAGTTATTACTAGTACATGTATGGATGGATCCTGTTATCCAGAATTCGTGGGACCTGGGGTTTTCTGGAGAAGGGGTCTTTCTGTATTTTGGATCTCCATTTCTTAAGTCTAATACAAATCATGAATCATTAAAAGCAATAGGATTGTTTTATATCCAATAATGATTAATTATAACTTAGTTGGGATCAAGTACAAGGTATGGTTTTATTATAAAAGAGAAAAATGGAAAAAAAAATTTAAAGGGTAAGGCATTTTTCAGTAGCAGTATGCACAAAATATCTTAAATATATTGATAATGGGTTGAGTGCAGAGGACTCTTGTATTTGTCTATAATGTATTTTGTGGTTGCAAGAGAACATGGACCAAGTATCTCGTTTGGCACTCAGAGGAGCCATATTGGCAAAGTTCATAATCCAACTTTTACATTATAATTACACTCAGCACCGTTAAGTATGCAGCTTTCTTCCTGCATATTTTTTTGGGTGAAAATTAGAACTCGCGATTTGATCAATACCAAAAATCCCAAAGGCATGGATAGAATGTGGGTGAGTTTTTATTTATTAAAATCTAAAGTCACATTTTGATAAATCTGCCCCTTAGGGCCGAATAATAAATTCGGATTTTCAAATTGATTTTTGGTGTCAAAATGTACAAAATGTCATTTGAATATGGCATTCACATTTTGGAGGGAAAACTCAATTCGAATCTGATTAGAATTTTCGGGTTGGGACTATTTGAACGAATATTAGATGTTCACATTTTTTCTTGAATAACTTCCCAATTGAGTTGTGAGTATATTCGAATTTATTAGAGTAAAAAAAAATGTTTAAATTCGACCTTTGATAAATCTACCCATTAATATAAACGTCGTCTCAGAGAAATAAGAAACTTTCTAAGTATAATCTGTTAAATATTCGTTACTGTTTCTGCTATAATTGTGTTACAGTAATTCTTTATGTTAGGGTCATTTGTGTGATGGACAGCTAGCTCTAATACATCATCTAGCAAAATGAGCACAGAGAAATTGTGTATTAAAGTTAACATTCCATCAAAAAAAAAAACCTGATACATGGCTTGCATAGAAAGTGGAAGATTTGGGACAATTGAAGGGTAATAACTCGATTATTTCAAAAACAACACAATATATTTAACCATATTCAAATAGTATCTCATTTCCATAAGATGAAGCTTATATTTAATTTATATTTTTATTATTGTTTCCCTTATAAAGCATCTTTGCTGACCTATGCATGTCATTCGTGTGCAAGTAGCAAAGGTGAAGTGCCCTCGCTGACCAAAGGAACTGTAGGCACCTGGGAAAAGTCCCAGTCGGGTGCACATGACTTGGTTCAGCTCTGCTCTCCTGCAACTAACCATTCCGATAAAAAAAAAGTAGTAAAGAGAACAAATCAAACAATGTTCTGACCATGAAATTAATTGGCCTTCATTTTCTTCTAGTTTTTGAATTATTTACTTTCTTCTTTGGGCTCTTTTCAGCTTGGGGGGGGTCACTGACCCCATCTAAAAAAACAAATGCTGTGTAAGGCTACTCATTCATTGATATTGTTACTTTTTATTATTCGTCTTTCTATTCAGGCCCTCTTCTATTCATACAGTATTTCAGTCTCTTAATCATATCAATGAACCAATGGTAATTGGATAGCTGCCAAATAAAAAGCTAAATAACTCAAAAACCACAAATAATAAAAAAAAATTAAAACCAATTGCATTATCACTCTCTACCCAGCATTCTTGCGTTGACTGTAGCCCATCATCTCTTACTGGATTTCTAGACTTTGACTAGGGGAATGTTGCTATCCTCTGCCTGATGCTTTTATTTACTTACAAAGACAAGTGCCTGTAGTCCGCTGTAACACCTGTCTTACTTCACCACTCCTTTATTTTGCCTTGCTCTCATCTTCATATCATCCCTCTACCTCTGTGATTTAGCAATAAGGTCAGTTGGGGGACATCATTTAACTTCTATACCTACTTGAAAAAACATGTTTGGCTTTAGAGGAAAACTCCTTTCAATGGGATATAAATCTAAGCAACTCTGCATTATATAATTATTAAACATTTCCAGTGATTGTAAAGTTCTATATCAAATTAAATTAAAAAAAAGAAGCTCCCTTTTCTCAGATACTCTTAAAAACATTGTATAAATAGTCAGATATCCTGCAGCAACTGCTCCAATTCCCACAATGCATCATATGTTGTTTGATTGAGGCCTTTCATGAATGAGAATACCGGAAAGCCTTGTTGGAGTTGGGGTCTTGTCCAGAGAAAAGCTGATTACCAGTGTCGGACTGACCCACCGGGATACCAGGAAAACTCCTGGTGGGCCAAGGTGTCAGTGGGCCCTCATGCTGCTAAACTTTTGGCCTATTTCATGGCCTTTCCCTATTCTATTAGAACAAAGAGGCTAAATAGATGTAATAATAGATTATAGTATGTAAAGAAAACAAACTAGCAGAATAGAGGTTAATTGAGGAGATAAAGAATATTAGTACTGAGAGTGGGCCCCTGGTCTAAGGTTTTATGGTGGGCCCCTGGTCTCAGGACATTGCTGATTACTGATACATTGTTTCTATAGTCTGACAAGCTGAGAAGGGAATTGCAAAGTACAAACATAAAATAGTTTTAGTTGTATTAATTTTATTTATAAATAATATTGATATAACTGAAGTGTTTTTAATTAATATATATTGGAATATATAAAGACAACTTGCAGCTATATCCACCCCCAAAATATATAAAGCAAAAAGTCAATTAAATCCCTTCCACCCCTCAAAAAATTTAACATGAAAGGGATTTTAAATCCTACAGTTACACTGTCCCACAGCGCCCCCTAATTTTTTATAGAAGTTGCTAAAGAACGTAATTATAGATGCAAGAAAAGTCACCAATGAGAATTCTACTGATTAAATAACTTTATTATAAATTCAAGAGAACTAACCAATGACAATGCTGATTTCCAGCACTATGTCAGGCATGTTCCTGTTATCTTACATATAGAGATGCATTATATTACACTGGAATCAGACATGGAATTAAGGACTGACTTGTTCAGTGCTGGGAAACTGTGCTTCCAACTCTAGTTGCAGGAACAAAGAACATGGAGCCAGATTTATACAGATCAGCTGGGATTCTCATTGGAGGATGTTTTGCATATTAATGCAGCCACTGGTCGTGGTGATTTCGGGAAAAGTTTTGGAAAATTTAATTGTGCAATGTTGCTTTAAGAATACAACCCTGATGGTGCTGGACTACAGCTCCCAGCATGCCTCAACCTTCATTAAATAGTATAGTATTCTGGGATTTGCAGTCCAGCCACGACTTAATAAAGTTTGATTGAGTAGTTCCGTGAAGCAGGGTTTAGAACCCCTTTAAAAAATAGCATATTGATGTCACCTGCTATTGCTTATTTTTCTAAGGATTAAGTTGAAATTTTAGATTTTAATAAATGAAAACCAAGTTTGTGATTAAATGGATTATCAGATAGTGGCATGTTAACACAAGAGCAGCCTGCTGTATTCCTGACATTTGTCAATTTAGAACAGGTGTGTTCTCACAGAAAACTGTGTACTAGGGTCAGCGGGATTAACTGCACCTTCCATATGCTAATCCTTTTCCTCTGATAGGGCTGACAATTTTTTATGTGAGCAGCTTGACTATATCTTGTTGTCATTACCTTATTTATCGTGCCCTGATGTGCAAAATATATACTGGGACCCTCATATCTACCTGTAAATTTTGAGTCCAGTTAATTCAATATAAGTTTTAGTTATTTAACAATATTGCTACACATATTTAAATTAAATCTTATCAGCATCCAAGGAAAACAAAGATAATGTTCACCTTTAGTGCAAGTTTATCCTTAAATTCTTCAGATAAAAACTTGTGTCTTTGTGTATCTATATATGTGTGTATATATCTATATTTAGATATATACACAAAGAGGTAATAATCAACAACTGTTTAAGGTCACTAATTGACTCTGGGAGTGTTGACTATGTATCTCTTGATACAATGATGTGTCTCAGGAAAGTGCAGAGTACAGTATGCAGGGTAGTCTATAATGAGCCACAGATATGTCAGATATATTATAGTTAGCAAAAGTAGATATCTGCAATTCTCACATATAATAATACCACTTACCCTTTATAACAGGGTCACTGTTTGTGCACGTAAAGCTTGATAAATGGCCCACTGGGGGCTGGAACCTGCTTGCCTGGATATCTGAATAAGCACTTTTTCATTAATGGAGCAATAACATCAAAAATGAAATTGTTTTAAAGTAATACAAATATAATGCAGTGTTGCCCTGCACTGGTAGAACTGATGTGTTTGCTTCAAGGATAAGTAAACCTTTAAAATAAGTGAATGTAAAATTGATGATTGTGCTATTCTAAGAAATTTTTCATTGTACATTCATTAATTATTTTGTTTTTATTCCAAGATATTAAGGGATACATGTTCTGTTAACATTAATTAATTTTGTTACAACAGTGCCACCAGCTGGTCAGTTTCCGATGAGTTGTCAGGAGGCTGCTTCTGCTTATGAAAATAATTAGAAACCTTTCTCAAATCTTTCCTAACTAGAAGTATATCAGAGCAGCCTCTTTATTTCTCCTGACAACTTCCTTAAAATATTGGTGGTCAGACTGGTCAGAAACTGACCAGCAGGTGGCGCTGTTGTAACAAAAGTCTTTCATATTAACAATGCATGTATCATTTAAAGGGATACTGTCATGGGAAAACACATGTTTTTTTCAAAACGCATCAGTTAATAGTGCTGCTCCAGCAGACTTCTGCACTGAAATTCAATTCTCAAATGAGCAAACAGATTTTTTTATATTCAATTTTGAAATCTGACATGGGTCTAGACATATTGTCAGTTTCCCAGCTGCCCCCAGTCATGTGACTTGTGCCTGCACTTTAGGATGGAACTACTTTCTGGCAGGCTGTTATTTCTCCTACTTAATGTAACTGAATGTGTCTCAGTGGGACTTGGCTTTTACTATTGAGTGCTGTTAGGGAGCTGCTATCCGGTTACCTTCCCATTGTTCTGTTGTTAGGCTGCTGGAGGGAGGGGTGATATCACTCCAACTTGCAGTACAGCAGTAAAGAGTAACTGAAGTTTATCAGAGCACAAGTCACATGACTGGGGCAGCTGGGAAACTGACAATATGTCTAGCCCTATGTCAGATTTCAAAATTGAACATAACAAAATCTGTTTGCTCTTTTGAAAAATGGATTTCAGTGCAGAATTCTGCTGGAGCAGCACTATTAACTGATGTGTTTTTAAAAAAAACATGTTTTCCCATGACAGTATCCCTTTAATATCTTGGAATTGAAAGAAGATAAATAATAAAATATAAATTACAAAAGTGCTTGGAACAACACACTCATCAATTTTACATTCACTTATTTTAAAGTATTACTTATCCTTTCAGAAACACTAATATTGTTTATATAAATAAGCTGCTGTGTAGCAATGGAGGCAGTCATGCAAAGGAGAAAAGGCTCAGGGTACACAGCAAATATCAGATAAGCTCTGTAGAACATAATGGTGTTATCCACTATTTATCCTGTGCCATATAGCCTTTTTTCAATAACCACCATTGCTACACAGCAGCTTGTTTATGTGAACTATAGTAGTGTTTCTGAAGCAAACAGATCATTTTTACCAGTGCAAGGCAACACTACATGATATTTTCATTTATTTTAAAACTCTTTAATTTTTGTGGTTTTACTGTTCCTTTAACTGACAATCTAGGAATGTTCTACTGGATTTCGGTTATAATACAAAACCTTCAAATGATAATATAATATATATATATATATACCCTACCCTACATAAGTCAATATACATCAACAGTAAAGTAGTAAAGTAACAATATCTAATATAATTAAGTCTAAAACAACTGGACTTTTCTGAGTTTTCTTTAAAAAGTTTCACCACTTATCCAAGCGGATTCTTCAGTTCAACTGAGTGGTAAGGAGTTCCCCTCAAAGGGGAACTAAAGTCAAAATTGAATAATACTAGAAATGTTGTGTTTTCTATACTAAACACAATCATGAACATACTGCACCAGAAGCCTAATTAAACAAATGATTTATGCACCCACTGCTCCCCCGGTAGTTCCACCACTGTCCCCTGTGGATAACACAGCTCCCCCAGCACACAATTTAACAATATAATTTTCAAATGATAACAAACCCCCAGAACAAATACCAGGCTTATGTTCCACAGGCAGATTATGGCACACACAGGGAGCATGGGGCAGGCAGTGTATGACACAAACAGGGAGCATAGGGCAGGCAGAACAGAGCAGGAGACAGGAAAACTTATCAGGACCACTCTAAGATGTGCTACATACAGTGACACAGTGCTGGTGCCCCTCCACACAAGGGGGGTCACGGGCTGCCAGTTGGACAGCCCTGCTTTATATCATGACCTGGGTGAATTGAAATCGTCATAGACAAAAAAGTAACAAATATATTGCACCTTCAGAGTGTTGAATATCTTGTGTAAATGAAATACAAGTGGGTGAATACTTGTGATAGGCAGTGTATTTAGCTATCAATATTTGTTATATCGTTTTCAAGGGAATTTACATATGTACATACAGTATTTAAGAGGCCTGCTCAATAACATTAAATATATACTGTAGTTAACATATCCTAACTTTTGACTTTCAAGTAGTGTTACAGACAGTCACAAGATTTTCCATTCTTCAATTCATATTATAGTATTTTCACTTTTTTTTATCAGATTCTATTTTCTCTAATTAGCTTAACAAATGTCTGTACAGGTATGGGATCCGTTATCTGAAAATCCATTGTCCAGAAAGCTTCGAATTATGGAGACGCTGTCTCCCATAGACTCCATTTTATCCAAATAATCCAAATTTTTAAAAATAATTTATTTTCTGCTGTAATAAAAAAAACAATACTTTCTACTTGATCCAAACTTAGATATGATTAATCATTTTTGGAAGCAAAGTTAGTCTATTAGGTTTATTTAAAGTTTACATGTTTTTCTAGTAGACTAAAGTATTAAGATCCAAATTACATAAATATCTGTCATGCAGAAAACCCCAGGTCCCAAGCATTCTGGGTAACAGGTCCCATATCTGTATATTATTTTATGATTGATTAATGCTATTTTTAATTCTTGTATTGTCTTCACTTAACTGCAACTGCTGACATTACCTCCTAGGTTTTCTGAAATATTTGTCTCTCCTGTTTTTTCTTGATAAATTAAACATTTCTTCTGGCTAATAACTAAACAACTAAACAGATAACACTATGGGACCCTCTGCTGTAGAATTTCTGCAGAAAGTTGTCCAAAAATAAAGCTTCTTATTAAATTATCAGTACTTGCTACTTTTGTTTCCAGAAAAGGCTAACAAGATGACTTAATTTATAACAATGTTGTCTGTATCTTTCCATGTTCCTTTTATCTAAGTATTACTTTTGCAAAGTCCCCAAATAGATCTCCCATACCCTTCTTTTCACTGCACTGCACATATAAAAATACTTCCGGGAGCACATTTGGCAGGCAGTCTTCTCTTCTGGCAACAAAAGACAGCTGGAATCTCACATCCTGGAAAAAGTCTATCAATGAACAATAGTGAATTTCCAACTTCAAAAGTGTTTTTAAAATAATCCCCTTATCCTTGTGTGGATGCCATTAACTCTGCATGAGGTATGGTTTTTGAAAGTATCCCATTTAGTGTCAAAATAGCACAAATTAGCAAGATAGCAACCAAGATGCCAGATCCTTGTTGACATTTCAGTGAATTGTAAAGACAGATGTATGTTGAGATTCAGTTGCAAAAACTGAAAGCACCCTTCCCATTCAATGCCACGGCCTACCATGATTAATGAGTTGACCTATAACACCTCAATGTGTTTATGCTACAACCACAAGCAACATGGACCTACAGTTAAGTTTGGTAGTAACCATGCTCCTTCACTTTGTATATCTGTAAAAATAAGTCAAATCAATTGGACTTGCTGTGTTTTTTTCTTGAAGATGTTTCAATATTCATCCGACTGGCTTTCCCAATTCTGAAGGACTAGAATGTTGCTCCAATCATATTATCTGTTTATCATAATCTGAAAGGAGGTTATGAAGTTATGTGTGGATTGTATTAGCATGATTGGAGCTTTGAGGTGTTATTAAGGTGTTGTTTATAAAAAGTTTTTCTGACACCCCAACTAGATATGGGAGGACCGATTTCTTTTGCATGTCCTGTTTTCCACCTTCGTCAGTAGTCTTGTTGTTATTGCTTCTCTTTCTACCGGTCTTAACAAAAGCCCAATCTGGATACCCACACGTTTTAATGGCCCCTCTGAGATGTTAGCTCAGAGGGGCTCTTTCACCTTAGCCTCTGTACTGGTGGGGATGTTGTCTGCTCTGTGATGTAGGGTTCTGATTATCCCCCGTTTGTGATCTAGTGGATGGTGGGAGTCAAATGGCAGGTACTGGTGGGTTGGCTTCTTGTAGACCTATATTTCCAGCTTTTAACACTTTTACCAAGCAGTCCAAAAAAGCCAGTGTGTTATCTTGCACATCTTTTTGTGTAAACCTGATGCAGTGGTTCACTGGTTTGATGTATTCAGTGAAAGTCTGTACCTCTTGTGAGTGTATTTTAACCCAGGTGCCATTCAAATTGTACACTTTTAAACCATGGGTGTTCCACTTGCTTTATGATGAGGTGCTGCCATTTGAAGTTCTACAGCATATTGAGAGCTGAAGAGCATGTACTATATATATATATATATATATATATATATATATATATATATATATATATATATATATATATATATATATATATTTGTGTGTGTGTCAAACAGGTTAGAAATTCCATGGGCCAGGCCTGCTACAGACTGAAGATGCAAAATAGTAGTAGCCCAATTTGGTTGCCCAAAAGAACAGATCTTTTATGGTTATCTTTACACTTTTGTACTTTAACAGGGTCTTTAAGTCCAGGATAAAGACATGTTAGTTTTTAACTTGTTTAAGTGATGCCACATTGCATATCTGGAAGAATACAAGTGCTGTGTAAATTACATAGTACTTAAGGTTTTCAAATTATTACATAAACAGGCAATTCTGCTTATAAATAAACATATATGTATGCCGGACCTCATGCACTGGTGTAAATGGCTTAAAATTGCACATAAATACACAGGAAACTGGACAGGGTCCATTTCTTAGCAACAAGCTCTGCTACAACCCTCATCCAAGGCTGAATCAATAATTTACTCTAAATAAAACAAGCACAGACAAAATAAGGTCAACCCTTTCAGTCCAGTGTATGCTGCTTTTAAAAAATAAGGAAAAAATTAAAAGCATTGATAGTCTCCTGGTTTTAAATAATAAAAAAAAAGAAATTTGTAAAAGTGTTCCTTTGAAAAAAAAAATTGATCATACTGAAATAATTGAAACCACCTTGTGATTTTGATGGTGATGGTATGAGGTAGACAGCATACTGTGAAGTTTACTTGACACACCAGGAGATTGGGCTACTAATCTCCTGCACTCTCCAGTGATTTTTGGAGACTGGAGCGACACGTGTTTTACCACCAGCAATTCACATTATTGCCTATGGGAAAGCTTTTTACTGGAGAGTGCAGGAGATTATTTGGCCAGAGAAGCAGTGATTTATCGCTAGCGATTAATCACCTGGTGTGTCACTGCCCTAAAGCACAACAAGCACTGTATTGTTATAAAACTGTCATAAAAGAATAGCCATTTTACATGTTTAGACGATATGTTATTTGTTTGTGGTCTCTATCAACTGCCTTTATTCTGATTTTCTTCAGTTACCACACTTAAGTCCCATCCATACATCGATTTAAACCCTGTCTATAAGAAATTTTACATTAATGCATGTTTAATAAATCACTTTCTGCACATAGAACCGTACTTATTTATTTTAATTTAATCCTAACAGAGGGGATAGCCATGACTGGTTTCACAAGATACCATTACACAGAGAATTAGGCTAATGTCACGCATACATGTTTCTCTGCAGTTGTTTTCCTGGAGAAACTGAGCATTCGGCCCTTACCTCTTCCCTTAGATAAGGCTCATTCATCAACACTGGACAAATTTGTATATGGGCAGGCACCTATGGCAGCCAATCAGTGATTAGCTTTTTTACTGCCATCTGCAAGAAAGCAAACATTTTGTAGGTTGCCATCAGTTACTGCCCAAGTGCAAATGTTCCCATTGTTGATAAATGAACCGTGTGTAAAGTGACAGAAATGCATTTTACTGTTGGAAGCATTCAGTCTCAGTATAGATCACCTACACAAAATTCATGCTAAAGCTGGCTGTCTCTCCAGAGCTCTCATGGTGTAACTAGTGGATGTGTCCCAAAACAGATGGGGCTCAGTTAGCCTACCGACACCCCCCTAGTGACAATGAACCGTTCCCCTTACTTCTAGTCTGATGTCCTCTACTTCCCTTACAATGTGCATAACCCACTATTTAAAGCAATGCCCTGGCCTGACCATGGGCCATTGTGCTTTGAAATGTTCACAGCATGTCATAAAATTATAGGGCCACACTTTGTCATAACTATCCTGCCACCTTTTATGACCCATTTCAACCACTGAATATACCTACATGTATCGTGCATTTGGAGAAAAAAAAAGCTTTGCACAGCTTAAATTTGTTGTGAGTTTATTTGTAGCCCTTGCCCATGTGCATACAGGGGTATAATATTAAGCTAAGTAACGTATATGTGTTTGTCTGATCACATGCACAAGGATGCCCTTCAGATGGAGTCAAGGACAGATATGATGGATTTGGGTGATATGCTCTGCACCAATGTGCATAGAATTTGCATGTCCTCTGGGCACCAGCCAGGCATCCTTATTGCACATACAGGGGCAGATATATTAAGTTTCGAGTTGTGTTCTTGTTTATAAAGGGGTTCAAAAGCAATTTTTATTATACCCCGGCCCTGGAAAAAGCTTGAATCTGAAAATTACACCATCTAAAACCTGTCGAGGTCATGTAGAAGTCAATGGCAGAGGTTCCTTGAACCATTTGAAGATGTTAATAGCCTTCATGATGATCAGGTTTTTTTGAAGGGTTTTTCTTGAAAACTCGATCAGGTTAAGTGATTGAGTTTTTTCTCGCTGAAAATTCAATTCATTTGAGTCTTTGGGTTGTTAACACCAAACTCGCTGATTCGAGTGTTTTCTTAAATTAGAAACCATTCGAATTGTAAGTTGATTCGAGTTACAGAGGTACAGGTATGGGACCTGTTATCAAAAATGCTCTTTATACTTTAAATCTACCAGAAAATCATACCAACAATTACTAACCCCGTTAGACTGGTTTTACTTTCAATATGGATTAAGTACAGTATATCTTAGTTTGGAAAATTTTAGTACAATGTACTGTTTTATTATTACAGAGAAAAATTAAATAATTTTTAAAAGTCTGGATTACTTTGATAACATGAAGTCTATGATCGATGGTCTTTCCGTAATTGGGAGCTTTCTGGATAATGGGTTTCCGGATAACGGATCCCTTACCTGTAAAACAACTCTAAAATTCGACCTTTAATAATTAAACCCCACAATGTTTCAGCTGCATCTGTATTGCTTAGATATGCCCCACCGCTTAACGCCGTTATAATGGGCAAAATCTGAATCTGAGATGTTGTGACAACAATCCCTTGGGCAATGAATATTTCCTAATGCATGTACTTATTGTGACGCCTGATAAGAAGCAATCTGTTGTTATGACATACTTTTCTACAAATTATCCCCATAAGAGAAAACGTTTAGTATGAATCGTGAGCTGAAACAGTGTTGCCCTGATGGAGATGAAACTTGGCTTACTTTTGTTCCTCCCGTCCTTCATCCTGCATTTGATTCCCCCAAGACTGCAAATGTGTGGCATGCAAATAAAGCCAGTAGTTTAATCATCATCTCTTATCTGTCAAACTTATTTGGAAACCAGCAGAGAACTACATCCTGCCATCTGGAATACCTGAATGTGACCTCCGCTGGCTGGCAGCTTCTGAGCAAACGAGACAGCAAGGGGCAGACAGATGCATCCTTGTGCTGTCTAGTTGCAAGGACATGTATACTGCTCACCTAAAATATTCATAAGCTAATTTTATACCCTGGGGTTTGTTGCTAAATCTAAGCTGCACTGATGCATTCATTCATTTATTCAGTCATATAGTATAGAGCCTTCGAATGTTTAACATGAACAAGGCTGACCAGAAAAATTAGTAGTCCATGCTATATATGTTTCCATTATACTATGGGCAAATTGCTGGTCTTATAATATCTGAACTATTATATACCTCAACTAAGGCATAAAGAAATGAAAACCCTCCAAAATATAATGCAGGATTAGTATTAAGAACACATCTGTATTTAATAATTAATAATATTTAGCAAACTGTATGGTTTTTACATTTGTTTTTTTATCATACTTGAAAATTAAACTTGGAGTTCTGCTAATGCATATTCATACCTCCATATATGGAAATATTGTACCCAGGTACACACTCAAACCATTTAAATCAAAAGGTAAGATAAGCAAAGCAAGATATCTATCATAATACAAAAATTATTTCTAAATCATGTTGTACCTGTGCAATGAAACAGGTTCCTTCAATGTAATTCCCACAGGGAACGTTGGTCCTTAAGGTCCAATAATGCTATACTATACAGCAATAATCTGAAAATATCAGATTAATAATATCAGTACTGCTGAAAATATTCCAGCAGGGGACAGGGGGTGGATTAATTGATCCTATCCCTAAATCCATGGCATTGGCTCATGAGTGGTGATTAGTAATTCTACTCCAGCATGTTGGGAATTCAGGGCTTTATCTCTGACATCTGTAAACAACACCACCTTCAGAGCCCCTTTGCTTTTAGAGAGAACCAACTGTGTAACCAAACTTTCTACCTTTCACCCAGCATTGGGTGTACATAGCTGTACTGTACTACTCTTCTCTCCCCTTTCCATTTAGCTCTTAATTATCATTTCAGAAATGTATCTTGTGCCCCATTCATCCAACCACAATTGTGACAAATAACATACCTAGCTTTAAACATTACACAAAATCAGAAGGTTGGAGGGCAAGACTTGTTTTGCTCTTTCACTGAATTAATTCCCTTCCCAGTTCAAATTGTTTTCGTAACTCCTCACCCCCATCTATGAGGATAATAAGGGTAATGGCAGAAAGGCTACTAGGGGAGATTAGTAACCAATCATCTTCTTCGACTAATCTCCCCTAAATGCCTTCCCACTGACTAGAATGTGGTGGGATGGCTCTCGGAACGCTTTGGCTTTCCTTAACTCGCCCAAAGTTTCCTCGTGAGGCAACTTCTGGCGACTTCGGAAAACGAAGCATGCCACACCCTGATCCCATGCAGAGCTGGCTTCTAATGGGACCCTAAAATACCCTTAAAACAAATAAACATATTAGCTGTTGCTGCATGTCATGGTCATAAAGAGAGGAGAACTTGTTGAGAAGTCTCCTTTAAATCCTGTGCTTTTCTACAATGTTCTCCACTCTGGTATTGGTAGTTGCTGTTTAATAGCCTATTAAATCTCATTTCATTTCAGTATGATATACGAATTGCTCTGCCTTGTATTGTCTGCTCATTTCATTCCAATGAAAAGTCATTCTTAATCATTTTGACATCCAATTAATTATGATGTCTAAATAATTAACATTGTAGCCAGGAAATGAATTGCCAAAATCTGCAGTGACAGAGAAAACTCCTAAAGAAAGTTTTCTTGCATCTGCAGCCAAATTTCATTAACCCTCATTACAGATACTTTAAACAGCCTGTCCTCCTTTAGCATGGGAAAAGTACAGTACAGGAAGGTCCAGCCATCAACCCCCTGCTTCTAGTTTAACTTCATCTGGCAGCATTAACCATTTCATTTTAGCTCAAATGTTTAAGTCTAGTAATATATGTGTATATATATATATATATATATATATATATATATATATATATATATATATATATATATATATATATATATATTGTATATATGTTTGTTTTTATTATTTATTATTTTTTTAAAAGGCCCAGGAGAAGACAGTAATAATCTGCAATTAATCTGTTCAGTACAGTAAAATTGTAAACCACTTCTCTAAATGCTGATTGGTTTGTAAGGGTAAGGCACACACCTGGTGATTCGGGGGGGTTTAGTCGCCTGGCGAATAATCACCTCTTCTTTGGAGCGACTAATTTCCCCAAACGGCTTCTCCCTGTCTTCCGCCGGCTATAATGAAAAATCGCCTGCGGCATGGCACACGCGGCGCTTCGTATTCAGAAGTCGCCCGAAGTTTTGGGAAGTTTCCCAAAGAAGAGGCAATTAGTTGCCCCAAAGAAGAGGCGATTAGTCGCCAGGTGACTAAATCTCCCTGAATCGCCAGGTGTGCCTTACCCTTAGTTTTACTTCACTGATATGTTGCAGAAAGAACACTTTGGATTTTTATACTATGACTCTCTTTGTTTATGACTCTCGTTCATAACGCTCATTATGTTTTGATAAGGCAGGCCATACCAGTGTTGATATTGATTGGCAAGCCAGACAAATGAATGGTCTTTTTATCAAAACAAGACAGATATCTGGTCAGACAAGGCAATCAGAGTACATGGCAAATACCACCCATCATGGGGACTCTTCACAATATTTTAAGACTATCCAATATAATAGATGAAATAGGTGCCAAATAATCAGATTAAATGACTTTGATGTCTTAATCAGACAATGGTCTACAGATTATGCAATCTTGCACACTCAAATTTGGCTCAAATGTATACACTGTAATATTTTTGCTTTTACTATGTCATTTTTGATAGTCCTCCTAATTGATCTCCTAATAGAATCGATAACTATGCCTCCTTTTATCATTACAGTTTACAATGAGAAAAAAAATGTATTTTGCCACTTCACTACTTCATGTGGTCTAATAGTCTTGTAGTTTAAGATAATCTTTGCTTTTGTATTTCTTTTACATATTTTATGTGCTATTCATATACCACTTGCCCGGCTTCTTGCTATTTCATATTTCTGATTTACATGACACATTTGTTGTCTAGTCAACTGTAGGTGCTCTGAATTAGCATCACCAAGTAAAATATTTTTTTAAGAAAAAGAAATGTTAACAGCTCCCATAAAATAAAAATGTAATGTATTTTAGATTTATACTTACATTCATCCTTGATGTGTATAAGCTAGAAATGTGTCACTGTCTGTCTGCCAAAAATATTAAAAAATTGGTTGGTGGCTAAAAAAAAACATCTGGAGAAAAAACTTCATGACAGTATAGGAAATCTACCCATAATTTAAACTGCATGTATTTTACCAAATGAATTTATTATGGCTGACAATTTCTAAATATCCATTTATAGCCAGTATTACCTTACACAGTCCTGAAATGGAAAAACTTTAAAACTAGTTCCTTTTCACAACCTGGAATCCCTGAGGAGAAAAGCCAGTAGACTGTTTACTGACAGCTTTTTGAAGTATTACTGTGATTGTGAATTTAATTTACTCCTACTCTGTGCTCCAGCACCTTGTACGTAAAGACGTTACTGGAAAAAAGATATGTGCTCTGAAAATGAAGACATTGTGAGAAATATTTCTATGTTAAACTTGTTTGATTGAAGCTGGATAACCAAAGTACCTTTAGTATCAGGGGAAAAAGATTTGCTAAACTATTTACCTGATTTTCCCAATGAAAGAAAGAAGTGCCTGTACAATTATTTTTAGAATTAAAATGTCTCCAGCCTTGCTCACTGGTAAACATGCAAAATATCAGTGCATACTCATAACCCCAGGTATCCTCATTCATTAGATGCATTTCAAGCCTACCGCTATTTTAAGGTCCTCTACTGTCCAACTATTGTAGACTTTGGTCTTCAATAATTGGAGTAATCATTATTTATTAATCCTCTAATAAAGTCCAATTTGGGTGCATAACATTCATATATTAATGTAGAACATTGTATGGCATTTTCTTTCCAGACCATTATTCATCTAAAGTCAAGTAACATCCTGCTCAGAGTTTACTACCTTGCATAATATTATGTTGTGGACAAGCACTGGATTATAACTTTGCCAACATCAAGGAAATTTACACACAAAGTTAAAACAAATAGTTAATTGACAAACGGCCACTGCTGCAGTGGTCCTATCAGAAAATCTCCTTTAAGCTCAATGCTCTCTCTACTATGCTGGATTTCAAAAAAAGATAGCTTCTGATCTATGATCACATTTATACAGCAATCACCTGTGACATAATGCCAGCTCTGTTATGTTTCCCAAGATAGTTGTAATGTTCACAGCACAACTCAAAAAAAAGAGGGCTCTTATACTGGATCTGGATGAAATTAGAGCAGATCTGTTCTTAACTTGGGTAGCATGGCTAATTCTCCAAGTTGTTTGATTTGGAAATGTTTGCAGTCATGGTTTAAATGGTGAGTTTAGCTTTGCATCTAGAGTTGCCACCTAACCAGTATTTCACCGGTGCCAGTAAATTTATAATAACTAGTTTATCTGCCCTCAATCTGCCTCATTATGACTCTGCCTGTGACATCACAGACCCACCCATTTATGTCACATTCTTAGGGTTGCCGCCTGGCCGGTATTACAAAACATCTGCCAAGGCCGGGCCGGTATTACAAATTTACCGGCAACGTAATTTGTAATACCCTTAACAAAAGCCCTTGGCCCTCCGCTCCAAACGTACCTTTTCTTCGCCTTCTGGCCATCGCACGACGTGGCTCCAGCCCATTTTGCAGTACGACCCCCTGTGGCTCCGCCCCCTTTTGCGTCATGGGCTGCCCCTTTTGCGACTGCCCCCACCATGGCCCGGGGAAAAAATTCCTGAAAAGGTGGCAACCCTACACATTCTGCTCCCTCGCAAACCTGCTCCAACTTGTATAGTTTGAGTAAAAAAGGTGGAAACCCTAGTTGTATCACAGTTGAAAATAAATCTAGTTGTGTACAAATTTTGTACCCATGTCTATCTATTGGGGCATACACCCTAGTAGTGCTCTCCTGTCACAAATACAGTTTAAATCCAGATCATTCCAAGTTCATTATCTCTTTCCATTTCTATTAATGCCCAAGGTGTGCCCAAATATTTCTTAAGCAAAATAATTTTTTATCTAAAGAAACAACTGAAAATGAGTACTACAACTTATGTCAAACATTTTGTTATTTAATTAAAATATTAAAATAATGGGCCTAATTGCTTCAATACTTTAACTCCACCATGATGCAAAAAGAAGGGGAGAGAAGAGAAGCAGCTAACACTATATACAAAATTCAGAGTTACAGCATTAATTACTGGTATGAAATCCCAAAAGAATGTTGAAAAATGCAAAGAAACTTTTTGGTGGATGATACTGTGCAATGCTTAAAAAATGTGTGGGCTGCTCTTATCTATTATCCACTAAGAAATGTATATATACTTATAGCAGTAACCTAACCAGACTAAAAATTACATGAACTTAAAATACTCTATAATAATCTAAAGGAGTAGATGACTTTTTCAAAAATATTTGAAAGTTTTATTACCAAACTATGGATTCCCAGCAGTTCAATAAATTTTTTTCAATTTATCTGCCGGAAAAATATTCCAGACAGTCAAATGCTGTATAAATTGACATTTGTAACAAAGCTTTTCCTACTACCTTCACTGTGTCAGTTATGCTGAATAAGTGCTGAGCAAATCACGGAGAACCAGGAAATTAATGAGCGATGTGTTTAACAACAAGGAAAGCCCCATAAATGAAACATGCCCCTGCTGAAAGCCTATATTTGGCTTTCTTACTTTATTATATCGCTCCTTTGCCAAACAAATGATCTTTTCACAACTGTTGAAATCATAGACTTAAGCCTGTAAGGACTCGCATGCAAGCCTAGCTCAACTATCCATGTCAACAGCACTGGAAAGATTTTTCTGTTAATTAAGCCTTCCATCTGTTAGCTTACTTTCTTTTACTGATGCAAACCTGTGTCAGAAGAGTGCAAGGCTTTGTATTTCCTAAAGTGCAGATTTTCTCTTCATCTAACTTCACCAAAGTTTGCCTCAATTATCAAGCTCCCTAAGCTACTACAGGGGAGTGTGATTGGGGAAAATTCTTTTTTTTTTAATTTCTTGAAAACAGTAAAAAGTAAACTAAAAAAAAAAATTCAAATTGTTTGTGATACATTTTTTCAAAACAATAAATTATAAGGGTTATTTATCAAAGGTTGAGTTGTAGAGCTTTGTGAGATTTTTTAGACCTCAAATGAACTCCTAACTTGAATGGTTTCTAATTTAATAAAAAAACTTGAATGGGAAAAACTCTAATCCGTGCATTTGGGGTGAGAAAAAAACTCGAATCACTCGAGTTTTCTAGCACAACCCACGAAAAAACTCAAACACCATGAAGGCTACAAACATCTTCAAATAGTTCAAGGGACTTCTACCATTCACTTTTACATGACCTGGACAGGTTTGGTATATTTTCAGATTCAAGCTATTTACAGGTTCGGGGAATAATAAATCATCAAGATTTTAGTTTTTTAAAAAAAAAAAAAAATTAAAAAGCAGAATAAATGATTTTTGACTAAAAAATACCCTAAAAACTCAAATTATTAGGATAACCTTTTATGTGATGGTGACTTTTTTTTTAGTCTTTTTTATAGCCTGTTCTCACAGAACCAAATAAAAATGTTTTTTGATTAATAAAGTAAAGCTTGGCTAACACTACGAGTACACTGAGTTATTTACTGGAGTATGCAACACAGTCCCATATCTTTTTATGACAATCTGCTGTTAAGCTGAGAGACAGAGGAAAAAAAAGAAAAACAGTTTTTTTTACCCACCCACACACAGACTCCTCAACCAAGTGTCATTCAATAGTGCATAGTGATGTCTCTGTTTATTTCCATGTTACAGTGCAAAAAGGCAGTATACACAGAAAAATAATAGGTGAGAGTCACTTTTAATGTTTATATTCTTTTTGCATTAGCAACCAGGCAGTAATATGGAGTGTAATTTAACTGTTTATATATATATATATATATATATATATATATGTGTGTGTGTGTGTGTGTGTGTGGAATATTGCAAAAATTTATGAAAAGTTAATGTATTTATAAAGCTTATTAACACCATGCATCATGGTCAAGAAATAAATTACAAGGATATCATTGGAATATTTATAAAGGTGCTTATTTTTTATACTCTAACACCTAAAATTAGACTTTTCTTTTTCTTTAATTTTATTTTTTTCCAATTCTTTATTCTAATTTTACAAAATAGTGAAGAGGCACAGAAAATAAAATGGGGGAGGGGAAAAATGCCCCATCAAACATAATAAATTATTCATATATAGGAAACCTCAGGAGACTTCGCAAATCGAAGCGCTCAAAGTGCCATCCTGCCGGCAATTTACATTATAGCCGGCTACTAATCTCCACGAAATCGGAGCGTGTGCCCTGACCCTTAAGAGTGGTAAGGAAAATATAGATTTAAGACATTCACTGTAGATAGGTCTGATAGATCTGAACATTTTGTCTGGGAATTGAGAATTGAATAGAAATCTAGATTATAATCGGTAAGGAGAAGAGACTACGAGAAAAAGGAATCTGACTAAAGCTGGCCATAGATGTAAAGATTTTTAAAACATCCAATCATTATCTCAAAATGATCGTTTAAATGTATGATGTGTCCATCAACTAAAAAGACCATTTCAGGCGATATTGCCAGCAAAACTGAAGAGTAGCTGCCTGCTTGGCCCTGCAAACATTGCACTGGGACCGATAAATATTTTTAAACCTGGCCGATCAATTTACTGACAGATGTCGGACGAAAAATCGTAAGATGTATGATCAGTCAAATCCCACTAACCGCACGATAATTTGACGAATTGGTCGGACTGCACTGAAAACGGTTGTTCACCAAAGAAGAATCTTTGCGTCTATGGGGACCTTAAGAAGAAGAAAATAATGTGGGGAGAGTGGTCTGGTCTGTGGCCTACAGTTTTCTGGTGGGCTACTGGCATCCCAGTCTAACACTGGTTTACACCAATGAGGAACCATTTAATTGATTAAATATAAATCACTGGTTGACTCAGGAGGGTGTTAAAAAAAACAAGATAACAGATAATTTGAAGGTAAACAAAGGACCAAGACCTGATGGTATGCACACAGGCTATTAAAGTTGCTCAGCTCTGTCAGATAACTCATCTTAATCTCATTAATCAATGATGCTTGTATGTCTGGCATTGTACTAAGAAATGGGAATTGCTAATGTGGTGCCACAGGTAACTATTGACCTGTAAGTTTGATACCAGCAAAAGCAGAGCTTTTGTATGGAATCTTAAAGTATACAATATTCAAATACATTTATAATTACTCAGAAATAAGTGGAGGAGGTGGGCAGAATATAGTGAATGTGATATATTTTGATAAACCATTTGATACATGTTGCTTCATCTTTCCGGTGTCCTGTTATTTTTTCTGCATAGAGAGGCAATATTTTGTGGTGATTGTGACCCAGACGTGCCATGATCAGGGTTTATCGCAAAGGGATGTTTTTTTAGTTGAGTACAGTAACTATTTACTTTTCTTTTTGTGATGCAATGGCTTTGCAAAACACTGCTTACTTTTTTCTGAGTCATTTTTCCCCTGAAGCTTTATCATAACCACACGGTAGCAAAGAGTGCGAAACACTAACATTTTGTTTGCATTTGATTTGTGATGTAAATAAAATCTTTTAAAAAGACGCAACCAATGGAGAGGTGATATATACTTTTTAGGTCTTTTTAATTGTCAATGCTGTATAAATAAATATTTATCATCATTCACCATATATCACTTTATTTTTACTGCATTTATAGATAAGATAAGAGACAGAAGTAAAAAACTGCTAAAATCCTGTTTAAATTTCAACCATGCCCTGGTTTATCCATGGTCTATCCAAACCTAAATCCTGCCTGCTTTCCAACAAATCCTGCCAACTAGCTTCCTACTTTTTGCCTATCCAAGATTAAACATGGCAATAGGTATCTACAATGTTATTATAAATCACAGTGAAAATAAATGCCAGTTCATCAAGGGCTCATCCCCGAAACGTACTCATCAAGTAAGAATTTTACCAAATCATCCCTTAAAATGGGGGGCTACCATTGAATTTGTTGGTTTAATTGATCCTTCATTTATATACTGGTAGCCTTAAATTCAGTAATTACACATTACTTTATACATGGTGCTCTTAAATCCTGCCCATACTAAAGGCCTTGTTGTAATAATGGTCTGAAATGTTTTATGTCAGTAGTTAACAACAAAATATTGTTCCGGACCCATGCTTTCTCTCAAGCTTCCTACGTTCTTAACATCATCAAAATGATTTGTGGTTCCTGCAAAGTGAAAACAAAAAGGGGAAGCACTAAGCACTGTGTCACTTTCTTTGTCAAAGTTTTTTTGGTAAGATCTTAAAGGATTTTTACTGAGTGTTTCCAAGGTGCCTGGCAACAGCAGTCTGCTTTCCTTTTGGCTACATCACAGGTCGGTTACATAACATTGTTTGACTAGCCCAAGCAACCAGGAAACAGATTTGGGCAGTGCCCCTACATGCATCCGTGCCAACTCCATTGGGTGTATACCATACACGTTTTCCAGCAGCTGAAGTGTGGATTAATTATTTGATAAACTGCTCCATCAATCCAGTTTAAACCTGCCCATTCTGTATTTGAATGAGGATTACCCATAGATTAGTCATAAAACAATATAAAAATGACATCCTAAATCACATGCTTCTTTTAAATCTGCCAGTAATATAGATGTATTTGTATTATTTAATGTATAACACAGAGTCCTATTTACTTTTACTAAACTGCTTCTAAATATATAATTAACATTTCTCAACTTACATGGCTACATTTTTGGATCTCTTAGCTTTACAGCTTCATAAGTAGCTTACGATGGGAATGATATAGATGTGTCTTTAAAGGGATTCTGTCATGATTTTTATGATGTCGTTTTTATTTCTAAATTACACTGTTTACACTGAAAACAATTCACTCTACCATATAAAATGTCATTCCTGAACCAGCAAGTGTATTTTTTAGTTGTAATATTGGTGTGCAGGCAGCCATCTCAAGTCATTTTGCCTGGTCATGTGCTTTCAGAAACGGGCCAGCACTTTAGGATGGAACTGCTTGCTGGCAGGCTGCTGTTACTCATACTCAATGCAACTGAATGTGTCACAGTGGGACCTGGATTTTACTATTGAGTGCTGTTTTTAGATCTACCATGTAGCTGTTATCTTCATTGTTCTGTTGTTAGGCTGCTGGATGGGGAAGGCGGGGTTGATATCATTTCAGCTTGCAATAAAGAGTGACTGAAGCTTATCAGAACACAAATCACATGACTGGGGCCAGCTGGGAAACTGACAATATATCTAGCCCCATGTCAGATTTCAAAATGAAATATAAAAAAATCTATTTGCTCCTTCGAGAAACGGATTTCAGTGCAGAATTCTACTGGAGCTGCACTATTAACTGATACATTTTGAAAAAACTTTTTTCCCATGACAGTATCTCTTTAAAACATCCCAACATTTCACTCTATTTATTCTTCCTTGCACAACAAACTTTTGTTCGTACAGTTTCAGGTGATTTGTGACATTTCTGGAACTTTATTCATTTTCCATGTACTCATGACTTCTACATAAATCATCACTGGTGAATAGTGATGGGCGAATTTGGGCCATTTAGCTTTGCTGGAAAATTTGTGAATTTCTTTATTATTTTGCTTCCTTGGACATTTTTAATAAGAAGTGGCCACCTCCAGCAATTTCACCAACACTCACTAATAAAGACATATATATGACCTGTATGCTAGGAAGAAAGTAACGCTAGCGAAAATTTGCTTAGAAATGTCCACACTGACGAATTTTGCTGGAGAAACTTTGCCAGCGTTCATCTGGCGAGCAGAAACTTGGCATTTTGATAAATACGTGTATTAGTTGCAAATTAACAACTGACTACGTTGCACGAAGTGTGGCGGAGCCTTCTGAGGCAAGAATTCGTCCTTTAGTAAATTTGCGCCAAAGAGAGATGGTTATATAGGTAAATAGTTAAGAAATAACACTTGATGGCCAATAAAGTTCAAATTTTTCTTCAAGATGGAAGACTAATCTGACTCAATATTTTTTACTTGAAATAGCAAGAGAACAGTCTTGGTTGTTTGAAAACAACTGCCAAACACACAGTTATATTGCATTAAATATTTCTACTATTAAAATTCATTGTAAGGTATTCACTTAGCCAGAATAGCGTAGCACAGCAGTTATGAAATAAGCTTTTTGAACAGTTTGAAGTTGGTTGTTTTACAGTATATATATGAGAGTAAAATGTTCTGTGTAATTTGCGCATTGTTTTCTCAGGGAAATTAATTATTTTCACTGCAATTGTTTTTGTGCCATGGAATTTAAATCGTTATTCAGACGTTCTGTTGAAATGTTGCCTAGTGCTCATCAGCTGCCATCAGCTCATTACTTACACATTTCATTAATTCTCTGTTACAGAGAACTCAAAGTAACTTTTAAAAAAAGGAGCCATTCAAACACCACAATTGTCTTTTTCTGTTTTCAGGGCAGCACAGTTATTTGTGTGCAGGAAGAAATGACTGCATTATTGACAAGATTCGGAGGAAGAACTGTCCCGCATGCAGACTGCAGAAATGCCTCCAAGCAGGAATGAATTTAGGAGGTAAGGAGCACAAACTGGGTTTCTGGATTTCAAACTGATTAATTCTGAACCGCATAACTAATCCTGACTGATGACAACATAGCATTTGGAGCATGTGCAGTAGGCAGTTCCTTGGCATCATTCACATCAGTTCCAGGCACAGCAGAGCTTACAATCTAAGGTCCCTATCACATTCACACAATCTATTGTTAATTTTATGAAGCACCAGTTAATCTGTCTTTATGTTTTTTGGAGTGTGAAAAGAAACTAAAGCACCCTAGAGTAAACCAACTAATCATTGAATCAGTGAAAGATTGAACATATTTCAGAAATGTAGATGTTCATGTGTAGGCCAAATGAGCTTTCTTTAATATTATTTAAACATTAGGTACATTTCCTTTGGCTTTAATATTATTAAAAGAAGCAAAAAAGAAGCTCATGTGGTATCCATCCCTTCAGTGTCACATGACTTTAAGGGTTCAGATTCAGTTTGTCTTAAGATTTAGGGGCCAAGTAAAAGCAGTCAATGGGAGCTGTGCTGATCCTATTGGAACTTTTTTTTAGCCATTCAGACTTTGAGGTTTTCAGATTTTTTTCACTAGTAATTAAATTTTTAGAGTTTTTAGCTGTTTTCAGATTTTTTAGTGCATTGTTTATTGTTACTGATCACTATGTATGGAATTCTGTATTGTTTTTGTATAAACTCATTTATTATACAGCATTGCAGAATATGTTGGCGCTCTAAAAGATGTTAACAATAATAAGTAATAATAATAATATATATATATATATATATATATATATATATATATATATATATATATATATATATATATATATATATATTACAAACATATTGTATATAATAAAAATATGACAAGCACTTTTATACACAAACATGTATGTGTGTATGTGTGTGTGTGTCTGTATATATATATATATATATATATATATATATATATATATATATATATATATAGATATATATATATATATATATATATACGGATACATACAAAGCTGTTTTCTGCATGGATTGGGTTATTTACAGAACTTAATCTGCAATACAAACTAGAGTACATTAGGCAGCTCTAAATTGTATAAAGGAAATATCAGTTACTTGCATTGTCTCCCAGCAGGTGTGTAATAAGGTTGCTGGAGTGCTAAGGAAAGCATTGGGTTGCACGAGCTCAAATGTAACTGGTCAATTGCAATTTACATCAACTGGGAATAATCAAACTTGTGATCTGGTATCTGCTGTTTCATTGTGTACTTTGGCTTGTCACTCTTTTGGTTTTATTTGTTTTTATTTATTTATTTATGTATTTATTGTTATGGATTCTCTGTTCATCCCAGTGACATTTTATACATGCTTCCTTGCAACTGCCTCTTTTTCTTCCCAGAATATCGAATTAAACTTTTAGTGCTTTTAAATTGCTTTGGTATATCATTGGTGTATCATTAAAAACAGCCAAAGCTCTAGTCCCTTCTCCTATATGACATAAATTCAGATAAAGTTTCAGATCCAGCCTAATGATATTACTGTGAGACAATAACCAGTGAGAGTGCGACAAACAGCGCAGTGAGAGGTAAAAAAAAAATCCGAATTCCCTGCATATGATTCTCTAGGCAAACGCAGCTGCTGGTTTTGCATTCCATTTTTTGGACATTCATGATATATGCACTGTTTTAAATGGCACTTAGAATAGTGTATTTTGTGTGATGAAAAAGAAGTGTAATTGTTTGGAGTAGAGTTGTGTTTCCATATATGGCATGATACCATTAACACCTATGTATATATTGTACAGTTAAAACACTACTCAGCATGAGTTATTTTCATACACATAATACTGATTCCTCAGATGTAGGTTTGCATAATTACAGTTTTGCTGTAACCTTAAAGAACCTACACTGTACAATGCCAGTTATCCTTTATTTTAATACAGTTACACTCCTACCATTACATTACTAGACTTTTTCCGATTCACTGCTTTTCATGCCACTTTTCACCCTGTTGTTCTGTAGACAAAAAAGAAATCTGGCAATGTTATCCCCCATCTGTTTTTCTGAGAGTTGACATTAAAATCTTGCACTTTTGCCCGGGGTTGAGGACAAGCATTGACTCCGTTCACTTGTATTGTTATTCCTTATGGAAAGGAGTTCTCTAATTTAGTTTCACTTGCTTTTCATTTAAATGCTTTGTTGTTCATTGTGTATGTTCTATAAATAAAGGGTAATTATGTAGAAGGCAAACAAGTTGCTTAAGCACTATGCATCATACTTGACATTTATCCTAGCTAAATATACTATATAAAAATCTCTAAAATATATATATATATATATATGTAGTGGAATACTCAGCTGATAAGTTGTGGTTCCATTATGAGTAAGTAATATCATTTTAAAGGTAAGGCAGTATTTTGTTGACAGTAATTTTTAGGATTCTCTTATAATAGTTGTTAAGATAATAGTACTGAAAATGGATTATTTTATACAGCAACATACTACCCCGGACAAATAGTTTATATTCTTCCTTTAGATGGTAGATGTTTGGAGTTTTATTTTTTTAGCTTGTGTGATAAAATTGAAGTAGCACATTTTAGATGACAAAAAAGGCTCTTGTTCACTGAAATGTTGTCATAGAATGTACTGTAATTCGAAGTTTTGGTTTATGCACTTTGTTTGCAGCTGAGGGCAAAGAAGGACAAGTAGAAAAGGGCAATGTAGATCTTATCACTAAAGTATGTTAATGGAAGACTGTAGATGTTAAAGGCAATGAAGTAGGTTTACCAACAAGCAAGCAGTTACTGTATCAGTGCGATTGGACCATTCCCACTCAAATGCCACATGCAGGGGCGCTGTGCCAATGGGGCGAATTAAAACTTACCTCAGGCAGCAGCACCAAGTAGGTTACCAGGGGCAGCAAAAAAGTTGCTCCTGGTACCTTTACGTGTTTTTTAAACTGGAAATTCGGCTTTCTAGTGCTCTCTGCACGGTCAATGCAGCCCCCCCAGACCCTCTCCGGCACAGGAAAAGTTAAGTGCTCTAAAGACAAACACGTGATTGTGTATTTCTTAAAGGAGAAGGAAAGTTACAGAGGCATTTTATTGCCAATAGATTAGCTGCAATAGTGCAAGCTAGAATGCTATATTTATTCTGTAGAATGTTTTACCATACCTGAGTAAAAAGCTCTAGAAACTCTCTGTTTGTTTAGGATAGGAGCTGCAGTATTAATGTGGTGTGACATCACTTCCTGCCTGAGTCTCTCCCTGCTCTGGGCTCAGATTACAGTAGAGAAGGGAGGAGGGGGGAAGAGGAGCAAACTGAGCATGCTCTTGCCCAGGGCAATGAGGTTTAAGCTGAAAACAGGAAGTCTGATACAGAAGCCCATGAGTACACAAAAGCAGGAAAGAAATGCTGTATTTCTTTTGACAGAGGACTCAGAGCAGCATTACTTTGAGGGTTTACTGGTATATTTAGGTGGACCTTTCTGATAAGGCTTACTTAGTTTTAACCTTTCCTTCTCCTTTAAGAAAATCTGTATTCTGAAATATACACTCCAGAAAAAGGTTTCTAAAATGTAAGGTGCATATGTCAATCTTTAGGAAGAGCAGACAAAAAGAAGGAAGTAAAAACGTAAACAGGTGAAATCATAAAGGAATTGTATAAACCACATTCAGTGGCTGAAATCCCGTGTCAATAATGACTTGTAGCTAGTGATTTATGCTAGAACATTAAAGAAACACATACAATGGCAAGACTAGTAGTGATGGCAAATTTCTCCTTTTTGGCTTCGCCGCAAAATTTGGGAACTTTCTCGAAAAAATTCTCGAAATTTGCGAAATATTGAAAAATTTGCAGTGAAATTGGAAAGTTTCACAGAAAAATCTTGAAATTCTGACATTTTCACGAAAATTTTTTTGAAATTCTGACATTTTCACAAAAAAAAAACGAAAAAGCATGAAAATCAGAAATTGACGCCCACGGCCAAGCTGACTCTAGCATTAAAGTCAACGGGCGTCCGAATATTGTTGACGCTCGTCGATTTTGAGGCGAGTGACTTATCGGATATGTGTCCAAAAAAATTTTTTACACTGGCAAATTTTCACGGGGGATTCGCAAATTTATTTGCCGTCGGTGAAACGCGGAAATTCGTCACGAATTAGTGCCAGGCCAATTTATTCGCACATCACTTAAGACTAATAGTGTTAAACTGGCTACAGCTTAATGAACTGTTGGTCAATGGCACAGGAGAAAAATTCTGAGTATTTTGCCTGCTGCATTTTTACTAACCAAACATATGCATATGCAAACATATGCCCCTGAAATTACCCACCAATTGCCTGAATGCACAATCACCAGGTGATTTGTTGCTAAAAACGTGAACTTCAGTGTTTTCAGGCTAAATGCTTGCACTTTCTGGTCATTCTTATAGGGGCCAGTTGGAGGCAGTTCCTGGGCTTCTGTACTAGATAAAAAAAGACAAGATGCCCCAAATCGTGTTTTAATACCCATAGTAGCTGGGAGCAGGCTCAGACTGGCAATCAGGGGGTTCTGGCAAATGCCAGAGGGGCTGCTGTAAGGTCCCCTAGAAAGTCAGTATTTAGTGGGCTGGTGGGGGGCTGTTTGGGCCTCTATGTGGGCTGACTGGGCCTCTGTGTACCTGAAATGCCAGGGCCTATTTTAATTCTCAGTCCGTACCTGGCTGGGAGTGTGAAGAGTTCTGAAAAAAACCCTAAACCTAAAACTGTATGTTGCTTTATGAAAATATTAAAATTTAAAACAGCTCAGTGTAATGTCTTAATCATTTCCAAAAAATCAGTAGAAGATAAAGGTGATGGAACTGAACGAAAATTCAAGAAAACATTAATTTTGAAATCAATTATTCAAATTAACAGACATGCCATTTTCTTCTGTGGAAAAAGTACATTCTTGGCTCTAACACCAGTTATTGTCCCCTTTGGTAAAAACAATTCAAGTAGGTGTTTCTTATAACCATCAGTCAGTCTCTGAGAGAATTTTTCTCACCCATTTCAAATCCCTCACAGCTTCTCTATAGGCTTTAGATCCAGGCTTTGACTTGGCCATTCCAAAACCCCCAGTTTCTTTTTTTCTCAGCCATTCCTTGGTGGATTTAGTGAAATATTGAGAGGTCTTCTTCAGGTGGTCTTCTTCAGGTTAAGCTTCAGTCTTCTGCCAGATGGTCATACATTATGCTCACGCACCCTCTGGTAACATTAGAAATTCATACCTGTGTAGGATTGTATGATGTGAGCTGCCCAGGCTATGATGCAGCAATGCAGCCGAAACCACAACAATTCTACCACCATGCTTTAGAGTTGGTGTCTGGGTTTTCAGGTGAAATACTGTCTTTGCTTTTACCAAACATGTTTTGGCTGGTATTTTGGCCAAATAACTTTGTCTTTGCCTCATCTATGTAGAGCACATTGTTCCAGCTGTTCATGGGCAAACTTGCCTTGATGTTTTTTCTGGACAGCAAACTTTTCTTCCTGGCACAACTCACATGTAGTGGCAAGAGCCACCTGTAGGTCCTGTGATAAAATTCTGGAGTTTGTAGAGTTTCTCTTGGACTGAACATGTTGAGATTCGCTCTAAGAATGTTTTTAACAAATGAATCTGAAGTTTAGCTGCTGACCTAGTGATAAATATAGGGATGCACTTACTTTTTCCACATGGGAAATTTGCAATTTTTGAAAATTTTAAACAGACAATGGACTACAACACATGAATGGTGCATGATATCTATTATATGTTATCTCCTTTGTCTATCAGTATTGTTCAAATGAAGATCAAATATCTGTATATTGAAAACGTCAAGTGTGTGATGCAAGATGCCCTTTGTGGAAATAGTAAAACAATTTAAAACAGGAAGCAGTTATCTTTATTAATAAAATTTTATATCGAGAGAGAAGAGTATGTTTAGGGATGCACTGAATACACTTTTTTGGATTCGGCCGAACCCCCAAATCCTTCGCTAAAGATTTGCTTGTGCAAATTAGAGGTGGGAAGAGGAAAACATTTTTTACTTCCTTGTTTTGTGAACAAAAGTCAAGTGATTTCCTTCCCAGACCCTAATTTGCAAATCAGGATTTGGATTTGGTTCGGCCAGGCAGAAGGATTCGACTGAATTCGAATCCTGCTGAAAAAGGCAGAATCCCGAACCGAATCCTGGATTCGGTGCATTCCTAGTATGTTTATAGAACATGTAGACAGACAAAATTCAATAAGATGCTTTTTTTCAACTTCATACAATAATAAAATGACTACAATAAATAATTTTGTTGTTCATAACCTGAAAGACCCTTATACAGTTACCGCATGTAAAAGGGATCAGTGATTCAGCCATAGCCATGAAACTCTCCTTTTTATTAATGATGCAGTAACCAAAAAACGTGTTTCATATAATATCCCTTATTATCTTCTGCAAGCTCACCTTAAATGCCCTTTCCATGAAGTGCTGAGTAAGAGCAGACATATGAAAGAAGACATTATGAAAGCAATTTTCAAATCCTTGTATTCTTCCTGTTTCTCACATGATTACTGCCTTTCAATACATTTGAGAAGTTTGAACTAACAATTACTGTATGTTTTATCTTCTAAATAAAAACTGTATTTAACCATGATTGTAAGAATAATTAAGTTTATTAAGTTTAATTATTTCCTTATTTTCTGTGAAAATAAGAATAGTTCAGTACAAGATTTCTTTACAGAACATATTTACACCAAGCATAACTAAAAAAAATAAAGTATCAATGCATTAAATAAATCATTTTTTCAGGTGCATATAACTTATTAGAAAGCTTGGTGTAAAATTCCTTATTGATTTGAGGATCACGTTTTTTTTATGTTAGAAATATTTTCTGATATGGAACTTACATTCATCTCACATTGTGGGGGTAAATCTTATAAAACAAAAGTTTAATACTTTTTCTCATTACAATAAGACATAGTAAATGTCATATATAACAATTAGGAGCTGATTTATTATGTTCCAGTATTTTTACCACTCTGTATAAAAAATACCTTTCATTTTACAAATTTCTTTTAGGAATTAATGTAATTAAATTGCTCTTCTGAGCACTTTTGTAATTTAGTTTTTTAAAGGAGAACTAAACCCCCATCCTAAAGAGTGTCCTCATCTACTGACCCCCATTGGCCCCCCTCCCCGCTTTCTCCCTGCATAGCCCACTACTTAAAAAAGTGTCACAAAGACCTCCCCATGCAGAGTAGCACAGCAGATCTCACAGGCGCTATCTTCGGATACGGTCGCTAAAGGACCACCACTAAGCTTTTTCGCGCCTGCTCAGTTGGAGCTGGTTTGGTACTGTTTGGGGGGCCAATGGGGGCTGTTAGATGGGACTCTCTTTTTAAGGGGGTTTCGTTCTTTTTTTAAGCACTTCATGATATTAGAAGTTTTTGAACTGTTAACATCCTAAGGCCAGATAGTTTCAACTGATCAATGAGACAGAATCAATAGAAATAACAAGTTAAATAACTAAACCTTAAAAAATAATATGGTTAGCAATTCCATATTTATATAGTGAACCATCCTAAAGGTCAGCCTTTCTATAGTAGTAATGATTCAGGTCTTCAAAGTTCTCATAGGAGCTCTTCATGTTGGATTTGTGTTATCACACAAAAAATGTGGTCATATAAGGTAATTCTATTGGGCAGTTCATTAATCAGCCTTAGATTGTGACATTTCTATTCTATGTGTACTGTATATTGTAAGTGGGTCCCTAAGCTCAGTAAGTGACAGCAGCACAGAGCATGTGCAGTGAATCAGCAGAAAAGAAGATGGGGAGCTACATGGGGCATCTTTGGAGACACAGATCTTTACTGCTAAAGGGCTGTGGTTGACTTGGGCTGGTACAGAACCCCAAAACATATTGTACAACATATGTGCCCCGATTTTTTATATCTTTTTATTTTTAAACTGTTTTGACTTGTCCCTGTTCAGACAGAATAAATAGAGGATGCGCCTAGTAAACATTAGTTATATTAGCAGTGTAAAACCTGCTAATATGAAATCTAAAAAAAATGTAAAATTGCAAAAGTACACAGAAAAGCATTTAAAGCAATTTTATTTTAGAATAACTGGAAGTTATATGTCCCCTTTAATGCAATGTTTATTAACAGCCAAGTCCTTACGATTTGGTGGGGTGTTAAAGAGGCACTACCACTGAACTCTTATACCCCAAAGCTCAGTGCCGCTGAGCTCTTATACTACTGAGCTCTTATACCCCAAAGCTCAGTGCCTCTGAGCTCTTATACAGCTGAGCTCTTATTCCACTGAGCTCTTATACCCCCAAAGTTCTAATAGCCCCAAAGCTCTTATTCCCCCAAAGCTCAGTGCCGCTGAGCTGTTATACCAGTGAGCTCTTATTCCCCCCCAATCATACTGTATGTTTGCTAGTGTTAGTGTAGCTCGCATTAAACCAGTCTAATTGTTTGACAGTTCATATAGGCCTTACTGCACTTCTGCACCAAAGTTAGAACAGGTACTGAATCCATTATCTGGAAATCCATTATCCTTAAAGCTCTGAATTATGGGAAACACGTTTCCCACAGACTCCATATTAAGTAACACAACATTTTAAACATATTTCCTTTTTCTCTGTGATTACAAAACAGATACAAAATATAATTAATCCTTATTGGTAGGAAAACAATCCTATTAGGTTTATTTAAGAATTTAAATTATTTTTAGCAGACTTAAGGTACGAAGACACAAATTACAGAAAGACCCCTTATCCAGAAAACCCGAGGTCCTGAGCATTCTGGATAACAGGTTCCATACCTGTAGAATACTTCTCAGTATGAATGTGTCTAACAGCTGCCATGTGCAGTGCTTTATCACTAAGGAAATCATCACAGCAATATCAAGACATCCCCATTAACCCTAGAAACAAAATACTTTAAAAGGTTTAATGTTGGTTTCTCAATAACACAAGGGAATACATATGCTGATACAGATTGGTATGAACCTCTCTTGTCCCCAAAGTTATACTGTAAGCTCTGTGGCATCACTGTCTGAAAAAGTCTGAATCCTGCATTTTGTATAATGAAAAACTATAATCATAAAGTATTATTACATCCATTCCCAGTAGATTATCCTGCAAATGAGTTACTGTATAGAAATTCAATGTATTATTGGATTATCGCATAGATTTTTTTTTTTTGCATTCATGGCAGGCAAACTGTTCAGAGAGTAAATGTTGCTTCTGTAGTGAATCAGCAAAATCCTCCCTTTCTGTGACAGACGGAATTATCTCCTTGGGCCCTGCCTGGTTGATTACACAGGACAGACCATATGGTGTCTATCCCTTGTACTTGTTCTCAGAGCCAGGCAATTGGTACAGAGAAGTAGTAATTTAAAGAACCAGCAGCTCTCAAAAATGACAATATTTACAAGTAAAATTGCCCTGTCCCTGTTTAGCTGCTTGTATATTTCATGGTTTAGAATGGATAATGTAATTAGTGTTTGTGCTGAAAATTGGCCAGCTGGTTAAAACAAAATGATCACTTAGGCAGAATTAGTTTCTATGCGTTCTCCCAAGTAATATTAATTTGCGGTTTTGCTTCAGGTTTAAAGGAGAAGGAAAGCTTAAAACTAAGTAAGCCTTATCAGAAAGGTCTATATAAATATAGCAGTAAACCCTCAAAGTAATGCTGCTCTGAGTCCTCTGTCAAAATAAACACTGCAACTTCCTCCTTGTATTGTGTATACATGGGCTTCTGTATCAGACTTCCTGCCTTCAGCTTAAGCCTCCTTGCCCCGGGTGTGAGCATGCTCAGTTTGCTCCTCTTCCCCCCCCCTCCCTTCTCTGCTGTAATCTGAGCTCAGAGTGAGCAGGGAGAGACTCAGGCAGGAAGTGATGTCACACCAAGCTAATACATCAGCTGCTATCCTAAACAAACAGAGAACATCTAGAGCTTTTTACTCAGGTATGGTAAAACATTCTACAGAATAAATATAGCATGCTAGCTTGCACTATTGCAGCTAATCTATTGGCAAAAAAATCCCTCTGTAGCTTTCCTTCTCCTTTAAGATAGCAGCACTACCTGTATTATAGGGGCCTATTTATTATGCTGTATAAAATCTCCAGAAAAACAGTGTAAAAAGCTGTGTGATATTTTATGCCATGCGAACGCCAGATTTTCCACCGTTATTTTACACTGCATCATACGTTTGTAAGTAAAAAAAAATCATTTAAGTAAAAAATCACACCATTTATACACCTTTTTTTTACACTGCGATGCCTGGTGATGAGTGGCAAATTATTCACCATTTTTTACACCACATAATAAATCTTCCCCATAGTGTGCAAAGGTGATTTTACATAGCGGGGCCTGGTGATGTATGGCAAATTATTCCGCCGTTTTTTTTACACCACATAATAATTCTCCCCCATAGTGTGCGAAGGCAGGCATCATTAAATTCAGTTGAATTTGCAGAATAAAAAAATTACAGAATATGGGCTTGCTTATCCTAGAATCAGTATATGTTTTAAAAAAAATGCTAGTTTTTGGTTTTACAGAACAACCTGTTTTCAGAAACAGTATAAACTGGTGACTGAAAAGCAAAATTATATAAAAGGAAAGTCTTTGACTGTTGTCCAGGAATGGAATGTATTATGGGACCTGGGTTTTCTGGTTAAGGCGTATTTCCATCATTAGGATCCTTATACCTTAAGTCAATTAAAAAGCATTTAAACATTAAATAAACCCAACAGGTTTGTTTTACTATCAATACAGATTAATGTGAATTCAGTTAGGATCATGTACAATGTACCATTTTATTATTGCATGGAGTAATTAAAAAAATATAATTATTTGCTTAAATTAGACTCTCTGGTTTTTGTGTAGTTTCTAGTAGCCATTTGTTCCTTGGCAACATTGCACAGCACAATTTTCAAACAATAATAATGTGAAATCAATTTGAAGCTCTATATCAAGCAGTCTGTTCAAATGGCATTAGAACTAATAGGTCTTTTTCTAAACTAGGAGGACCACCAACATATTTCCCCCTCTAGCAGTTTCACCTTCCATTTTCATGCACAGCTTGATTCCTTGGTAACAGTTGGAAAAGCTTCGGCCTTTCCTTCCTTTCATTCTGTTTTTGTACAAACATGCTGTCGTTTCCCAGAATGCAAATGCAGCAAATTGTAAAATAGGCACCGCGGGTTTACCCAACACACTGATTTGCTATTACATTTCAGAGAAATGGCTTGTGAGTTGACCTATTAAATCTTCTACCCTCCCACATAAAAATAAATATGAAATATTTGTGATATGTGTGACAGATGTCATTACAATTTTCACATATAAAATGCTAGCAGAATGGAAGCAGCTGAAGCATTTTTACTGAATCTTATTCAGATAAATAGTTCTCTTGGGTCACAAAGTACAAATTGGTGCTAGTAATGCTGCATTATTTTCATCTAGTAAATCTGTGAAGAAAAGACACTGTTATGACTTCATCGCATAAAATGCTTTAGAGTTCTTATACAACTATGGGATCCGTTATCCAGAAACTTGGACTTTATAAAAAAACAACATCCTTTTTCTCTGTATTAATAAAACAGTATCTTGTACTGGTATGGAATCTGTTATCTGGAAACCTGTTATCCAGAAAGATCTGAATTATGGAAAGCCCATCTCAGATAGACTCCATTATGATCAAATTCACATTTTTAAAATGTATTTCCTTTTTCTGTGTAATAATAAAACAGTGGCTTGTACTTGATCCAAACTAAGATATAATTAATCCTTATTGGAAGCAAAACCAGCCTATTGGGTTTTTAATGTTGATATGATTTTCTAGTAGACTTAAGGTATGAAGATACAAATAATGGAAAGATAGTATTTGTTGTTGTCCTATAATAGCTGTCCTATAAAATCATTTTTTCCACATGATTTTAATCTCCTTTTCTTTTTTTAGCTCGGAAGTCAAAAAAGTTGGGCAAATTAAAAGGAGTGCACGAAGAGCACCCGCAGCAGCCACTTCAGCAAACACCAACTGCGAGCCCCAAGGAGGACACAACGTTGACCTCTTCATCAAAAGAGCCTTCAGCAAATTCAAACTCCCTTGTTCCTCTTATATCTGCTGTGTCTCCTGCAATCACTCTTTCAGCAGCCGTGATCCTTGAAAATATCGAGCCGGAAATTGTATATGCTGGCTATGACAACACGCAGCCAGATACAGCTGAAAACCTTTTGTCCAGTTTAAACCAACTTGCTGGGAAGCAGATGGTTCAGGTGGTGAAATGGGCAAAAGTGATTCCAGGTAGATTGATTTATTTCATTGAACATTACATCATCATTAGAATCATTCTAAATACATGCACATACCTTAGTGAGTTGTCTTTGGCCTGGAATAAATAACTTGCATAACTCCAATTGTCAACGTTCAGTTCTCAGAATGCCACTGACAGCTAAAGGACACTGGGTGTTTGTCACACCAATTACACCCTCTCCAAACTATGTATAATTCTATCCCTTCTCTAGTTCTTGATTTGTTACATTTTGCCAAAACAATGGCCGGTATGTCAACAAACATAATGGCAATTAATTGCCTCCTGGTGTTTCCCTATTTCTGTTAAGCTTTTGCTGATATACCTCTTGAAAGAGACAGACAATTCTCAAATGCAACAGATATTTTTTGGCCATCGACAAATACTTGTTGTTAGTTAGGTGAGAGCTACGATTTAATTGTTGAACTATGACAAATATTATGGGGTTCAAGTTTAAAATTCAAATTTTCAAGTTGGATTTTTGGTCAAAACTCACAAATTCAAGTTGGGAATAATCCAAATTGAACTTTTCATACCTGAACCCTGGGAACAACTCAAATTCAACTCTTCGCCACCTAAAACCTGCAGAGTTCATGTAGAAGTCAATGGCAGAGGTCCAGTGACCCATTTGAAGATGTTAATAGACTTCCTGAAGTTCAAGTTTTTGTCTGAGAAAAAACTAGATTCCAGTATAGTCGAATTTGATTGGAATTCGATTCGAGTTTTTGTTTAAGTTTTAGACGTGCTAGTTTTTTCTTAAATAAGGTACTTTCAAGTTCATTCAAGGTTAAAAAAAACATTCAACCTTTGATAAATCAGCCCCAATAAGTTGCAGGGGGCCATCACTGGTTTAGGTTATTAAATAAAACATACAGAATTCACATATTCTGATTCTCAGAAAAAAAAACTTTGCTCACTGTGATATCAATAAATTATATGTCATTCAAGAACATCACATACATTGAATATTGGACGGTGAAAGTCTAAGGTTTCTAGCTGAGATGTGACCTTGAGGCATGTCACTTCCACAGAATGAGGAAATAAAGACAGCATCTTGCCTCTAGGGGATAGTAGATGGAGGAAGCGGTTGCATAAGCATTTATCTTCCTTATACAACATGCTGGGATTGAGGTAGAACATTAAATCAAGACTATATTGCTGCAGGAAAATTAAAATCCTGTAAAAAGAAAGTCATGTACATAGAGCAGATGTATTCTGGCAGTTGCAAAGCAGCACTTTGCAGCTCTAGGAATCAGTTTACCATACATAGTCAGTACCCATGAAGTAGTGGTGGCCGCCCAAATCTGTACTGCTTTCAACTGTAATCCAACTCAAAGCAGAAAATAGCAAAACGGCATTAATTCAAATGAAAAATACAAGTAAAGATGTGTTTAAGTACAATGGAAGTGCAACTGATTTATCCAATTAATCAATGCCCATTCCCTGGTCCCCTGTCTCATAAGTAATTCAGTATATATGTAAGTGCATGTGTTAATAAAAACAGGGGTTTTTAGTTACAAAGTTACGATCAAAAAATTGATAAGCCACCATACCACATCAAGGTAAACCCCATACAGTGGTCCCTAACTGTTTACCTCTGCACGTAGAATTAAAGTAGCATTCCTTGGGATCAGTGTCTCCTGACCATTGATTTCAATAAGAGGGCTAGATCCTCCCCACCACTAACTTTTGCTGCTTTTAAGAGAGAGAGATTGGCCAAACCAATGCAATTTTTAAAGGCATGAGACCACCTTTGTTGAAGGGGCCGATGTGAGGGTGCTACAAACCACATAGGAAGCACAGCCTGCTTCTGGCTACAAAACAAAAAATACAAGGGGTGTTGTAGGAGCACTCCAAGGCTAAGTAAAAATGTGTTTAAAGGGATACTGTCATGGGAAAATGTGTTTTTTTCAAAACGCATCAGTTAATAGTGCTGCTCCAGCAGACTTCTGCACTGAAATCCAATTCTCAAAAGAGCAAACAGATTTTTTTATATTCAATTTTGAAATCTGACATGGGGCTAGACATTTTGCCAATTTCCCAGCTGCCCCTGGTCATGTGACTTGTGCCTGCACTTTAGGATGGAACTATTTTCTGGCAGGTTGTTATTTCTCCTACTTAATGTAACTGAATCAGTCTCAGTGTGACTTGGCTTTTACTATTGAGTGTTGTTTTTAGATCTACCAGGGAGCTGTTATCTTGTGTTAGGGAGCTGCTATGGATACCTTCCCATTGTTCTTTTTTTAGGCTGCTGGGGGGGGGGGGGTGATATCACTCCAACTTGCAGTACAGCAGTAAAGAGTGACTGAAGTTTATCAGAGCACAAGTCACATGACTGGGGCAGCTGGGAAACTGACAATATGTCTAGCGACATGTCAGATTTCAAAATTGAATATAAAAAAATCTGTTTGCTCTTTTGAAAAATGGATTTCAGTGCAGAATTCCGCTGGAGCTGCAATATTAACTGATGCGTTTTGAAAAAAACAGTATCCCTTTAAATACAATGGAAGTGCAAACGGTCTTAAATGTAGGTGTTAACTAACCACTCACATTTACAGTATCTTATGAATTAATGGTGAGTACATTTTGTTTTATTTATGAACCCTAAATTTATGCAGTTTTTACTTATTTACAGAATTGTATAGTGTAACGTGGAGGCATGGATGTCCAGTTCGTCTCCAGTTTTTATTGCAGTACAACAGACAATAGAAAGCTGGATAGTGGAACTTTAGAATTGCTGCAGATTCCGTTCTATGTGATAATAAGTTTATATTTCATTTGAAAATAAATTTCGTTGCCTTTTCTTAGGATTTAGAAATTTGCCTCTGGAGGACCAAATTACTTTAATCCAGTACTCCTGGATGTGTCTATCATCATTTGCCTTGAGCTGGAGATCTTATAAACATGCCAGCAGTCAATTCCTGTATTTTGCTCCAGACCTGATATTTAATGAGTAAGTACTCTCTTATTTTCCTGTGGAATTTAGCTTTGTTCTTTATTACTAGTGGAATATATTGATTTGATAACTCATTAAACTATTATTGCTTAATATTTATAGATGTAATAAAATATCTGTTCAATCTAATATTTTCTGCATAAAATTACATATGGTGGCATTGAGTTTGTTGCAGACAAGTTATGAAGCAGTAATAAAACATTTTGTTGATGATTTTTATAATAACTAGCGCAAAAACTACTGATGAAATAGTAGGTATGTTGCCAAGCATCTCATGTCAAGTTCTATATCACAGATGTGTTTATATATCCAATTAAATGTTTTTTATCCTTTTGTAGTCCTTCTGAGTCAGTTTTGATTCTTTTTCGGCGACTTGAATGGGGTGGTAGCGGTAACCACACACACACACACCTGGTAGCTGGTAGCATTTACTGGCTGGCCACTGCCTAAATACGCTAATAGGTTTAAATCTTCGGCAATGGCACACTATGCTAGCGTATTTTTGTGGCGGTCAGCTTTTTTAAAAACTGCAGCGAGGACCACACCAAAAATACGCATTTTAGGTGCACAGGCCTACGTAGACTGTGCACCTGATTTTGCCCATATTTGCTTATGAACACGGGGAGAAATGCCATATTACTTGTTGGCAAGATGTGGAAGAACTTAATATGTGTATAAACAGAATATGTTGTTATACTGTAAAAGTTGGCTGCCTTAAAGGGAAAATAAACCTCACTTGCACTATAAAAATTATTTAAACCTTTTTTTCTTTAGTCTTGGAATTCCCAACCACAGCAAGCAGGCAGGAGTCATTTTGTGGAGACTGTCACTGAGGCAAGCTTTTCATCATGCCAAAATCTTGTTTATGTACCAGAATGGGGGGACCTGATGTCCATGCCCATGCACTGGCTGCACAATTAGATGGTGAGGAGGGAAGGGGAATTTGGGGCGTGCAGTGACATCAAAGAAGTGCTGAATGTGAAGTGAAAGTAATTGCCTGGCCCGCCTCTATGCTTAAGGCATAGAGGAGGGGCAGGCAATATATGATGGAAAGCTGGAACATTTAAACAAGTCTGGATGTGAAATAATAAAAAAAATAATTTGGAATTCATTTTAAATTTGAATATGACTTTTATTATATAGCTTTTTATGTCTGGGTGACAGGTCTGATAATATGCACACGTTAGAAATTCACCCACGTTTGGAATAAGCTGAGTAGCACTGCCTTAGCAGAATCTCAAAACAGATTTGATCCCATGTCATATTGAAATCTGAGAAAATTCAACAATGTTGGTAAAAACGTAACCTTGTTAGAAATACTATATAGCAGGGATCCCCAACCTTTTGAACCCGTGAGCACTATTCTGAAGTAAAATGAGTTGGGGAGCAACACAAGCATGAAAAATATTCCTGGAGTGCCAGATAAGTGCTATGTTTGGCCATTTGGTAGCCCCTATGTGGATTGTCAACCTACATTGAGGCTCTGTTTGGCAGTGCACCTGGTTTTTGTTCAACCAAAACTTGCCTCCAAGCCTGGAATTCAAAAATATGCTCCTGCTTTGAGGTCACTGGGAGCAACATACAAGGGGTTGGAGAGCAACATGATGCTCACGAGCTACTGGTTGGGGATCACTGCTATATAGGATCCCTGTCTAGGTTTATAGCATCCATGTACCAAATGAACTTGCCCAACAATTTGGTCTATTACTGGTACTACATCATTTGTGGAGATAAATAATAGCTTTAGTGGGAGCAGTGTACTATTAGTGGAGAGTTAAAAACAAATTTTAAAGCTCAGATTACAGCTCTGAATTTTCAGTGGCATAAACACGCTCAGTTTGTTGTAAAGGTCATGGTATAGTTTAATGAATCCAGAGGGCTATAGAGATTTAAGGATTATATGTCTGGTGTACTATAGGAGCAATTCATAATTTCTTTACTATTCTTTCTGTATTTAAATACAAATCACATTTCCATTCCTTGGCACAATCATTGCAATTAGTCTGTTGTTGGTGGCAGCAAACTGTAAGGAGAGCAGTCAGTGCTAAACTACAAAATATTTTGCAGGGAGGAGAAATGACTATATATTAAAGTAAATTTTTACCATTATTCTAAAATTTATTATAGTATGGACCTTTTCTGTTCAGTTGGACTCCATTTCTTATTTGGTATGGTTTTTTAATTAATATTAACTATAAGACTTCAATTATATTGGGGCTTTTTAGATTGTTTCCATTGTATGTTTTTATGCTGCTTTTGTCCCACGTTTCCTCAGTTCGGTGCTTCTTCCAACCTCCTACTCATTTCTTTTCCCTAATTGTGTCTTTTAGTAATAAATTATCTTTCCCTTTTATTATCTTACTGTTTTTTACATCTTTGCCTCCTCATTAATCAGCCATTGTTTATCTTTTCTTCACAGCATTTCTTCCTTTGTCCTTTCCAGTCCGCTTCCCTTTGCCTTTTCCAATTCCACTCCTTTTTTCTGTACCTAAACTTGGTTCTCTTATAGTTGCCTTCATTCAAATGGATTCCCTAGCAGTTTTTCTTTCACAATCATCTGTTTTAGTGTCTTTTTTCCTCCTTCATTTTTTTTTCTGTCACTTTTATTTCCTTATAAATTTCTCTGACCACATCCGTTGTTCTTTTTATACTTTCTGCTCTATCCTTTGGTGCTTCCCCTTTTCTACTAAATCCCTTGCATAATGTAGACCAGATTAGACAGTCAATTAGCATTAGGACCTTCTAATTACAGTATTTTGGTATATCAAATTGCTTAGTCCTATATATGGCATTTTAAAAGCCAGGCCAAGCAATTTTTAGTTATATACTCAGAGATGGCCAGGGTACTTTCTGAGCAAAGGCTAGCTGCTGAGGTTCTTTGAAAAACTGATATTATGTGATATTCTGAGACAATTCATAATTGTTTTTCATTTTTTATTTATCATTATTATTTTTTATTATTTTTTCATTTATGTAGCTTTTTTTTCAATAGCTCTCCAGTTTCAGCAATCTGGTTGCTGGGGTCTAAATTAGAGACTGGAATATAAATAGGACCAGAATACAAAGATGAGTTATAAAAAGTAGCAATAACAATAAATTTGTAACCTTGCAGAGCTTTTTTTTTTATAGATGGGGTCAGTGACCATTTCAAAGCTGGAAAGGCAAATAATACAAAAAATATAATAAAAAGAAAAAATAAAGACCAAATGAACAGTTGCTTAGAATTAGCCGTGCTATAACATGAGAAAAGTTAGCTTAAAGGTAAACCACCCCTTTAATGAAGGCCGCAATCTTAAAACTAATTTTGACAATGAAACAAAATGTAATACTAAGAAACTTTCCCATATTACATTTTGGAAAGTTGCAAAAAATAGTTTTTTGTGTGGAGGATTAGGGTTGCCACCTGTCCGGTTTTGACATGGACAGCCTGGTTTTCAGAAGAGCTGCTTGACAATTAATTGACAATCTCCAAGTCATAGCCCGCCCTGTGATATTGAGGTCTGCCCTGTGATGTCACCATCACCTGAATAGTTGCAAACCCATGGAGGAACCCTTTAAACTTTTCTCATGGGAACAGAACTACGTCAGCTTTGCAATCCAAAAGCATGTTTAGGCACTTAACTGTAATTACGTTGTTCTATTGTAAGCTGAAATGTTACTGTATTCATAGGTTCCGAATACTTGGTATACACATTTATTAGGCAATTTTAACTATTTCTTGTAGTTTTTTCCCATTTCCTCCTTAATGTGAATTTTAGTTTTTTATCTCACTGGTTTAAATAATCATTCCTTCCCAAATCATTATAGCCACAAATGTTTCTTTTTATGTGTATTATTTTTCATTTCTTAGTGCCTAGCATTTATCTTTTTAAACCAATATATTCAAGTTAATTTAGCTTTTTCCTGTATAAAGTAATCTTCCTGCAGAGAGAGATTTCTCTCTTGCAGATTTTTTATTTTTCCATTTATCTGAGTTGCATAGAAGTTTTATTGCTTCTTCACTATTTTCATTTTTCATCTTCTTGAGTGGGATGCTCTTTAGTACAAATATTTAACATGTAAAAAAGAATTGTAATATAAATGTTTTTTTCCAGCAACCTAACCTGCTTATATTAAATTCCATTCTTTGCTCAGTACTGGGAACTGTTTCTAGCTATAGGAAAAAAGAGCTGCAAGACTGTGCCATTCACAAACAATAGGAGATTTAATTTTCCTATACAAGCTGCACTATATTCTATTTTCTTAGGTACAGGTTTCCTGGAACAATTGGTCAGCACTCACCCGAACCACAAGCTCGATAGACAGGTGCACGTGCAAGGTTGTCCACTCCAACTGGCTAGATAATTCAATAACAAAATCACAGCACCATCCAAATTGTGTATAATCTTAAAAAGGCTTTATGAGGTTTGCTTGAAACTGGAATGAGATCCAAGCCAGAAACCCAATAAAGGCTTTTTAAGATTATACACAATTTAGATGGTGCTGTGATTTTGTTATTGAGGTACAGGTTTCCAACATACAGTAGAGTTCCCATTTTACATGTTTTAGGGGAGCAGGAAAAAAAATGGTATAAAGTTCAGGAAAGTGTAAAATCATGGAAATGTATTATGCATAATATATTGGTGGGACCATGGTATATGAGGTTTCACTGTAGGTCTGGGTTTAGGATAAATACAGGAGGCCATTTACCCAGGTCTACCAGGATCAGCAATTTCCCTTGGGTGGTTTGTGTCAAGCACTAGGGTTGCCATCTGTCTGGTTTTGGCCCCAGACAGCCCGGTTTTTTGAAGGGCTGGTCAGGTCAAAACTGGCTGTCCGGTTTTCCAAATTAGGAAAACCGGGCAGGATTTCCTGAGATCGGCCAATCACCGATTGCCACCATGCCACAGCTCCACCCTACTATGTCAAGCCTCCCATCCCATTGTGTCATGACCCCGCCTCCCCCGGAGTACCCAGGGGTAAAGTTGGAAACCCTACAAAGCAAGTAGATAAGAATAGAAACTATTATGTTGTTAACAGTTAATTTTAGGGATGCACTGAATCCAGGATTCGGTTCGGGATTTGGCCAGCATTCTGCCTTTTTCAGCAGGATTGGGATTCAGCCGAATCCTTCTGCCCAGCCGAACCGACTTTGCATGTAAGGGGCGTTTAAAATGTTTTCCCCTTCCCATCCCTAATTTGCACATGCAAATTTGGATTCGGATACGGTACGGTATTCGGCAAATCTTTCACGAAGGATTCGGGTGGATTCGGTGCATCCCTAATAATTTTCATTATATATGGGGGGTGTCCAGGCAGATTTCTTTTTAAATTAACTAAATATGTAAATAATATGTGTGTTGATTGTATAAGGATAGATGTTCTGAGCCTACTTAAGCCATGTATTTGATTTAGTTCTCAGCATACATTTTCTTAATTTATAGTTTGCTTCTTAATATTTTACCAGCTTCGAATCAAAATATACCGAGTTCAGCATGTTGTGAAGAGAATTAGACACTGTTTTGTGCTGCTATTTGATAAGGACAGTTTGAATGAGGCAACATGCTGCTTTTGTATGTATTTCAAAAGCAGCATGGTGTTAAAAGGTCTTCCTTTTGTAGTGTCATTCTGATTTTAGAGACCTAAACATCTGTAAACACTGAATATTATATGTTAAGTTCTGCCCTTCACTCTGATTATGATCTATTTCTTCAGATGTCGATTACAGTAGCCCATGGTAGACTTCCCTTTTTATTATTACACCTCTCCACAGTTACCCTCTTATTATTACATTCAGGACCTCCCTACGGTTATTCTCTTGCACCTGCTAATTTTACAATTAATTATTATTTTACTACATGGCACATAGGGCTTTCGTATAATGTGGCAAATTAAAATACAGTGCCTTCCTTAGCTTCTTCCCAGTCTTATGAATGAGTCTGTTTGGCAATGTAGCTCCATCAGATGAGCATCACCTTAGAACACTGACTTTGGATTCTTATACTTCTTGCATAGTGACAGTGCCACAGAGAACTTGCTTCCCATAGAATGTGAATTAGCTGCTGATGTGTGAGAGCAATGTTACTTACATTTTAATGCTTTGTGAGTGTTCCTGTTTCCCAGTTGTTATAGCAGTATTACTGATAAACAGGCCATGTGAAAAATGCTAAACTTCATTAGTTCACATACAGGATCGTTTTCATAGACCTATGAAACTATGTTAAGATTAGGTTCTGGCTTTGTGGTCTAATGTGGTTTGCACTTTCCTGCAATAACTTCCTAATAGTCAAAGCAAAAGACTGCACAGTGTTGAGTAATAGGGACCATCAAGAATGAATGGAAATAAAACATGGTGTAATCATTAGAGAGCTGAACTGAGATGAACCGTTCCTTCTAGAAGAGAGACAAAAAACAAAGCGGTGAACTAAAATACCCTCACATACTGTAAGTGGGTGCTGTGCAAGCTGACAGCATTACAATCAAATAAAAAGCTGGAGAGAAGAATAATGATTTGCTATACATGCTGTGCTGATTTATACTAAAGTAACCCTTTCATGAGGGAAAAAAGACAACTAATTAGAGCTTGTACACTATGAACTGCATAGCAGCAACCTATTGTAGTGTTGCTATGTATAAACTCTGTTGTTTAGTTAGGCCTTCGGCCATACACACAACAATAAAGGTAATTATGTACAGTATCTCCAAACTTGCATTCAGAGGAATAAGTTGTCAACAGGAAAAGACAGCTAAGCCAGCTCCAGAGTTCTGGAAAGGAGCCATATACAATTATTTTATCAAATGTGTAATCTTGTTATATCACTTACACTCCAGCAGGCCAGAGACAAAGCTAAAATACATCAAAATCAATAGTCTTTTTCAAGACACACTGTCAGTTATATGGTAATACATGGTTTTAGCTATTGTGCTGGGATCCAGCACTGTCATGATGTACAGTTTTAAAGTCATCGGGGCCTCTTTACACATATGTAAGGTTTTTTTATATTTTAATGTTTCCTGTTATGTGATTTATAAAAAAAGATGTGTTGTGCCTTTTTGAGCCAATTCCAAATGTACTACATATCTTACGCCCCAAACATTTTTTCATATTAGAAGCTAATAATGTAATTATTTAAAATTAGCCACTCCATAGAGTTCTTCAAGAATGCCAAGAGCATTTCTGCAGTGTTTACTAGTTACCATCATGTTCCTGAAATGTGGAGTTGTAGTTGGGGACACTTTAGAGAGAATTTTGTCTGGAAATGTTTTCTTAGGCCACGTTAAATACTTATTGTATCACCAACATGAATAGCAGGGTGGATGAACTATTACAGACAACTATGCTAAATCCTATCCCCGTATAAACTGGAACTATATACCCACTCTCTGGGCATGATAACTCCTTAATGGACATCTAAGCCAGAACAAAGTCATGGGCAGCATAAAAATGGATATCAAGCATATCTGAAGGTGATATTTAGTCAATAGTGCAACTTGATTATTTTAAATTATATGAAATAAATACATATATACTGTAAAGATGATATTGGGTCAGACAGAGCAAGAGGTTTGAATGTTACAGGGATTATGAACTATTTGCCTGCTAATGAAAATGAGATGGCTATTGATTGAGCATAGGTCAGATCACAAATTAGAAAAGAAAGGAAGAAGGACGTTATAGATAAAGTTCCCATTTAAAAGTGAAAAATCAAATATCAGTCCATGACCTGAGTGACCGTGTATAGTTATTCTTAAAAACTAAATTGCATCATTGGGGAACTTAATATAAAATGAAGAAAGTAGATTTATGGCCATGACAGTTTTTATAATACTTATAATTCATTTACAGACAGTTATGACTCATTAATTCATCAAGTTCTGATGAAATTCAAGAGACCGCAGACTTGTGTGCTGTCGGTCGAGACTTAGGGGAAGAAGGTATGCCAAGTTCTTAAGAGATTTTTTGATCATCTAGAGGAATAAAGAAACTCAGAGAACAGTAAAAATAAACTTTCAAATATAGAAAAACACGAGTTTGGGAAAAAATATCCCATATTTTAGGGAATGAATGTACAGTATCTGATTTGTAGAAATTGCTTTGTCATCATCTAATACAACAATTTGCTAGCAACCAAAGAAATGCAGGATTAACATTGCACAGCGGTTTTTGTGAATTCATCTACCTCGTAATGACCTTTTAGTTATAAATCCTGTAATTCTTCTTGGTATTCTGATTTCTATAGTAACGATAAGCAGGATAAATACACAAAACAAACAACATGACTACAGTGTATTTTTTTCCTACCTGTTGAGTAATTATTTAGAGCTATAGAATTTTTGAAATTTTTAATTTGTATCTCAAATGTTCATGTTGCAATCTACCTGCGCGTTTCACGCCTGCCGGGCACTTACTCATAGTGCAATAGGCATGAAACGTGTTAGGCTTTTTTGTCTATTTTATCCCAATAAATGCTTTTGCACTTTTGATTACTTTTATTTTATTTTCACTCACATTGTTTTTCTTTGATTTTACGGATAAGTGGTCTTTCAGTAATTTGGATCCTCCATACCTTAATTCTACTAAAACGTCATTAAAGCATTGAATAAACTCATTTGGAATGTTTGCCTCCAATAAGGATGAATTATATCTTAGTTGGGATGAAATACAGGGTACTGTTGTAGAGAAAAAAGGAAATTAAATGTTTTTTTAATTATTTGATTGAAATGGAGTCTATCATGAAGGTTTCCAAATAACAGAGCTCATACCTGTACTTATATATTTAAATAAGTAGATGTGTTTCTTTTACTCTGCCACCTCAAACCACATTAAAATGAATTAAAGTTAAGATGGTGATTGATGTCATGCCCAGTTTTACCCAACCATACCCCTGACCTGTCCATATCTGAGCCTGAGAAGTCTCAACCACACAGGGACAGTTGTGAGACAGCCACATCATATAGATTTAAGTAGTGGAATCTGATCTGCAGTGCAAGAGTCAATGTAAATCATTCTGATGTAAATGATTCCGGCAATATCTACAGTAATGTATTTTTGTTTGTATTAGATTTGCAAATAACTTTGGAGAAATGTGACCCTGCAGCCTCTCATTAAGGCTAAGGAAAATATCTTTCTATGCAATAGGAAGATCTCTTTGATTTATTTTGTGTCCCTTTGTCCTGACTTTGCCTTTGCACCCCCTGAATAAGGACAATTGTGCGTTCTAACATATTTGTTTCTTTTTGTGCTGAATGTTTTCTTTCTGCTTTGCCTTTTAGAGAGAGGATGCGCCAGTCTGCCATGTATGATCTGTGCCAAGGTATGCAGCAGATTAGCCTGGAATTTAGCCGTTTGCAGCTAACCTTTGAGGAGTACACACTAATGAAAGTTTTGCTGCTGCTAAGCACAGGTAATTTAGCTCGAATTACTAGCCTACTGCGCATGATTATTTCCCTGTATCTAATCTATTATCTCTCTGTAGGCCCCAATAAAACATAAGCTTCTATCAGAGCTTTTGACTATAGCTCAGAGCCACCAGCAACAGCAAAAGACTACTTCTTCCCAAGTTGTTTCTGTAGTTAATCTGTTAGCAGAGACCCATTATACAGAAACAATCATAGCTGGTAGCTTTTTCTTGTAGATATTGGTCACATGAATGAACAGTGGCCCATTCTTTGCATTAATCCCAATTCATAATCTTAAACTCCTTGTTTGAAGGGGTTGAATGTGCCTTGCATGATAGAATTAGAACTACAATATAAATGTGAACATGTAATCCAGTAATCCTTTTGGTGACCCAATTTGTGTTGCAGTAACTCCAGATAGGTCCATATTTGCAGCACTGCACTCATTAATGTATCATTATACGTTTATAAACATATCCATGTATTCACAAAAACCAATAAAAACTAACATTAGTAAAATATGCATTGTGTGTGTGACCTCCTTCTGTAGCTGGAGGGCCACTGGCAGCAATGGAGGATCCCCAGTCTGCAAAGTGTTGCACAGCAGGAAGTGTGGGTTCTATACTGAGATTTGGGGGTCAGTACTGCAACAACTGCAAAGCTGGTTCAACATGACAGCCCCCTTTACTTGTTGCTCCTGATTCTGAACATATGGAACCCCACACCTATTTCCTAATACTCCCTAAATACTCACAGACACTTTTACATTTAACAGGACCATAAAAGAAAACTTCACGTAGCAATAAGCCAGAAGCACAAAATTAAATTTTTATATAATTAATGATGTCTTTCAAGCCTCAGCCTTTCAAACTTCAAAAGCTGGCAGCTGGAGTCAAACAATGCAATAGACCAGACCACATGGGATCATTCTGGATTTGTCCACTAATTTGCTTTGTAGAAGTACTAATCAGCCACTGGCCTCAGTAAACATTAATAATGAAGATAATTGGCAGATTTAATAATGCTTTAAAGTAAAAAAGTGTCATACTTACCCCCCTTAAAAAACAAACTGTGACAGTGTAGTGGGATGCTAGTGTGTTTTTGCCCTGAAAAAGTGGTGAATTGCATTAAAGTGCAAGGTGTTGATCTAGGTTGGAAAATTGCTGACTCTTTCACTGTGTTTCTGTGAAATTATGTCATTTTTTCCCTGTTAATTAGTGAGAGTAACATTAGTGTCTAGAGGTGAATTTTCTTCTGTCAGAAGGTTCTTTCCCTAGTTCTCTCCATGTCAATACTTTCTGGGATGGCCCCTCCCTCTCCCAATTACAGAACCCACCCACCAAATCAATAAATACTTACAGCATACCTCCCACCTTGTCTTTTTGTGGATCAATAAAGCACACTCAACTAGGGGGCTAACAGCCTCATGGGTAGCTGAAGTAGGAGTTCCTTTGGAACTGTCGGCTGATCTGTCGGGCAGCGTCTTGGTCTACACCTGGTACATTCATCACTCACTATAAGCTAGATGAGAGATCATCAGAATACTCTCTTTTTGACTCAAAATGCTGATATCTGCCTCTTCTGCTCGTTAAAAGTTTCTTTCATTATGTCATATTGCATGGGTATTTCTTCCCACCCTGGTACAGTTAACTTGCTGCATCCCGGAAAGTATTGACATGGAGAGAACTAGGGAAAAGGGAGAATTGTTTCATACCAAGATTTTCCTTTCGTAGTCCTCTACATGTCAAGGTTATTCACTCCCTATGACGACCTGGATAAGGTAAGAACTTATGACTGGACATGATAGCATGTATGCTGTAAGTATTTATTGATTTGGTTGGTGGGTTCTGTAATTGGGAGAGGGAGGAGCCATCCCAGAAAGTATTGACATGGAGAGACTATGATTCCTAGTCCTCTCCATGTCAATACTTTCTGGGACGCAGCAAGTTAACTGTCCCAGGGTGGGAAGAAATACCCATGCAATATGACAGTCTAGTCTAGGAAAGGAAAATCATGGTAAGGAAGAAACAATTTTCCCTTTTTAAAGGAGTGGCCATGCACAGGGCAAGATTATAGTTTGCCCTTAAACACCTAGACAGAGACCAGGAACAATGGCAAACTAAAGACACCACAATAACCCGAAATCAGCTGTAAAGAATGGTGTTGGAAATGTTTTGCTTTGAAGGGTGCTTTGCAACCAGGGCAGCTGACCATCATAGCTTCCACTTTCATTGTTCATTTTAGCAATGGGTTCTTGTGGATGATGAGAGACCACCTGTCATGAGATTGAAGCATAACTGAAAGTGGACCTTGGAACATGACAATATTGCAATAAATCCGCCAGGGAATGACTGAAAAAAAAGAATTTGAGGGGTTTGGAATGTGGGGCAGGGGAATGTGCTATACAACCATCTACTGATTATTATTATCATCGTTATTATTGTTAATCAAAACATTATGATGTTCATTGGCTATGCATGAAATAGCCTGTCAGTAAATGTATGAAATTAAGTGTAAGGAAATATAAGGATGACCATTTTTCTACCATCAATTTTTGGTGTTTTATAAGTCGTTTTTACTATTGCTAAGATGTAAAAGAACTGAAATATTTTACTATATAAGAAAATGCTTGAGAAATTAGAAATTCAGTTGTGCTGAGACCAAGCTATGTGATTTATTTTCTGTTTTTTTATTTCATTTTGTTGCTGTTGTTTTCAATATTTCCTATCCCATTGTAACTGGAATCTAGCCAGCTAGAAAGCAGTGCTGTATTTAATAATTCCAATCAGAGTATCTGGGCAGTTCTCCAGAACTTTGTGTTTCGTGTATGTTCAGTTTATTTGCAGGGTTTATTTCTATTTTATTTTTAATCTAGCCTCAATGTTGGTGCAATAATTGTCAAATTTTGCAGTAAAAAGGAAAGTAATGGCACTTAAGCACAACAGGGAAGGGAATTGCTTAAGCTGAGAGATGGGGAAGAATTCAAGCACAAATCTTGTTATCTTGGCTCCCATGCACCAGACAAATTGATAGGATTGTAATAAAAGTTTTTATTGTCACCAAATTAGGGCTAAAGGGATTTCTGTCAGAAGGTTCTTTTAAAAGAGCAGGCATGCACAGTCTGTTCTACTCTTGTTAGAGAATAAGGAAATGTAAATGTAGGTCTTCATTCCAAAAATTGGACCATCATTTTACTTTTCCTTCAGCATCTACAACAGAGGAGGAGCAGTGGGATTACAGAAATGTTTTCTCCATTAATTAAAGAGTAGAAATCTAGAATTAATTTGTCCTTTAAGGATGGAGCAACATTTGTCTCAAATTTGCCCTATGGTACTTTACACAACAGTACAGTATAGAATAGATATAACAGTATAGATATTTTCTATAACTGTGTTCTGTATGTGCCATATTGTTTTTGGATTTTTATCCTATCCACTATTTAGATATCACACACTTTTATGTGTAAAACAAAGCTGTCAGGATCTTAAATTAGTAGCACAAACAGGAGTTACGTTAGAAACCCTTTTATGCAGCCAAATTCTATTTGTTCTTGTTAAACTGGATAGGCATGGTGTTTGCACAGTAAGGTATTTGAATAGTGCAAATATCAAAGATAGGCTAACTCAATTAATTCCAAGGGTTGAGAATAGTAGCTTGCAAAGCACCTAAGACATTTCTGATTTCTGAAGGGGAAAAATATATAGATTTACACACTTTACTGTGCTACACATTCTGAAGTATCTTCATTTGTGACAGGGGTTTGTAAGGAGACAGATTAAATCCTTGAACAAGTCAACTTTTTTAACACCCATGTAGTGTGCAAGATTGGCCTAATCTATTATAGATCATACAGGAGATTTAAATAAAGATGAAGCATCCACTGCCCCATGTGTTCCTCACCAGAAAAGATTTTCTAACCTTCTCCATTGATATCTGACAGCCCAATGACATATCAGTTGGGGGAGAGCTGTTGTTTTGGCCTTGTGCGTTGCCTTATGACTTGGCAGCCAATATATATATATGTATGGCCAACTTTAGTTGGAGGAGATATGCATATAAAAGACTGAATATTTAATAGGTTGAATTGGATGTTCTTTCTGTAGAAGGGTTCCTTTTGGTCGTTTTTGGGTTTTGTTTTGTTTTTTTTACCTGTACACCGAGAGACAACGAGGGAGAGGTGGTAATATCTGAGGTTTACTCAGGACTGCCACATTGTTTCAAGAAACAATATTCTTATTTATTAATAATATGTTTTTAAAAATTGTTGCCAAAACATGTACTTATTTAACCAAGTAATGCCTGGATAAGCTTAACTCCCTGTTTCTACGTCAATACATCTGTAATATATAGGTTATTGTAAAATATTAGTAAAAGTTGAGGGATACAGGAAGAATATTACTATAGCACCACACATAACAGCCTTCCTAACTTAAGAGGAATGGATTGACTTATATTCCAAGATATTCCTCTAGTTTGGGTTTTGCCTTCTCTGTCTCCACAATATCATGACAGAAGAATGTGTAAATTGACGGTGTAATATAGCAGTGAATATGGTGACAGACATTAGGAATCAGTGGAGGCAATAGATGATCGGTGTCTTTGAATGCTGCTTAAATACTTCTTTAGATTTGATATATATGAGTCATATGGCCAGACTAATAATTTTCTTTCTCTTTAAAGTACCCAAAGATGGACTTAAATGCCAGGCTGCATTTGAAGAAATGAGGGTGAATTACATTAAAGAACTGAGAAAAGTATTATTAAAGAGTCCACACAACTCTGGACAAAGCTGGCAGCGATATTTCCAGTTAACAAAACTTCTAGACTCCATGCAGGATGTAAGTATATCTTGCACTGTATTTCTGAACTTTAACATGGCCTGTAGGTTCTGAGAAAATGAAAAATGGAGCATTTCTGTCTCTAAAGCACAAGTGCTCATAAAAGATTGATCCAAACCACAGACTCCCAGAAACAGAATACATTTACCTTAAAGTACGTTAGTTTTGTTTTTTAAAGATTGTTTTACAGTTCTTATATGATGACTGACCCTTACACACATACCTGTCCTCTAATGATCATCGTGTATCTGCCTTATCTCATGATGCAGTATGTAGCAATTTTATTATTGCACATGACCATGTAATTTGAGTTTTCATCTACCCTGGCATGAGCAACTTTGATCAGTACCACACCATTCTGTTCAGTGTTAGATCACAGTGGCAGCACTGAGCTGCTATACCACCCCAAATAATCCATAAACACTGTCTGAATTTCCAGAAATAAATATAAATGTATTTTTTTACATTAGCATACCTAATGCCATGATAGCCTGCCTGTACTGGACAAACCAGTTCCCTACCCCACTTAGGCTCACATTGTTAAAGGAGAACCAAACCCTTGCTATTAAAAACCCCTACCCTACATAGACCCCCCCTCCCTGCTCCCCCCCAGTCTAGGTGCTAACCCGGGGAAATGCCCCTAACTCTTTACTTACCCCATGGTGCAAATTCAGGGCATCGGACGCCATCATTTCTCTTTGGTAATCTTCGGGTCTTCTTCCGGCACTTTCCATGACTTTCGTCACTAACTTCAACTTTGCATGCGCCGTTATGCCATTCTATTCCCGAAGATTACCGAAGAGAAGAAGATGGCGCCCATGAAATCCGATGCCCCGAATCTGCACCGAGGGGTAAGTAAAGAGTTAGGGGCATTAACCCATAATGTACCATCTAGGCTGGGGGGGAGCAGAGAGGGGGATCTATGTAGGATAGGGGTTCTTATTAGCAAGGGTTTGGTTCTCCTTTACGGTTGTTTTTTTTGTAAAGTGATTCTGGGATTCTGGGACTTGAAATCCATCTGTTTCCATAGTGGGTAGTGCACAGATTCTCTGAAAAGCAGATGGACTTCAAGTCCCAGAATCCATCACTTCACAAAGGAACAAGGTGAGGCAGAGGTTACATTGCAGTATGTGCCCGAGAGTAGTAGGGAACTGGTCCCTGCAAGCACAGAGACAGACTATCATTCTTTCCATTCATTCTGAGGAATTAGTTACATCTGTGTTTGGATAGCTTTTTTGCACATTTTTACATAAGTCCAACTGAGATCATGTTAATATGGGGAGTATATTTTCCCTTGAAATTCTCAATGAGAGTTTCAAGGGGGAATGATTTAGGTGTGAAAAAAAGTATTGTTACTGCTCGGTAATCATGCAGAAAGGTGGATAATCCATGCTATGCCATAAAGCCAACATAGGAGTATTAATAATATTGTATTCTTTAAAGCAATGTATCTGTGTGATGTATTGTACCTTAAATTGAACATTCCCATTATGTTATTCTAGTAGCATAAAACTATGGCAGGAGTTCCTCCTGATAAGAGACCAGTTGGGGAAATTATATATATATTTTTTTTATAAAACGAACAGACTGATGACAGGCTGGATTGTAATATACTGACTGTACTACCAAAACATTTTGCTGTCAACGACTAGATGTTGCCAAGTTCAACTCATGTGCCATGTTTTTATTCCCTTAATATTATTCTAAACCTTTTACTTAATGTTTCCTTTCGGGACATTTGGAAGTGATATCTATATCTGGCTGCTGAAGTCTTATGCGGTCATTTCATTAGCTGCTGAGCTCAATGTTTAACTGTACTGGAGCATGTTCTGTTAATGCTGGCTTGCAGGAATACCTCTGACTCCACAGTGTGTATTATTTATGTTTCATACAGGATCACAGGGTGAAATGAGTGCACTTCAGGACATGCCTTGACATTACAGCTTGGGCTTGTTTAAGGAAATTACATATGGAATTATTTTCCTGATGTATTTCTGCTGCGCTGCCCTGAGAAGCTCTGTGGGAGGCTAACAACATGATTCTCTCGGTAATTGTTTATTCAGCAGAAAGCAGATCCTCCTTCCTTCATGCCAAAGCAGGGCATGTATTTATTTAAGTTAAAAGATAGGGAAACGTTTCTGAAGAGCAGCTATTTATTGGTGCTTCTCATACATTTCAGCATTGTGCAGTACCTCAAAACAAATCCATTTATTTTCATTGGAGCACTTGCTGCAAAGCAAAATATACATCCATTATTTAATACAGGGACAGTGGGTTATTAAAAGGCTGATTTGTATCAGGATTTAGAGGGTTTGAATAGTTAAATCCTGCCTGCAATTTGCATTGGGAGTTTTTGATTCAGAGCTGTGTTAGAACTCAGCTCAGCTGTTCATCTCTAACACCAAATAGAGCATACTGATGAACACATTCTGTCGAATTGATGCATGGCGCTACACAGATAAATGTTTCCTGACAGGCAAAGAATTCAGAAGGGTGGAAATGCTTATGGGTTACCCAGTTCCCCAGTTAAATAAATCTGCTTCTACTTATGACATGACTTAAAATTGTGTTGGAATTGGGGCTCACTCCTGGGCTGTGCCAGTGTAGGCAGAATGTTCAGACTGTGGTTCATTTAATTTTTGCTCTGTTGCTAAGTTTATAGCAGTGGCAAACATCTTCAAGGTGAGAGGTTCTTACATACCTGTACATTCATTTTGATTTTTGCCTAATTTATTGAGTCCTAAGGACCTAGTTTACAAATGAATGTTTAGAGGAGTGTTGGATATGAAAGCCTGTAGTATTTCCATGTGTAAGTGTGTAAGTGTAAGTCATTCAATGCCTTTTGAACTTTTATAAAACTTCTGGCTGGTTTGTTGAAATCTTTTAAAAGCCCATTGGTGCTTGTGGTTAAACTGTATTACCCTGTTCAACTGGTGGAGTCTGAGAATTTGAATGACCAAATTCGTGGAGGCCTAGAAATTAGTCTTGAAAGGCATACCCCCCCTTTCTGAAATCATCCATGTCATACAGTAGCTGAAAGGTGGCAGGCAACACATAGAGGTTTTGTAGGAATTTATAGAAAATATCAAATTGCCATTCATATAGGATTACTTATTTTGACTATAAAAATTGTATTTTTGAACATTTCAAAAGGACACAAACATATATTCCTTCTATATTTAGATTTTCATACACAGAAAGGTGATTTCTAATAGCCTCATGTTTTTGAGTAGGGAATGTTACATAATTATTGATAAGTGATATGTTTTGATGGAAAATTCGTGGCAACTTTTTTCTGTTCTGTGACTGCTTTTGCACAAACTAAAAAACACATGCAAACACTTGCAAAATCTTGTCGTATTCAACTGCACAACATTGCCCGAAATACGAACATATCTCAATTCAGAATCAACCAAAAACGTATTCAGTCTCTTATCATCTCCCGTCTTCATTACTGCAACCTACTCCTCATAGGTATTCCAACTCCAAACTGTTCTAAATGCGGCTGCTAGACTCATTCATCTATCTCACAGCTCAACATCAGCTGCTCCCATATGTATGTCCATTTATTGGCTCCCAATCTCCTCTAGAATCAAATTCAAATTACTAACACTCACATTCAAAGCCCTTAACAATGAAGCCACTCCCTATATTTCATCTCTGATCTCCAAATCCACTCCTTCACGCAACCTTCGCTCTGCTTCTGACCTTTGCTTCGCTTCTCCTCTGATCACTTCTGCCCATTCTCCTCTACAAGACTTTTCTCGGGCTTCTGCTTTTCTCTGGAACTCTCTGCCTTGAGCTGTCAGACTTTCTCCTTATTTCCAAACTTTCAAATACTCCTTAAAGACCCACCACAAGAAGCTTATTCAATGTACCTTCATTATTCAATCATTGTATCGTAAATCACAAAATTGTTTCTAAAATCCTAATGTCTCAATTGTACCCTAACCTTTAGTTGTAAATAGGGATGGGCACATTTTTTCGCCTTGTTTAAAAAAAAAAAAGTTTTGGACTTTTCCGCAAAAACCACAAATTTTTCTGTGTTTTTGGACTTTTTGGGCCGAAATTCTCGAAATCATCAGATATCGTTATTGACAGCAGCACATATACTGGGACCTTCCCCACTGAGATGCTGAGCTTTGAGATGCTGAGTTTTCATACCATCGGCCTTTAATAAATCCCAAAAAATTTGGATTTTTTTTTTTCAAGGTCTGAAAAATCAGAATTTTTCGGATTTTGGGTATTCGGAGCTTAATAAATAACCTCCTTAATGTAGTATATTTCAGAAATGTTATAATTTGTTCTAAAAACAGACAGCATAGTCAGTGAATAACACCAGCAAAACCTTCTCAACCTCTATAAATAAGTATAAAAATAATTCTTTAAACAGGACTGAAAACCAAATCTGAGCTCCATTATGTATGTGGATTGCCCAAATAAAGGTCACAAACATGGCGTGAAGTTAGGAAAGATTCTTTTTCTATCCTCATCGACTGTGTACAGCATATGTGGGAACGCTGGCAACATGAATATCCATTGGCAGAAGTACGATTGCTTAAGAATATAAAATATAGTGTATACTTCTATTTTATATATCACTTGGATATCACATCATTGCAGATTAGATTTTTTTAAATAAGTGTTTTTAAATGTCAGAACACTCTGTTTGTGCTTCTGCTAAACAAAAGCAGTTCAACAAATAGTGACACCAGATGAGACCTGACAGATTGCGGAACAGAGAAAGGGAAACCAGTGGTTTTAGAGTTTATAGTACTTCTCTAGTTTCTTGAGTCTGCACATGCCAGCAGAAAAGCCACAACATACACTAAAAGGAAACTTTCATTAAAAACATCTTATGAATCTGTTGAAAGTGTTTCCATGTTGTTGCAAGACCGAGCTAAGGCTTATCATTGGTCAACAAGTAGGCTTGTTTTGTTTACCTTATTAATACTTGTGTTAGGTTTAGCTCAACAAATACTTCAACCAGTATAATTAATAGTGAGAGAAATTTGTCCTTAAATATCATCTATATTTGGCCCAAAGAACCTGTTACAAATAAGTGACAGTAACTTCTGCATTCATGGAGAGTTATTTTCTGGTATGCTTCTATTGAGACATGTAAATCAGCATAGTGGCACATAAATATCAACAAGGTGCCTTTTTTTGCATCTCTGGGGCCATCATACATGATAAATTGGGGCATGTTTGCAGGACACCCCTCTTGCCTCAAGCAATGCCACTTACTGGGGTACACAGCACCTGGTTAATCAGGGTGACATTGCCCAGTGTCATGGAAATAGATGTTTAGCTCAAAGACTATTGAATGGTAAATATAAAGGCATTATACTTGGTGTGGTTCATGGACCAAATTGATGTATAAGGTGCAATAAACAGTATGGCCTCCTTTCTATTGCACTGATTATACGGGACAGACAGCCTGAACAACTAGAACAGCAGCAAGTAAAGAATAGCTACGGCTTATGTTCACTATCTCATTGGTCCATTCCACCTTAAACTGTCAGATATGATGTGTCAGCAGATTCGTTTTTCAAACCTGCCCAATCCCCGAATTGACCAATACCCATAGTAGATGGATATCAGTCTGGGAACTGTGGTCTGCCATACATATGCCAAAAATTGTACCAACATTGTTCCATTCACTATCACAAGCTGCCTTCGGGTGTGGCCTCAAAGCAACTATGTTTGTCCTCAAAAATATGTAAAATAAGTTATGTTTTATTGGACAAGTTGAGAGTGACTGTCACTACTTATAAAAATATTGTATATACATTAGCCTTAAATGGCCAGTTACATGGATTAGAATATCGGGTCTCTAGGACTCCTCCCAGATTCTCCATTAAATCTTGAATTAATCTGCCCATGTTGTATGTTCGAAACCAGAAATCCAAGAGCATGAACTGCCATAATCAGTATGTTAGTCATATAGTATATGAAGAATTCCATTTCATATTCTCTGTAGTGAGTAAAGCATGTACCAATGTTGGCTAAAGCATCGGGATTCAATATGAAAATAGTTAGTTTAAAAAAAAAGTGTATGCTGATGAATGAATAGATAACTAGCATTCCATGGGTTTTATGCTATAATGCCAGAGCAACTTTGGTTGTAGATCATTTAAGTAGGTGTATCGATTGCCACAATGCACGATATGCCTAAATCATTTCTATGTGGCTTGTAGTTATGACATTGGTGACATTAGTGTGGGTCTTTATGACTGTTGTAGAAACCCAACTGGTGCAAAAATGTTACCCTTTCTATCCCTTTTCCTTAATTGTGTGCCAAGTGGTATAGAAAAACTAACATTTGGTCTTTCCTGAGTGTAAGGCCAGTGGCTGATAATTCTTTATCGTAGCTATGAAAGTAATCACTTATTTGTTTGCATTGCAGCTTGTTGGGGACTTGTTGGAATTCTGCTTCTACACATTCAGGGAATCTCAGGCACTAAAAGTGGAATTTCCTGCCATGCTTGTGGAAATAATAAGTGATCAACTACCAAAGGTGGAATCTGGGATTGCCAAGCCTTTGTACTTTCACAGAAAATGACTGGAACAGTCTTAAAGGAGAACTTTGCCTTAAGTTTCCTCTTATATTCCACCCTCAAGCCCTTGCTCCTAGGAAACTGTGCTTTGGCATTCTGAAAACAGAATCTGATTTACTCTCTCCGAGCTGGAAGAAAACACATCGCTGAGCATCTGAGAACTGAAGAAAACGGTGAAACGATGGAAGGTGTACACGACAGATTCCCGTTCCAATGGATAAAAAGCCATATCTAGTTAATAACTGTTCCATTTTGATATTCTAACTCTTGAAGTTTTAATTACGCCATGGAGGTTCTGGTTTTGTTTCCTTTAAAAAGGTTCTTGGATGTACAAGAACGGTCTAACGCTTATCCATGGCCAGCACAAGAGAGTATGGTCAATATGAGGCATTACGTTTTATTTTGTTCTATAAGGAAAAAAAAAGTCAAACTGTTCTTAAAAATATTAAGAAACATTAGATGTTGAATTATCACATCCCACTTGTGACCTTTGATGTCCCGTGTTATCAACAATACTGTAGATAAAAGACTTGGGCTCTTTAATGTTAGCGGCTCACATTTAAATAACAGCCGGCGTGAGATCAACCTCCAGCAAATTTAATACGACCCTTAGGTTGATAAATAGGCATTTAATGATTAAGCTGTTAAAATAAAAGCCCCTGTCTCCGTTTATAGTACCCATATTGTGCTGGCTTTAAAGATAATTTTTTTGCGGTCTATTATGTACTGTATATTGCTGTATGTACAAATTGTGAAGGATCTGAATCAAATATATGGAAATTTTGTAAATGAGAAAAAGAAAAATCTAATGACTTGTAGGATGAACGGAAAGCCTAAGAAAGTATTTTTTGGAAGAATTCTATTTTGATGGAGACTATTTAAGTACTATCTTTGTCTAAATAAGGTAATTTTTTTTGTAAAGTGAAATGTTTTGCATGGATAATGACTTGTTTACAGCGTATTTAAAAAAAAAAAGGGAAAGCTGTGCCTTTTTTAGCATCATGACTAATTTACCATTTTACAATATCTGTTTGTAAATAGACTCACTTTAAATCCCAGTTTCAGTTCTATTTAAGATTTTATACTTTTCTGTAAAAAGGAAAAAAAAATGGTTCAACCTTTTTTTTTTTGTGAACTGCCTGCAAGAAGGATCGGAGCACACTTTTTAGGAATTCTCCTTAATGTTTTCTTTTGGATGACAAAGTTGGTTCCAGGCTATTCTGATTCATACAGCTACAGGGTATTATGGGGGCCTCTCTGTGCCCGCGGTGTATTGCCCATGTAACAAGTCCTTTTATCCTAAAATCCATCTTTATGGAACATTTTGTGATTACAAGTTCCCTCTCCCCCCCCCCCTATATGTATATATATATTTTGGTTTTATATAGATATGTTTTTGGAGGGGGAAATCCCCCTAAAACTGATGGCACTTGACGTTGTACAAATAAGAGGAAAAAAAGAGGTATGATGGGGCATGCCAAAAATATCCTTTAGAGTGCACTTTACTTTCTTCTGTATCAAGTGATCTTAATATCCCAAATATTGTATTTTTCATCATGAGAGCAAAGTTTTAATCAATAGTACCAGTTGCCATGACATCTGTGGCCAGGGTATATTTATGATGGTATATAGGACTTCTGAGAATGATATGCATTTTGTACAGGATCAGCACTATATGAAAATAAACTTTAATTTGTTTTGATGTATGGCATTACCAAATTGTATGCATAAACTTGCACTTTTCCAGATAATAACAGTAAAAAAAAAAAAAAAGCCTTAAAATAAAAATTCAGTGCTTGCTGTTAACTAACTGCTTGCAGCAAGCCAACGAATTAAAGCTACAAGGAAATGAAGCCACAATAGATGTTAACATCTGCACTTGACGTTTTGTTTTAAGATGAATGGTGTGAGTTTTCCGTTTTTTTTAAATATTTTGTAGCGCCCATTAGTAGGGAAAAAAAGGCAAATATTCTATTGATCAGATTGTGCTTTGGGGGTTCCGGCAGATCTGTTACTGCTCCCCCACAATGATATAGTCCCGTTTCTATTGCTATTCCTGGCTGAGCACAAACACAAGTGATTATTTGTACCTGGGATTTATTCTCACCTTTCTCTTAGGTGCAATAAACCATTAGAACCTATGGCAAGATTACGGCAAGATTACGGCAAGATTTCCAGTCATTCTATAAAAATATGAATTCAAAAAGTCGTGACAATTTGTTCATGCCGAAGTATATCTTTATATGATAAATGTCATCTATGTCATAGTCTCACTCTGGATACAATACAGTGCCTTGACCAATCCTTGCATTTTACTGAATAACAAAACATTTATAAATTACTGTTGCATAAATATTTCACGTGATATTGTGAAGAGACACATTTGTCGGAGGACTATATACAAGGTGCACACACTGTTGAAGAGTTATTCCTCTACACAGATTTGCTTATAATACACAAAAGCCATGAATATCCTGTAAATTATATCCTTATAAACGGTGAGTAGTGATGTCATCAGTTATAAACGGTGAGTAGTGATGTAATTTCTGTCACATGACTCACTAAAATTTGTGTATTATAATAAATAAAGTACCCCCAGTTGTAAAATATGAGGATATTAGAAGTTACCTCGGAGTTCCATGACCTGTATAAAAACACTCGGCCTTCGGCCTCGTGTTTTTATATGGTCATGAAACTCCTCGGTAACTAATAATATCCTTATATTTTACAAGAGGGGGTACTTTATTCACTATATATTATTCAGTTTATTTATTTAGTCGTTTTAATTATCAAATAGTGTCACAGATTCCCATGTGCACAGAGATCAGAGCTTGACTGACCCATTCACCTTTTTTTGCTCTTGAACCAGTCCTTTGTCCTACTGAAAGATGAACTTACATACAAGTTGTAGTTTCTTTATCTTGTAGTTTATATTTCATCATCCATCATTTTATGTTATTTGATCAAGAAGTCCAGCCTTTTCTGACTAAAAGCACCACAACAGCACAATGCTACAACCACAATACCTAACTGTTGGGGGGTTATTTATCAAAATCCGATTTTTTTTTTCTGATTTTTTAATTAAAAAAAAAGTCCAACCAAACTAGAATCCATGATTTGACCTTATTTAGCATTGAAAAAATACTTGATAAAATTGGTTCGGAAAAAAAAACTGGAATAATTTGGGTTTTTGCGGAACAAAGCAGAATATTATTGGTTTTATGCTTGAAATGCTCATATTTTTCGTGAAATGATTGGAACCCCCCAAAGTTTTCGTATTTTTGACCGAAGACCAAGATATTTTCTAATTTGAAATAGGACTTTTTGCCATTGACTTCTACGGGACCCCGACAGCTTGGAGATTGAGTATTTTTTGATTCTGACTTTTAGCAGCCTCGGGTTACGATAAATCACACAAAAAAAGTCTAGTTTTTTGGCATTCGGACTTTAATAACCACTTTGGTATGGTAAAAGTGTCTGTAGTATTAGGTTTGCATCACACATATTGCAAGAACTTGCATTTTGACAATCTACAGACGTGCTTCCTTATGATATTTTTTAGTATTGACTACAACCTCCTGTATAGGCCAGTGTTATATAGAGGCCTTGATCTGGTGCACATTTACAGTCTTACTTACTATAACTTTGTAGCTCCTCCAAATTTTCTCAAATTCCCTTTGTATTTGGGCGGATAGGCTTGAGGGACAATTATATCAGCCTTTGTGGTCACGTGATGCAACAACGCCTATTGTAATACTTAAGCTGGCCATACACGAGACGATAAAAGCTGCCAACAGAGCGAGTCGGGAAAGCCCTGTCTCCGACGGGTTTTCCCAAACGATATCTGGTCGAAAGTCGGCAGGATTAAAAATCTTGTCGGATGACTGCCGCATCTATCCATCCGACCACCCACGTTGGCTGCATTATGGCCCACGATAGGATCAGCAGATATCTCCCACCTCTATGTGGGCATATCGGGGAGGGAGATCCAACTGTTTGGTAAAATCACCATACAAGCAGATCTCTACATGTATGGCAACCTTTATTACTCCCTAACTTGGAAATGGTTTCCACCCTTTTCCTTATTCACATGTTTCTATAGAATTCTTTTATAGTCTTCATTTTAGTAACCGCCATTTAGTTTCACAGCTTGAATTAAGGTTACGGGGGGGGTTTATTTAAAAAACGTGGCAGTTATTTCAAACAATTCCGTGGTGAAGTAAGAAATTCATAATGCAACTTTGACCTTGTTAGAGCAATTGGGTTTCAACTCTCTAAATATACAGCTTTCCCATCACAGACACTGAATAAGCAAAAAAGGTTTGTATTTATTCTCACAAAAAATAATGTCACCTTCAATATGAGGTTTCCGGCCTTTGAAATAAAATATCACAGGGAATAACATATTATTGTAGGTTTTGTTATTCAATAAAGTAAGAGAATTGGTTGAGAGACTGATGCCTGTGCATATTGGCACATAATTGTAAACATATTTGCATATAATAGTCAATTTTATGAAGTTATTTTATTTTGAGCCAACTACACAGGAAAAACGTCAAGATTTATTAGAAAAAACTTGGTAAATATATTGTGCCCTTGGTTGAAATAGCTTCTCATCAGATATACAAGGACTTAAACAATGTATATATATATATATATATTTTTTTTTTTTTTTACAAATAAATGTGGCCGTTTTGAGATGCAAATCTTACAACAATTACATAGAATGAAATAAAAAACAGCTGCTGAAACTTTTTAAAGAGGTCTGTAAATACCTTATTATCTGGCCTGCGAAATATAAGCAGGATCGAGGTGGTAAAAGATCACTATCCATTTTCTCTCTCCTATCATGAAGATTTGAAGATGTAGCCTTACAAAAGAAATATTCATGGATCACATCTAAGTACATTATCTACTTGTCTTTGAACATCTTTAGTTGACTACAGTTAGTTGTTTAGGAAGAGACAAATTGCACTTCTGCTTGTTGTGCATGTGGGAGGCCCAATGTTAAAAACGATTTCAGACAGCAGATTAACATGGATCTCCCATGGTTTTTTCCTTAGGAAAAAGTACATTTTTAACTAGATATTATGCAAGAACCACCGAGCATGTATTGAATTGTACAACACATTTGTTTAGAAAATTTAAAAACACACGGTAGATAAAGTTCTACCTTCAGCTTAGCAATTGTGTTGACACATTTTTTCGAAACAAGTTCCATTCGATTTTAACAGACAATTTTGTTCTGCATATGAATTCCCATTTAACCATTTTACTGCCACTTTACCCTCTGTAGAAATGATAGTACTTCTGAAAACGGGGGAAAATTTAAAGGATTGGAGTTTTTATAAAGTGAACTTTTTTTTTTATAGTTTATGAATTATTTAACTTTTGCTCAGTTACTTTCCAGTTGGAACTTCAGCCGCTCTTTTGTTTCTAGGGTCCAAGTTACCCTAGCAGGCAGACGTTTGAATAAGAGGCTGGAGGATGAATGAGAAACATAGGGGCAGATTCACTACAGGGCGATTTGTCGCCAGCGACCGTATTGCAGCATTTCGCCAGGAGCAAATTCGCTATCACTAATATGCATAGCTGCACCCTGGGCGCCGAACGCTGGTGATTTTTCACTAGTGTTACTTCAACAGTGCAAGCATTTCATAGCGAAGATGCTCTAGCGTTCGGTTGTGCCTAGCGAAAATTCGCTAGTGAACCTGCCCTTAGGTCAATTTGCATATGGCGGGTAATTTAAAGTTGTATGGACGTCTTTATTATAAATGTTGGTGCAAATACTTTGTTACCACTTTTTCTTACAAATGTCCAGGGAACCTTAATAAAGACAAGAGAGTTAATATAAAGCCCTACACATGAGCCCACTATATAGTGAATGTTCCATATGTTATGAAATGTCTGGAGAAAACCGGTTACCCAAAAAAAGCCAATCCTGCTAAAAAAAGGAAAAGGAAAATAAAAAAGGAAAAGTCAGCGTTCTTTGAACTTTAATGCATTTTCGGCACACAGGATATGATGTAAGTGACAGAAGATTGAGGAAGATCTAACTTCTTTTTAGCACTTTGCCTGGTCTGAGGTGGTGAAGTGAACTCTGGCGAAGGAGGAAACGTTCAGTAAAATCCGCACTTACTGAATTTGTGGAGTAACGATTGTTCTCCATAGTGAAAAGTCGCCTGTCGATAGAGTGCGAATGATTGATATAGACGGCCCCGTTCACTAGCGAATTGACGCCTGCGCCTGTTAGTGAAATGGCAATGTCCCTGCGGGTGGCAACGCTAGCAAAAAGTCCTTTAGTAACTCTGCCCCATAAGATGATAAAACATTGTAGTCAATTGTTTTTTTGGCTGCTGGGGTCAGTGAACCCAAAGGAAAGCTGTAAAGAAGTGGAAAAGGAAGGGTAATAATTAAATAAACTATAAAAAAAATGAATGATAGTAAAAGTTGCTAAGAATAGTCCATTCTATAACACACAAAAAGTTAAACTTAAAGCAAAACCCCTTTACAACCCCTTTAAAAGTGCAAAAACAGTGTAGGGAGTGTAGATTGGCGTAGTTCTGTCTTACTCTGGGTGCAATGCTGCCCTTGTTTAACCGCACTACATATAGGAAGGTTGGGACGTGGGCAGAATCTTGCTCGTCAGATAATACAAGCTGAGAAGAAGCAATACATGTATGGCATTAGGGAACCCTGTACTTAATGACACAAATCTCATACAAGTATGGGACCTGTTATCCAGAATGCTCAGGACCTGGGGTTTTACAGATAATGGACCTTTCCATAATTTGGATCTTTATATCTTCAGTCTACTAGAAACTCATGTAAACATTAAATAACCCCAATAGGCTGGTTTAGCTTCCAATAAGGATTAATTATATCTTAGTTGGGATCAAGTACAAGCTACTGTTTTATTATTACAGAGAAAAAGGGAATCATTTAAAAAAATCTGAATTCATTGGAAAAAATAGTATATGGGAGATTGCCTTTCCATAATTTGGAGCTTTCTGGATACCATGTTTCCAGATAATGGATCCCCTACCTGTACATGGCTCCCTTGTTTCTATGTGAGCTAGGATCTTTAATTGCACCAGTACAAGTATATATTATCCCTTATCTCCTCCTCCGGTACCAGCAGTAAATAAGCCCTATTAGCCAATTGGTTCGGCTTATGTTGGAAAGTTTGCTTGTTTACAGATCAAATAAAATTATATGAGCAATTAATTTGCACAGAAAATCTTTCAGCAACATCACAGCAAAGACCGGGATGTGAAAGTTCAGAAAATATGCTTTGTGCGTTAGAGTTGATGGGATGTAGATAAAATAAAAACAGTGTTCTTGGTTCGGCGGTTTTTTTCTCATCCTTAAAAATTTTGTTTTGCCAAAATCCTTTTTTTTTCAACTGTGAAATGTTCTTCTTTTAACTGTGGCTTGTTTGCCTAAAAGCATTCACCTGCCCTCAGGTGACCAAACTTATTTATTAAAATCCAAATGTTCATATCTTGAAAAATTCAAGTTTTTTTTCACTACAAAACTCAAATTATACCCGATGCTGCAAAAAGCCCAAATTTGAAAATCTGCCATCTTAGACCTGTTGAGGTCATGTATAAGTCAACGGGAGACGTCCCTATCCCTATTTTACGTTTTTGTGATCTGCCCTGGGTTTAGCCTGAAAATCTGACCTTTTGGCCAAAAATTCTAGCAATTCGGGGAAAAAAACCCTAAATTCGAGCCATTTGGGAAAAAGCCTGAAAAATTTCCCATGATCCAATTAGATCAAGTTTTTTTTTATTAATAAATAAGCTAAAATTGGGCATGGGAGTTTGGTTGTGGTCGGATTTTCGTAAAATAACCCCCCTATTGAAATTTCAGTGTAATACATTTTTTGGTGTTTTTTTTTTCTCTTTTAGCTCATAATTTAACCTCGATTTGTAAAGGAAAGAATTCTCACACATACAAATAAAAAAAATATATTAAATCGCAAAAATTCTTTTTACATGGCATCAGCATGGAAAAACCATTTAGATGGGAAAATGAACTGAACAAAACGTGTTCCCTTCAAGTTCACTGGTGTTATAATGTGTGAAAGGTATCAACATTTTTAAGCACGGAGCTGGCCGTGGATATATGTGGACACACACATAAAAGAAGGTTAGGGGTAAAGGAAGTAACATAATAGAATTTTTTTTTGACAAAACCACTAAATGCATAAATACATAAAAACAAAAGTGCTCAAACTATCGTTAAAGAAGACGCAAAGACACTTTGGGTAGGGCGTAAATCTGTAATTGTTAAACTTGTCTTTAGAGATTCACCAAGGGGCATATTTATCAAGGGTTGAATTTCAATTTGAAAAAACTTCGAAATTCAAATTCAAAAAGTCGAAGATTTTTTTTAGTCGAATAGGTCTGTATTCGGGCAAATTCGCACCCGCATCAAAGTAATAGCGCATTCGATCGAATTTGATTCTTAGTTTTCCCCCAAAAAAACTTTGATCTTTCAAAGTCATCAATTGACTCCAAATAAGTTCTAGGAGGTCCCCCATAGACTAAAACAGCAATTCGGCAGGTTTTAGATGGCGAATGGTTAAAGTTGAATTTTTAAAGAGACAGTACATGATAAATTTCAATATTCAAATTTTTGGATCGAATCTGGATCGAATTTGGACTATTCCCTAGTCAAAGTACACAAAAATAGCCCCCACGTGTTCAAGTGTTAAAGTCAGTCTCTGTGTTGTGTCCATAAAGGGGTGTTAAAATACAACAGATTCATCTTGTATAGACAGACAGATGGCACTTGCAGTGATGCTTGAGCCTCAGCACTGAGGGACACTGAGGATTAGAAAACACTACAAAGGCCATACACCCAATAAATCCCAACTCTGTGTACAAAATCCCTAAAGAAGTGCAATAATATGTGAAAATACAAAAATATACTCCATTCTACTTTTATTCATAATCATGTAACACCTTAAAGGGGAACTATCGCAAAAATGAAAATGTAATATAAGCTTCATCATACTGAAATAAGAAACTGCCCCAGGGCCCCATCCGACTGCTCTAGTGCACCGGGTCGCTGTGCCGGGTCTCCGCGTGTGCGCATTGTACCACGCTATTGCGCATGCGCGTGGCGCAGCATTTGTGCGCATGGGCAAAATGTTTATTGTCCCGCGACCCCCAACAAAGAGGGGTCGCACAACACCAAGAAGCGGATCTGGCCCGGCAGGGCCCACTAGGTTTTTTCCCGGTGTCCCACCTGCCCAGTCCGACACTGGGTGTCAGATATTCATTGACAGTTAGATCATATATATGTTATGGGGGGGGGCCTTTTGCTAGAAGATGTATTAGAGCTCACTCTATTAAAATGACCAGAAATCCTGTCTCTCTACATGAAGAATTTGTGCAAAAGGCAGTTATTTTGTTAGATTTAGTTTGTACTGGAATCAGTTATTTGAGTACGTTCTAATTCATCTGCTAGGAAAGGGAGCCCCCTATAAGATATATTGGATCTAACTGTCAATGATTATCTGACACCCAACTGCTGCATGAGAACAGAATGAAGAGAAACAGATGCTGAGAGAGGGATAGTGAATATAAACTTGATTATTTCAGAAACGGTACCGAATATTTAATTGATTGTATTTAGGAAGTTTCTTATTTAAATATGAGGAAGCTTATATTAAATTTTCATTTTCACCCCTTTAATAAAGTCGACAAAATGAAGGAAAAAAAAGTCCATCTTGTTTCTAATATGATAACATTCTCAGTATTTAATATGAAACCACACAATGGAACATTCTTAGATATGTGACAACCTCAAAAAAAAAAAAGAATTTTATGAGAATTTTTCATATGTGTTTCTTTCGTATTGCTGAATCATCTTTGGCTTTTATTACACCAAGAAAATACTTCCTTTGTTTTTTTAACTACTGTCTTCGTTTCAAACCACAAGCCATTTAATGGTCTGACGTCTGGAAATTATGGGCAGACAGAAGTTTCTCATATGGACTTAAAAGTTTCTTGGGTTTTTTTTAAACATTAAATAATTAGTACTCTAGAAGTTGCCAGTTTTTATTTCTTGCAGAAGAGACAATCCTCAAGTTACAAACTCATCTAAAAAAATGAGACAGAATGCACCAAGTTCTGCTGCACTGGCTGCATTTACTGCAACTTTACATCCCCTGTTGTTGAGTTTCTACTCATTTTACACTGTTTTCCCCGGGTTCCACCGATACTGTATAAAATGCATTTCCCTGATTTTACATTTTCCTGGAGTTCCAGTTGCAAAGCAAGATTAGCAAAGTCAACATTTCCATCCAACAACACATGGGTGAAATAAGGATTATGTGAACTATGACCCCGCAGACAGAAGATAAAATCATGAGGGAAGATGATTTACCCTTGATTTCCACTTGAGACTAAACAATATGTGAACAGGCCTTATCGCATATTAAAAGGATACTGTCACAGGAAAACATGTTTTTCACAAAACACAGGTAATAGTGCTACTCCCGCAGACTTCTACACTGAAATACATTGTCAGTTCCCCACGTGCCCTCAGTCATGTGACGTGCTCTGATAAATTTCGGTCACTCTTTACTGTTGCACTGCAAGTTGGAGTGATATCGCCCTTCTACCTTTCCCCCTAGAAGCCCATCAGCAGAACAATGGGAAGGTAACCAGATAACAACTCCCTACCACCTGCATTACTAAAAAAAATGGTGGTAGATACGAGAACAACACTCAATAGAAAAAAATCCAAGTCCAGCTAACCAAAGTCACAACTGGCTGCCTACACACCAATATTTCAACTTAAAGAAAATACACTCATTGGTTCAAAAATAATTTTTTAAATGGTAAAATCAACTACTTCCAATGTACCAGTGTATTTAGTAATAAATATATATAAAACAAAATGCTTATAACTGTATAGTTAACTGATTTATATAATGCCACACACTGCACCAAATTTTTGGCAATTTGCCTTGAAGCATGACTGTGTCACATAACCTTTTCATCTCCCCTACAATTATTATAAAGAAAGATAATCCAATTTTTCCTTTCCCCCTCCCTTATGTGTCTGAGGATCAGTTTGTTACACTGGGTGGACAATCTGATTAAATAGTAGGGATTCACTGAATCCAGGACTCGGTTCGGGATTCGGCTTTTTTCAGCAGCATTCGGATTCGGACGAATCCTTCTGCCTGTCCGAACCAAATTTGTATCCTAATTTGCATATGCAAATAAGGGGTGGGTAGGGAAATCGCGTGACTTACTGTCACAAAAACAAGGAAGTTAAAAATGTTTTCCTCTTCCCACCCCTAATTAGGATATGCAAATTAGGATTTGGGTTCGGTTTGGTATTTGGCTGAATCTTTCGGGATTCGGGGGTTTGACCGAATCCAAAATAGTGGATTCAGTGCATCCCTATTAAATAGCTTCTCACTCATCTCACAGTTCAGCTGAAAATTAATGGAGGGGGGGGGATGATAGTATAAAATACAACTGTTCTTTGGTTGGTAAATTTTAGTAAGTTACTAAAGAATGCATTATCAAAACAAGAATAACTATAATGATATACTGCCCCTTTAAGTATTTGATACTATTGGTTTAACATTACTAGTGGGTATTAATCAAGCCCATTTTGTCCTCTGAGTTCAAAATTAAACTTCTTAGAGTTTCAATTCTCATAATCATATGAGAATCATAACAAGACAACAATTGCCTAGTCCTACATTAAATAGATGTAAGCACATAACAGAAAACATGTGTGAAGAAGTACACCCTTACTAATCATTTAAGAAGGTAAATAGAGCAAGGCACTGACAATGAAGTACATTTGATTATTGGATCATCAGGAAGTGTGGCCTCCATCTCAATAAATGCTAAGCCTTCAGCACTTCGCTTTGGAGCTTTCAGGTTTGGCAAAATACCAGTTACTGCTTCTAATTCTCCATTATAAGGGATTCTATTCCAATATCAAGTGTGGAGGTGGGGTCATGAGATTCGGGGGTGCTTTTGCAGTTAGTGACTCTGTATTAGTGATGGGCGAATTTATTTGCGAATTTGCATTGAAAATTTGCGGCGATAATTCGGCAGCGTCAATGTGTTTTTTGACGCCGGCAACAATTTAGATGCCTATTGACTGTAATGAGTCCCGTCAACTTTGATGCCCGCGCCCATTTTGACGCCGGTGGATTGTCACCGGCGTAAAAATCTGCGTTTCACTAATTTTTCGACCGTTACAACTCGAGAACATTGTAAGGACATCTTTGCTGACCACTGAAGCTTGTAAAGTTGACAGGACAGATTCTAAGAACACATATTGTATATTTCCAAATAAATGGCTGAAAGAAAAAAATCCAAAATTCTTATATAGGGCAGTAATCCCCCCCCCCCCCACTTCAACACGAGTTCAATGAATAGGGCTTGTTCTGAAAATACTTTTTGCCTATTTTTATAACCACAAAAAATTGAGCTAAAAAAAATAAATAACCGCAACATACAAAAAGAGTGGTGCTTGAGAAAAATTCCACAAGAGCGGCCCTTGTACCAGATACCCCTCTTTTTGTATGTTGCTGGTTTATCCGCTCCCTAAGTTGAGGGGCTGGGGCTGGTGCACCTGGACCACCTGTTCTACGTGATGAGTGATCAACATATTCTATATCCTGTGCCCCCTTTTTTTGGGTGGTTTAATGTTACTAAAAAAAATAACAACCATAAACAGGGCAAACAATGATATTGAAACTACTCCATGTTTGGTCCTTATGAGGTAGATAATTAGATTACCAGTACACAGCTAACACCCTGCATAATGGGCTCTTGCTAACAAAACAGTCACAGTAAAGGGCAAAGGGAGGGGATTGTATACTGGACATTATCTGCTTTGCAAGGACCAAACATGAAGTAACTCCTATTTCCTTGTTTGCCTTGTTTAGGTTGAGAATTAACAAAAAACAAAAGATTGTACATAATTAAAACAATAGTGTGTTAATCACAGGTCCTATTCATTGATTCACATCCCCTTTAAACAACAACTGTCAGAAGCATAGTTGTAAGTAGGAGTGAGACAAAATTCTTGAAATACAACACAAGAGATTGATATATTCGTACAGAAAAGACTGAAGGTGAAAGTTGGATCTGCAAGTGAATAAATAGTTACCTATTCTGATATATTTTTTGTTCAATAAGTAATCTTTACTTAGTGTGTTATTTTATTTTTTACACAAGATGAGACTGATCCAATTGTGGGGTTTAGGGAATCATTAATATGTATAAGGACAGATTAAAAAGAATTTCTCATATACCTGGATCTTTTTGTTTTCATATCGGGGAGATAAGCAGCAAAAGAAAAGCTTTATTTTAAAACATTTTTTAATCAGGGTTGGACTGGGCTGGCAGGACACTGGGAAAAAACCTGTTGGGCCCCTGCTCTTTTGGGCCTCGCCAGGCCAGACCCGCTCCCTGCACTCCCCCCGTTTACCTCCCTCCCTGACCCCGGTAACTGATGCACTGGAAAAATGTGTGTGTGGGGGGGGGGGGTTGGCAGCAGATAGGACTTTGCGGCTGGGGGTCCGGGGGATGGTGTGGGGGTCCCTGATGGGCCCTGGCCCCCCAGTCTGACGCTGTTTTTAATGGTGACAGAGGGGTCTTTAGGCAATCAATTCTAGAAAGGAGGAATGCTACTTTATATCATAGGAGGTTTGAAACCACCTGGCAGGTCCATATATATGCCACAGTGAGACCATTCAGCAGGACAGTCCCTCTTTTGACAGCTCAACCCACAGTGCCACGTTTGTACTGGAAAGTCCCGACTTTCTCTGCACTGAACAGCCAGAAAAAGACAAAAAGTTTCCAACTTAATTGCCTTTTGGCAGAGAGCCCAGAACAGCCACCAGGTGCAACTAAGATACTTTGTAACAATTATGAGATAAGCAAATAAGTAATTGTAACAATTAAGATAACAGGTCCCTTGGGAAAAGTTACACTCACAGTTTAAAGGGCATTTCACCTTCATTAGCAAAACTGTAATAACTGGAAAAAAACCACAGAAATAAGTTCAAACGTTCATAACCTGCCAGATTTTATAAAATGAACATGGCAATTACGGGGTGTGGCCACAACAATGGGCGTGGTCAAAAAAATCACCGCACCAATTTTTTTTGTCCCTTTTTTTGTTTCCAAAATGTTGGGAGGTATATTACTCGACACTGACAAAAACGATACAATTATAGCAATGAATATAGTTTAAAATGTTTTATTTGATTTTCACAATAAACAATAGAAATCAGCAAATATCATGTAGACTCTGAAGATGAATATAGCAGTAAATATATTGTATCTTATAGGTACAACATAATTCTTTTTTTTATTTGCGGTTGGAATATGAGGGGTTTGATTTTCACCAATGATGGAAAACAAGATCTAATTGCCACTGATTACAAATGCCATGGAATGGGAAAGGTACACGACACTGAAGTGAGACGTAGATCTGCTACAGACCACTAATACAGTCTCCTGGTTCTGCTGAAGGCATGAAGGCAGAATTCGCCTTTTAAAGGACGGGATTTGAAATGCGGGGGACTTTGTTTTTGATTTATCCGGGAGATGTAGTAAAACAACAGCTGACAGGCCACAGGTGGGACATCACTGGGTTTTAATATGAACACAAACATCAAAAAATATAAACAGTTGTCAGGACACACTGTTGTTAAGGGCTTCTTAGAAACATCATGTCGTTTCCTAGAAACTAAATCACACATCATTGTGAACAGGGAAAAAAACAAATTCAAATGGTTTCGGTCGTGAATAGAAATAAACACGGAGGCTTTTAACGGTCCTGTAAATAACAGATAATATAACCGCCACACTAAGCAGCAGGACTTCAGCAGTACTGGACCAGCTCTATCACTCACACTAACTAGCCAGGGGGAAACAGCAGCATTTTGATGCACTTAGGGGCACATTTATCAGAATGTGAGTTTAGATTTTAATAAATAAAAACTCTCTCACGTTCTATTCATTCCTGTGAGTTTTTTGGGAACATATTGAACATAATTAGAATTCACTGTTTGGTAAATTCACTTCCAAAAATCGTTTGGGAATTAATAAAATGTGTGTAAGTGTTTTTATTTATTAAACTCACATTTTGATAAATCTGCTCCTTACTGATCTATGTATCATCTCTGGCTCTGGAGAATGTTTTCATTTCCTTCATGCAGAAGCACTTGAGCTTTGATAGATTTTCTGTTTCATTGCAATGCACTAAAGTTTTGTTGTTTTTTTTAAATCTGGGAGCAGTTTGGGGTTTGATATTTTGTGAATGAATAACATATTAAGCACTTTCTTTTTACAACAGGACTGACGCCTTTCTACGGGTTTTCCCAAGCGACACAGGAGTTCAATTTCCACCTTAAAGGGGTTGTTCACCTTTGAGTTAACTTTTAGTATGAAGTAGAGAGTGATATTCTGAGACAATTTGTGGGTTTTTAATTATTTAGCTTTTTATTCAATAGCTCTCCAGTTTGCATTTGCAGCAATCTGGTTGCTAGGGTCCAAATTACCCTAGCAACCATGCACTGATTTGAATAAGAGGCTGGGATATGAATAGGAGGCTAGAATAGAAAGATGAAATAACAAGTAGCACTAACAATAAGGGGCAGATGTATGAAGGGTCGAATATCGAGGGTTAATTAACCCTCGATATTCGACTAGGAACTAAAATCGTTCGACTTCAAATATCGAAGTCGAACGATTTAGCGCAAATCCTGCAATCGAACAATCGCAGGATTATTCGTTCGATCGAACGATTAAATCCTTCGAATCGAACGATTCGAAGGATTTTAATACAACGATCGAAGGAATATCCTTCGATCAAAAAATCACAGGCAAGCCTATGGGGACCTTCCCCATAGGCTAACATTGACTTCGGTAGCTTTTAGCTGCCGAAGTAGGGGGTCGAATAGTCGAACGATTTTTAGTTCGAATCGTTCGATTCGAAGTAGTAGTCGAAGGTCGAAGTAGCCCATTCGATGGTCGAAGTAGCCCAAAAAACACTTCGAAATTCGAAGTTTTTTTAATTCGAATCCTTCACTCGAGCTTTGTAAATGTGCCCCTAAATGTGTAGCCTTATAGAGCATTTGTTTTTAGATGGGGTCAGTGACCCCTGTTTGAAAGCTGGAAAGAGTCAGTAGAAGAAAGCAAATACAAAAAGTATATATATAAAAAAAATATAATAAATGAAGACCAATTAAAAGGTTGCTTAGAATTAGCCATTTTATAACATACTAAAAGGTGAACTACCACTTTAAAGTGTTTTTAACATTTTTCTTTTTTTTTTAATTTTTAGTAATTAGATTTTTTAATAAATAAACATTTGAACTGTTAAAAAATGAGGGTTTATTAGAATAACAAAAAAGACTCTGCACACAGCACAGATTTGAATATTGATAAATAACCCCATTATTGTCAGCACAACTGACAGGAGATATATGTGTAGCTCTTTATAACTTGTGCAGTGTTTTTGGTCCAGACAGTCTTTGATCTTATGCATCACATAATGGTCCGATGAAACAACCTAAATATTCTGCCATTGCTCCATGAAGGGAACCATTTAAAATACAAGGTTATTTTAGGTTGCTATGGTAATTAGGACCCTAGCAACCATATTTCTAAAATAGCAAACTGGAGAGCTGCTGAATAAAAAGCTAAATAAAACTCAAAAAACACAAAAAATAGCAAATTAAAACCAATTGCAAATTGTCTCAGAATTCCGCCCCTTTCAATTTAGTTTACACAGCTCCCATTGACTTCTACACTAGCTTGGGAGCTTTCAGATGCCAAAATCTTGTTTGTGCTTAGTAAATATCGTGAGATTTTTAAAGCAGAATTCAAATTTTAACAGGAGTTATTTTCTTTTCTTTGTGCATTTGACGTACACATTTGCTTTAGTGATCTATTATCAAAAGATCCCCCTTGGTTAAATAGATTATTATATATTAAACTAGAAAACCGAGATCTTCCTGTTGCAGGGATTTACCAGCTTTTAGAAAGTTTAGTCAGTTTTTTTTCCCCTATGCGCATAATTCTCCTTCCCTATTACAGTGTGAGTTTCAGAGCGCACAGGGGCAGGCGTAATACAGCCATAGAGTAGTACAAAGTTCCATTGCACCCTGCACCCACTCGCATTTCCTAACTTGTGCATCTGAATGACACCTAAATAGGGGACAGATGAGGATTGGGAGGGGAGAGGTGTAGCCAACAATACTGATGGCAGGCCAGGCTGAAAACAATGAAAAACATGGTGGACTGCACCACAGTAGTTGTCTGGAGGACAATGATGCAATATTTATCCAGATGGATGGTTTGGCATTAGCTACTTCAAAACGCATACTTGAAAGCACCCTGTGCGCCTAAGGCAGTGATCCCCACCCAGTGGCTCGTGAGCAACATGTTACTTGCTGACCCCTTGGATGTTGCTCTCAGTGGCCTCAAAGCAGCTGCTTATTTTTGAATTCTTGGCTTGAAGGCAAGTTTTGGCTGCATTAAAAACTAGTTGTACTGTCTAGTAGAGCCAATTGTAGGCTGTCAGTCCACACAGGGGCTATCAAACAGCCAATCACAGCCCTTATTTGGCACCTCCAGGAACTTCATGCTTGTGTTGCTCCCCAATTCTTTTTACAGTTGATTGTGGCTCACTGGTAAAAAAAAGGTTGGCGACTCCTGCCTTTAGGTCTAAGGTGAATGCAGGCAACACAGACTTTCCAGTAAGAAAATGCAGAACATAATAGTTTTTTTAATATGGTTATTGTTATTGGATATGGTAAAGCATAAAACTTGCAGCACTGAAATGTATTTACAGAACAAGAATATGCCGACACACGCACAGCACATGAGAAAATCAAATAACAAAGAGCCTTTTATTTCAGGGAAAGTGGCAGTACTATTAAAATAACACTGAACAAATGAAAGCTAAAATACCAAAACTATGCATTTGCAATAAAAAAGTGTTGACCAACAACAACAAAAATATATATATGTATATAAAATGATGACATTTGATCAACAGTTTGAAATTGAGACAAAATGTGTTTCCAATCACAGCAGCAAATGACATAAAGCAGAGTTGTCAGACAGCGGATAGTCCAGCCGGGGATTCTGGGAGCTGGAATACAAAAGAGCTGGAGGATAGCGACACATCCCTGTGTTAGAGTTCTAAACTCTTTCTACATCACTGGCTTCTGAGAAGCCGCACGAAGGCAGGTTTATACTAAGGGTGAAACATGCATCACATTCGTCTAAAATGTGTAGTCAAAAAGTCTATTAATTACACTGTTCTAACAGGATCCCAAAAATAATAATAATAATATACAGGAATGAAATGTGTGACTTTAGTGACAAAGTAATCAGACTGAGGTGTGAGATAGAACTGAAAAAAAGAAAGCAACGTTGTTTTATAAAACACTGTCCTAAAACGTATCATTTCGGTTTGGCAACATCGCGTGGCTTTGCATAAAAGACCGTTTTCTGGTCCAACTAAAGTCTGATCAGGTCGCAAAGCAGCCAGGAAATAATGGAAATGTGGTTAGAATAGAAATCCATGGATACCATGTACAGCTTTGGAGTATTGAGTACACAAGGCTAAAGAAAGTGAACGTAATTTTCTGGAATCAGTCCCCGCCTCCCGTTCAGTGTCCCTTCAAGCCACCCGGGCTCCCTTGAATGATGAACTGCAAAGCACAAGGAAATTGGAATCAGTACAAATATGAAAATTGCCTTAAAACATCGTCTCCTGATACAGAATATTTGCTTTCCTTGCTTTTAAACACTGACAAAAAATAAATATATTAACGCACAGGCTGGCCTCAATTTTAATGGAAATATTACATGTGAAGTAAATGTTATCCTTGAGCAAATGTATGTATGTATATATATATATATATATATATATATATATATATATATATATATATATATATACAGGACCAAACCAAACGAATGGAACAATTGCCTGGGTCACTAAACCTCCAATAAACGTATGAAACTTGAGTGAACTATTTACACAATGAAGCCTAGCCTTTACCTTGTAGTCAAAGCTACACATTCAACACAAGTAGCCCCATCATAGAATATTCTTTGTAGGAGGAGACGTGTAAGGATCAGGAAAAGTGATGAGTGACACTTTTGCTGTTGAACAGTATCACACGTTCCTGTCCTTCTGCAGCCGCTTCCTGTTTCTTTCTGACTTGCTCTATGGATTATATCCTAGCTACTAATACTAGTAGTATTAGTAGTATTAGTAGTAGTAGTAGTAGTAGTAGTAGTAGTGATTTGGTCAAGGATGGATTTTCGCCGGCGTATGATCTGCCACACTTCGTGCCACTTCGCCAAGTGTAAATTCGCTACCACTACTCTAATTTACTAAAATGCAAAGTTGCATCTCAGCAGCCAAACGCTGGTATTAGTTCATCAGCTCAAGCATTTCTTAGTGATTTTCTGCCTAGCAAAACTTCATTAGTACTCTTATGCTTAGGTAAATTTGAATAGGATGGCTACATATAGGTCATATATACGTCTTTATTAGAGATGTTGGTGCAAATGCTTGAAGTGGCCACTTATTATTACAAATGTCCAAGGAAGCGAAATAAAGACATAAAAGATCCTCTAAAGCCCTAGACATGAGCCCACCCTAAAACAAATGTGGCATGACCCTCAAATGGTTTGGAAAAAATGTAAACACAAAAATATTTAATATTTAGAACTTTTGAAGGCAAACCCTCTTTAAAAAATGAAAAAAAAACGCCAGCGTTTTTACAACTTTTATGGCGATAGGGTGCGAAATTGCGCTAGCGACGGTCTCTTTTGCTAGTGAATTGTCGTCTACGCCTGTTAGTAAATTGGTGATGTCCCTGCGGATTAGATTTCTGTCGAATTTTCTCTAGCGACGGCCACTTCGTCTTTTAGTAAATCTGACCCATTGTCTGTCTTGCCTTCCTTGCCATAAGCAGAATTGGTAACAGTTCAAAGCCACTAATGCTTTAGAGTTTCCACCACACAGAGTGGCTGACTTATTAAATATCAAATTCTGAAGGATTTTCTGCAATTTCCTATTTTCCCCCATGTATCAAAACATTCCTGAGAATCAATTTGCTGCATTTATTAAAGCAGATTCCTGCCTCGGTTCAACAGAATGTGCTTGATTGTCTTAATCTATTGAGTGTAGAGCTAAACCCAGCGCATTAGTCACACGAGCACTGTCTGAATTTCTGATCCACAATAATAATAGAAATCTCATGCAGAAAGAGACATTTCTTGTCTATGGTGGAGAATCATTACATCCCCACAGTGTTTGTAGCAGAGCTGTACATGTAAATCAAATGACTATTAATCTTGCCAGGAATCTTGTGGGTCTAATTCTCCCTATCATAAGATGTAACACCTGCGAGCGAATCAATTTGCCATTTTTTTTTATTCAAATGCAGAGTGCTCTCAAATGAATGCAACATAAACAGTAACCGTATATATTTTTCTACTTCCGACAATACTTTGCCTTTCAAAATGTTTTGTATTAAAAGGGTTAGATGACAAAAATGGCAGAAGAAGATGAAATGAAAACGGAGCCGTGTCTTACACATGTGCTTAGAAGGCAACACAATTATGAGCATAAATTGATTACAGGGTATTAATTAGACACTACAATAATAATAGTGTAAGCCTAAAAATATGACAGTATGTCCTCTACTTTTTAAACTATAACACATTTCCTTACTTATTTTTAAAAAAAAGTTGAGTTTTTTAAAATACTTTGCCAAAGGCCTGAATAAGTTGTTTCCCTCTGGCTGTGTAGAATATAGTATCACTCTGAATGTGAAACCTGAATCAGTGCAAAACAAGGCAAAGACAGTGAGCTGTGAGCTCCTCATAACGCATCCTTTATTTAACCTTTATACATCCCAAAACTCCAGTAAGCTATTTAAAATCCTAAAGTCATTTGGGTTAGGGTATTAGGGCAGAGACACGCGGGGACGACTATTCTCCCAGAACTGCTTCGCGCCGGCTAGAATCGAAATCGCAGACGGGATGGCACTTGGAGCGCTTCGTTTTCTGAAGAGGCAATTTCGGGCGGCTTCGGAAAACAAAGTGCACCAATTCGGGGAGATTTGGGGAGATTAGTTGCCCCGAAGAATAGGAGATTTGTTACTGGGCAGCTAATCTCCCAAATATGAGCGTGTCTCTGTCCTTAAGGCTGGCCACAATATTTACATTGACACATAATCACACAAGCCTCTTGGCTCATTTAGTTATATATATGGATAAGTAGATGGTGCTGTCACAGCTCTGGAGAATACGGGGGGGGGGGGTATTTTACTTATTACTCTGGTGTTGTTCTGGAATGATGAGTTTAAAGAGACCCTTGTAAACTGCTAAGTAAGTAAAGTCTAGGGCAGCATCAGCCTATAGTGTGTGGAAAGCATAATTATAATCAATTTGTGCATAAACATACAAACATATATTAGTAAATGCCCAAACATTTTAAGAATCAAACAAAAAAAAAAACAACAACAAGGCTCAAGTTGAAGTTTAATGGAATATATCATCTACTCATGAATAGATTCTCCCCTTAAGTGTTTTTTCTTACCATCCTCAAAAACAGCTCCAACTTCAAAAGATAGTTCTGAGCTGTGTTCTGCCTCACAGGGATATACGGCTTTTGCCTTTCTCTTTGCGGAGCTGTAAAAAAAAAAAATAGAGATGTGGAAAGAGAAAAAAATATTTAACTGAAACACCTGTAACGTGTTGTTTAGTAATATAAATTATCATCCAAATATTTCCACACTGGATAGGGTTAACATGGCAAATATACAGCACAAAGGGGAAATTACTATTCTTCTATGGATCTGCACATATCCTGTAGTTTCCCTATTGAATACAACAGCAAGCAGCAGATTTCAAACAAGGGATATAATCATGATATCTACAGTGAAACTCTACCAATGTTAAAGTGACTGAAGAGTGATGGATGATTAGTCTGCTTTCATTCGGCACGTCAGCAATCAACACACTCCAGACCCACAGCAAAATCACCGAGCTCTCGTAATGCCTTGAACAGCCAATAACTAACTTGGCCAACGCACAAGCAAATGCTTTTCAGATGTAGCTCCAAATTCTTTTTATGATTAATGGCACCCAGGTAACCGATGGGCTTGCACTCCATAAAACTCCAATGTACAGGCCAAAAAGTAAAACAGTTTTTATTTAAATAACGTGCTATGACAGCCTTACGTGTTTTGTAAGTACCTAGCAATCTGTGGGTTCTAGCAAACGCCAGAGGGGCTGCTGTGCGATGCCACAGACACCCACTATTTATTGAGCTGTTTCAGCCTCTGTGTAATTGAAGTGTCAGGGCCTGATTTAAATCCCAGTGCATTAGTTTTATGAGGTATCTCTATAGAGCAGTGATCCCCAACTAGTAGCTTGTGAGTAACTTGTTGCTCTCCAACCCCTTGGATGTTGCTCCCAGTGGCCTTAAAGCAGGTGCTTATCTTTTAATTCCAGGCTTGGAGGCAAGTTTTAGTTGTATAAAAACCAGGTGCACTGCCAAACAGAGCCTCAATATAGGTTGTCAATATTTTTCATGCTAGTGTTGCTCCCCAACTGCTTTTACTTCTGAATGTTGCTCACAAGTTCTGAAGGCTGGGGATCCCTGCTGTAGAGGATATGAAGAAAATTAGGGGGTTGTTGCTTCTAATAATACCCATATTGTAAACACAGGTGGTTGTATTTGTTCAGTCCCCACTGGTGTCAAGCTTCACCAGAAAATGGGAATTTTTGTTGAAAAATGTTGCTCATTACTCATGATTATGCCTTAATAAGCAAATAGCTTTAGTAGGAGACTTACAAATCTTTGTCTATGTTAGATCAAAAATATAATAACCTGTATTTATTATTACAGTGCAGTAAAGGTTGTTGAAATGTCTCTCTTTATAATTACCTTTCTCCCTTTTATATTTTCTTTACTAACCATCCACCTTTTTTCCCTCGCTATCTTTATGTCTCTTAGTGGTGGTGTTCCATTTCTACTGTCTATTGTTAGTCTTTAACTCAGTATGTCACCCAAATAACCCTGCTCATCCTTTGATTAAGAAAGGTTTAGCTAGAACACTCTTTCGATATCTGGAATTTTCAAGCCACATTTGCTTGCAAGCTCTATAAAAGGATTATTATTAGCCATTAATCAACATGTGAATAGCCAGGAACAACACAACCGGGCTAGCATGATCCTGCGGAATAGTGGTCCTGTGCTGGATTCGTCTGTTGAGAAGAGCAGCTTTTAATATCTCTCCTCATCTATGTTTCCCCTTTGCCTCCTCATATCTTTCCTTTTGTTGGACATTTTATAGCATAGTCAATCAGATGTTCTACGTTATTTCCTTGAGCTTTATTTAAAGTTCACTTTGACATTAGTTTACTATTATATCTCTTTTTTGATACAAGATGGGTCCCTTAGCAACGAGGGCCACAATATAATAAGACCATTCAATATGCACTTATGTCCTTGTGCCACAACACTTTGTGTTGGATTAAAACTCAGGTAGAAAGTGCAGGGTAGTTGTGCCTGTTTTTTGTACACTTCCCGCCATCACTAGATAAGCCCTGAGGCCTCTACATTGTTGCTGCATGATATTTTGAAAGTTCAGAGCAAACTTTGTTTAAACATCACACAGTTCATACAATGCCCCACATCACACACTGCACAGCACATTATAGAATTCATTACAGCAGAAAAAGGTGCAATAATAGTCTATTAGAAATGTTGAGAGCCATCAAAGACAAATGTCTACATCAAGTGTGCTCCATCTATACAGACTAAATTCTCACAGCAGGTGCTCTCTATGCTTTTTGCTGATGTTCAGACATGAAGAAAAACAACAGAGTGAGAAGATAAAAATATAGGGAAAACAAGTTTAGATGAAAAGTCAGATGGAGGATGGAATATCAAAGAAAACAGGTTGAAAGAGAACATGGGTGTAACATGGGAGAGATAAAAGGGGAAAGAATATAAAGAAAAAGGGGTAGAATAAAAAGCAAAGTAAGAAAGAATAAATGAAGCTCACAGAGGAGAGAATCAGACTAAAAAGAATAAAACTGGTATGTACAAAGAAAAACAGAGAAAAAGGAGGGCAGCTTGCTGATTAGAGAAGGGTGATACAAGTGCAAAAGAAAAGAATGATAAAGGGGTGACACAAAATGAAACAAAGTAAAAGGCAAGTAGTAGGATGAGAAGAAGGCAAAGACATAAGGGATTTCTGGGAGATCTGAATTGAGATATTAGATAAAAGAAAAAAAAAAGGAGGTGGAAGGGTAAGATAAGGGAGGAGAAAAAGTGCATGTGCTGAAGAAGTAAAATGGGAGGGGATGGTGAGCATTAAAGAAATGACTGAACTCATGAGACTTCCCAGGCATTATAACGGCTATAACAGACATCCTATTTGTATTAGTTTTCAGGGAGACAAGCAAATGACACAGGTGCTTTCTAAGGATAAAATTAGAGACGTCTCCCAGTTCATACATGCATCAGTATCACATGAGAAGAGAAACAAAGAAAAAGAAAGATACATTAGACATGCAAGAGAGGAACAGGCAAGACATAATATTTAGTAAAGGGGACACATTAAAGTTAGTAATAACTCCTAGGTTTGTTCACCCACAACACCTTTGCCTTACACTTGTACTGGTAAAAATACAAAGGCAATGGCAATATTTTTCTCAAATATAAATATTGTAACCTCACATTTGAATACTATAGGTGGTAGAATCTAAGTTACCAAGTAGGTGGCCCAGATTCCCATAATTTTCGCCCATTCCTTTAGTTTTGACAATAAATACCTTTCAGCAGATGTATCACTTGTTGTAAGTAAATGTGCAGGGAGTGTAAGTGGCTCTTCAGGATCTTTCACTGGTGTTGCTTCAGCTGCCTGGGAGGTAGTTACTGCTGATGCTGCAGGCGATTCATCATTTATCCACAATACCAAAGGGGAATGAATCAAGTTCCTTCTGAATTAAAGGAAAAAAAGCACATTTCATTAATGATAGAATTATACATTATATGAGACACATTATACAGGTGTGGGGCCTGTTATCCAGAATAACGGATCCAGATAACGGATCTTTCTATAATTTGGATCTTCATACCTTAAGTCTACTAGAAAATCATGTAAACGTTAAATAAAGCCAATAGGCTGGTTTTGCTTCCAATAAGGATTAATTATATCTTAGTTGGGATCAAGTACAAGGTACTGTTTTATTATTACAGAGAAAAAGGGAAACATTTTTATAAATTTGCATTATTTGAATAAAACAGAGTCTATCGGAGAAGGTTTTCTGGATAACGAAACCCATACCTATATATGTTTTTCTTATAACTACTGTATACCCTTAAAAACGGAAACCTCAAAACCATTAGGCAAATTGTTACGTGGCAGTAAGAAATAGGACATCTTTTGCAATGTTAGTACATTTTATATACATTTATTATTTATAAATGAAAGGTTTATTAAGCAAGAAGTCTTGGTGTCTTGGTTTATGATATATTTAATATATTTCATCAACACAAGTTTTTCCTGGCACAGACAATAACCCAGCTTCAGTTCTGTGTATACCAACCAGCTAAACACTCAAAACTTTGACTTATTTAACCTTTTTAGTGCCATTAGCTATGGGCACAGCTGGCACCAGGCTTTTTCTCAGAGGCTATAATGAAACCAATAAACACTGCATCTACAGCATGTGGCAGTCAAGTCTTTGAAAGCCTGGGCTGTGGCAGGTAAATGGTTAAACCCTTAAACAGCGCAAACTGTAAAATCTATGGCACTGACATGGAGATAGCGGACCTTCATATATAGCAAAATCTATGCCAAAAAAATTTATTGAGAAAAAGATTTCTTAAACAATCACAACATGTTGGTGGATTTTTACATAGGGCCTGAAGTATTAACCGTTGAATGCCTAGGTTTGTGTAACTGCTTGCTTTTTACAGGAAGCCCAAGCAACTCCAGATAATGTTCAGAGTGTTCAGTAATGCCCTCACAGTTTCTTCAAGCCATTGCACAAACTTGGACACTCGAGGGTTCATAATTCAAGCCTGCGGAGTTGTCATTTAAATAGAAGTGTAAAAGTAAAATTGTTGAAATACCAGACACAAGGGACAAAGGGATTTAGCTGTTATTTACAATTAAATATGGACGTTAAGAGGCAAAAAACTGCTACAAAGAAATACACATGTGTTGGACTGTAGTCCTGACCCTTTTTTATAAGATCTGGCCTATTTCTCCAAACATTCAACCAATTTGCATTGAAGATACATGTGAAGGTTAAACAGTGATAAAAGCAAAGACAAAGTGTCACAAAAGTACCAAGAAAAGCCTTAAACACTTTTTGCATCTTTCTGTGTTTTTGTTTCCAGAATTACCGTAGTAAATGTAACTATATACTTTTGCTTGGCTAAATGTGGATTGAATAGGGGTTCAATGATAAAAGTCATCTACCCCCACCCCTCCCCCACAATCCACTCCGGTTAGTTTGGGTTCTGCTGTATTATAATGATGCAACTGCATAAAATCAGTAATTTTTATTAGCATTCATTAAAAAACAATCATATCAGGGCAGGGAGTGACTCAGACTTAATGTTTCAAGAGAGTAGGAGCCACTCCCTCAGAGGCAAGTGCAAAATAATAGATTTAGATTTTCTAGGCAGAGCCTGGTCCTGCAGTGCCTACCATACCCAAAGAACTTTCCACTGCTTTGCTATGAGAGGCTATCACAGGCCTGGTTAAAATGCCATATCATTCACAGAGCTAACGATTCCTTAAAGGAGTCGTTCACCTTTGAGTTAACTTTTAGTATGATGTAGAGCAGGGCAAATAATTTAAAAACGATAAAAAAAAGAAAGTCTATATGGAAAGTTGCATAGAATTATTCATTTTATAATATACTGAAAGTTAAACTTAAAAGTGAACCACCCCTTAAAGGAATTGTTTAGTATAAAAATAAAAACTGGGTAAATAGATAGGCTGTGCAAAATAAAAAATGTTTCTAATATAGTTAGTTCGGCATAAATGTGATGTATAAGGGCTGGAGTAACTGGATGTGTAACAGAACACACATTTTTGCCTAACTAAATATATTATTATTTTTTATTTTGCACAGCCTATCTATTTACCCAGTTTTTATTTTCACACTGAACTGTTCCTTTATAGAGCCATGGAATATGTTGCTATTATACAAATGATAATAATATACATGGATGTGTAAAATACGCCAGTGATGGTGGATTAGGAAGATGACTTTGAGAAGATAAATAGTACGTATGGGGTCCGTTATACGGAAACCCGTTATCCAGAAAGTTCCGAATTATGGAAATGCCGTCTCCCATAGACTCCATTATAGTTAAATAATCCACATTTTTAAAAATAATTACATTTTTCTTTGTAAAAATAAAACAGTACCTTCTACTTGATCCCAACTAAGATATAATTATTCCTTATTGGAGGCACAACCAGTCTATTGGGTTTATTTAATATTTTCATGATTTTCTAGTAAATTTAAGGTATGACGATCCAAATTACAGAAAGATCCATTATCCGGAAAGCCCCAGGTCCCGAGCATTCTGGATAATAGGTCCCATACCTGTACACGTTACAGCAAAAGTAAAAAAATGGTTACAGCAAAGTAAAGAATACCAGTGGCACAGTCACAAAATATTTTCACAAAAGCCATTTATTTTACCAGGGTTTTTGTCAAAACCATAAGTAACACTCTAACCAATTTAAATTCTTTAAATGAATAAGATAACCTATAAAACATTCTGTATAGACCAGTATCATGGTTTTTACAATCCCTGCAATGCTCATTAAGGAGTCATATAAAAATGGTAAGAAAATCGTGTATGTAAATGTGAGTGATTTTCTTTTAGTAAAGGTCATTAAAACCCCATGCCGGTCTAAAATAACAAATTGGAGGCCTGCAAGTTGAAATATACAAATTTAACTGAATGTTTCAATTTCAGGCTGTCTTTTTTTTTTTTTTTGCCAAAGTGCTTTTAGATGCTGAAAGGATCTGTACACAAAAATAACATGAACAAAATCAACCAAAAATGTTAGTATGGGATTAACAGAGCGGTAAAGCATCATATTACATGTAATAATCCTTCCTTCACTTTCAGGAAGAGATAGGTAACCAATTACTGTAAAGAAGATTTAAGTGAATAGCTGGACTGTAACCAAGGCAACGGTGAGAAAAAGTAGTTGAGAGCTACAGAGGGTTAGAGCCTCCTACGTAAAAAACAGCCAAGTCAAAAAATGTACTGATACAGTTCAAATGTCTTCTGAGCGGAAGAGACTTATCAAGTGTATTCAGTGTATGAAGGTAATGTCAATTAACATCCTGACATAAGATTCACACAGTCAGGTCGGATTTATTGTGCACAGATTATTTTTATTTTATTTTTTTTTATAAGCGGATGTGCTGTTTTTGAAAGCAAGTTTTTGTTTGTATCTTTTCTCAAGAAGGAGAATGATAATGTGGCGCAGACACCTGCATAAACTATGTCAATGAAGGTAAAGCAATGTGTTCTGCAATACTAAAAATAATAAAAAAAAATAATCATAATAATAAAGGCTTTATTATCAGCCATTATTTGAGTTGAAGAGTTTGTGATTGCAAAACCAAAGCCTTTCCTCTCCTAAGGACCTACTGGGTAATGAAGAAAGAGCTTATAGAAATAGTGAATGGAGGGCACACCAAATCTTTCAGAAAAAGATCAGAGGTGCAGAAACAAATGTTACCCCTACTTAAGGTAACCTATAACAATATACTTTATCCGTATGTTCGCACACTCACAACAAACACAATTTGGAAGATAAGAGTGGTTTCAAAAAAATATTTACTTTATGCAGAAATTTTTTTATACATGAACAACGCCATAAAACACATGGCATAATTTATACAGCATTAAAAAATAGTATACAATATCAACTACCCATTGATTATATATGGCAAGCAAGCTACAAGGAGCGGATACACCTACCAGCAAAAATGAGAATGGCCCCAACGTTTCGGCACCAAAGCCTTTGTCAAGGGGATTCCCTTGACAAAGCACTTGGTTGTGCTGCCAATGCATAGCCAATGAGAATTGTAAATAAACCATTTCATAATAATAAACTTTTTTAGTAGTATGTGCCATTGGGTAATCATAAATAGAAAATTGCCAGTGAAAAAAATAAGGCTTGTCTCCTGGGATCTTACGATTCACGGTGCACACAAACATACCAAACAAACCATACAAACAAACCATACTTGTTAGGTCACATGAGCCAATTAATTAACACACAGAGTTCTGTATTTTGCTTCCACATTTCTTTATTCTACAGTTAGATTTGTAGTATTTCTGGTCAGGTGATCTCTAAAGGCAGCACACAGATCACCACAAAATGGTGGCTCAAGGCAAGAGATGTAAAAGGGCAAGATTTACTTAAATATAGACCAGTTTGGTAAGATTCTTTAATATGTCACTTAATATGACAAACTATCTGTTGCTTAGGTATTAATTTTGGGGGTAAAGTTTTCCTTTAAATTTTATTCCAAAAATTACACACTTCCCATTCAATGCTTCACAATCAGAAATCAAAGTAACGAGCAGCAACAAAAAATGTCCTTTGCCCTGCCTTCTTCCTGACCATAAGGGGATGCACTTTAGACAAAAGATTTAACAAAAGCCAAAAAGATCTGCATTTTTAGCCAACTGAAATTAAAATCTATCTGAACTGTATATAAAATATATTACTCTTCTGTAAAGGTGCAGATTGGGCCATAAGGAGGAGAGGGGTTAATGTGCAGTGGCCATGCACTTATTAGTCCTGCAAAAGAAGCTCTGGAAGCAAATGGCAGATAAGAAAGAATGAATGTCAAAGGGAAGGTCTTTCTGCAGCTGTGGAAAGAAAGTGCAAGCTAATTAGGAAAGGTCTGGAAGAATAGAGGTTTCTGTCAAGACACTTTCATTACACACCAGATTTTTTTTAATGTATTAACTATTATTCTTCATATAAGTAACACCAATATGTTTACTCAGCACATTACAGCGATTGCTAATAATTCACATTAGTCCCTGACCAAGGGAAACTTACAATCTAAGGTTCTTGTCACATGCACACTACACTATACCTCCCAACTATCCCGTTTTTAGCAGGACAGTCCCAATTTTGACAGCTAAGTCTGCAGTTCTGGATTCTTATTAAAATGTCCCGAGTTTCTCTTTAATCTCCTACACTGATGCCAGGAAAAGATACAAAGCTTCTGAAACCAAAAGAGAGGCTTTTAGTATTTAGGGGTGTGTCCAATGTCCAGAAAATGTCAATGCCTGTTGTGCGGCAGTTCTTTTTGTCCCTCTTTATATTTACACTAGGGCAGAGCTTCTCAGAGTTTTTTGGTTCAAGGTCCCATTTGAGTTTCAGAATTTGGTCTGGACCCCCCTTGTGTCATAATAATGATACAGACATAAGGAAGAGCAGCGAAACAAGACTACGCCAGCCCCCCTGCCAGGGAAGTGTGCACTTCAAATATCAGTCAAATTGACATTCAGGCTTGGTATCCAAATGAATTGTAGATATCAAATAATCTGCCCCTAACAGACACAAACATTGGCCTGCCAGCATGTGCTATGGGTCCTTCTAAGGGATCCAGTCCAAAAGTCTAAAAAAAACCCTGTACTACAGTTATTTTATATCAGATGCCAGTTTACAGTTGTGTATGCTTTGGAGTGTGGAAATAACAAAATAAAAATCCTTAGGGTGAACGCCTTGTAGAACATGGTCAATTCGAAATAGAACTCAGAACCCAAGCACTGCAAGGTAGCAGTGCCAACCACCAAACTAACAACAAGCAGTGGGTCATCCCTCTTAGTTGCAGCTCTGTATTATTTAATGTTTTGAATTTAGACCACTCTCTAAAAAATGCCTTTGAGCACAAAGTGGCTGTATGCACTTGCTTGATATCCGTGAGACTTGAGAGCAGACTAGAAGAAAAATTAGGTTTCCCTAAATGAACATCAAGAGAACTACAACATCCCCGTGGAACAGTCTTTACGGGGCAATGACCCCCCAGAGGACCATCCATAGGTGGACTTGTCATCAAAACTATGTTCCAAGAGAGATGTAAATTGCACAGTGTTTCTGTATGCTATACAGCAAACTTTTAATAGAATCCAAAAGCATAGAAAGGTCTTTACCCTACAAAGAAAAGGAAAAATAAAGCTCAAGACCAAAGAAAAGTATAACTACGTGTTTGAGAAAAGGCATGTCTATAGGAGACTGCTAATCAGAAACACTTTACAGTAGTTACTGTGGATATTAGCTGAGTGACAGCAAACAGAATATAAAGATATGCTAATCCATTTACTGCTCAGACATACCACACCAATTTTCCACAACAATCTTGTTCCACTCATAGAACCGCATTCCTTATTTCAAAAACTTGACATTTAACTCTGAAGCATGATAAAGTTAGGAAAATTCAGTTTAAAGCACCTTTTACCGCATCTAAGAGGATTATGTGCTTAAATGCAATCACAGACCCCATTATTTAGCTCATGCAGTGGGCTGTATAGTGTAATAGGTGCTTTTGTTATACTTCCTAATTTTAACTCTTGTAAGAAGACTTAAAAAGTAGAACAGATTGGAAGAAGTATAAAGCAAACACGATTCTTTCCATTTCTGATATTGTTCGTTCTTTTGAAAGACCAACTTTTTAACAATCTCCACTGATCACTTGGCTATATGAGTACATGTAAGCATAGTAATAGTCTGATATCAGAAGGTTCTAGGATTATATAACATGGAGTGCAAATGGATATGGAGGTGTGGAAGCACATTAGTATAATCCGGTGTTTCTAAAGCTGGGAGGCTGGCCTTTCAATTTGTAATCATCTCTACCAGCACCAATGCAAAGGAATTTGGCTCAAGTCTGGCTACTAGAATGTGTTACTCTGTATTGTACATACATATGTATATATAACTTTATTAATAAAACACTATATGAATATGCAGCCTGGTACAATTTTACAGAGAGGTAGAGTACACACAGGGAGGACAAGCATAGTAATAAGTAATAAATATATTAATCAATTTCTATAAATATACTGTATTTCCTGCATGAGTCGTTTCACTTTACACATATAGTAATTTTGCAAGTGATATTTCATATCAGAGGCCTTAGTGTTGACTACAGCAGCTTTCTGGGGGTCCTTGCCGCTCTAAGGCAGCCTTTCTGATGCTATACCACTATACTTCAACCACTATCATTCAACTCAATTCATCCATTATACTCACCATATTTTAATCTGACACACTCTAAAGCACTCCCATCTGCCACACTCTAAAGCACTCCCAACCTCAGATGTAGCGAAGCCCACTGGTGGATTTGTATCCTAAGGTAGACTATGCTTATTGCAAAGAATGCAAGCAGTTGTTTGCATGTTAGTTTAAAGGAGAAGGACAGGCTAAGTTTACTTGGGGTGCCAAAAGTTAAGCCCCCTTAAGTAATTGCATATGCTTACCTGAAATCCAGTTGCTCCTATCAGTAGAATACTGCATCTGTGCAGGGGTTCTTTCAGCGAGCACCACAAATCGATCGACTTCCTGCTTCTTCTTCCTTTGTGTGAATTTGCATGTGAACTTTAATGAAGAAGTCGGCTATTTCATTCTACTGCCCCAGGAAATTTGAAGAAAGAAGAAGCAGGAAGACTATCACTCTGTGGTGCTCACTGGAAGAACCACAGACTGATGCAGTTTTCTCCTGATAGGAGAACCAGCCCAAGGTTTCAGGAAAGTGTATATAATCTGTAATATTATATACACTATATATATATATATATATATATATATATATATATATATATATATATATATAACTTTTGGCACCCCCAAGTAAACCCAGCCTTTCCTTCTCCCTTAAACTAACATGCAAACAACTGCTTGCATTCTGTGCAATGACACTGTAAGCATAGTCTACGTTAGGATACAAACACACCATTGTTCTTAGCTGCATCTGAGCTTGGGAGTGCTTTAGAGTGTGGCAGGTGAACATATGGTGAGTACATGATCTATACCTACCTAGGAGTACGCAAACTAGAGTATAATATGGTGTGGGGGGGCAATGAGCCAACACTAGTGAGGGGAGGAAAGTAAGCAAGCTAGTGGCTGGCAGAAAAGGAGGCAAATAAGTGTGTGTGTGTGTGTGTGTGTGGGGGGGGGGTTGTGCTAGTGACCAACTGGTTGAGGAGAGAGTAAGTAAATGTCCAGTGGTAGCAGGGAGGCCAGCAACATAACAATAGATTATTGCAAAACAATAAATTAGTAGTAGCAAACAAGGGGTCATTGTAATAAAAAGTAACAATAAGTGCATCATTAGAAATACAATTCACATAAATATAAAAAATATAATTACAATACAGATTAAGTGCTCAGTGTCAAGGAAATAAAAGGCTAGAGGACCCTACCCTGTAGGGCTTACAGTCTAAATGGGAGGGTAACATACAGACACAATTCAGAGGGGAGGTAAAATAGAATGTAAAATTAGGTGAAAATAGGTAAAAGACCTACAGGTCAGATTTGCCCAACCATGTTTAATTAAAATTTTTTTGATTAATTATTATACAGTTTGTGTCATTTGCCATTTACTTTAAACTTACACATGAATTACTGCTGTTGTGTCTTATAAGGTGCTAATTTTCATTCCTATATTAAACAATGAGCAGGGAAATAATATTAGCTGAATATGGGCTAGCATGGGCTGCTTTCAGTTACAGGAATAGTCAGGAGCAGGTGTTTTTTAATGTTTCTCAAGATGCAAATGAAGTCCAGATCATCATACCAGATATGAATATCAGGCAAAATGTGGCATTAAGTGAATGGGCCAATCTATCAAGGTGTAGTGTGTGTGTGTCGGAATAAGAATAATTCAAGGGGAATGCCTGTTATGGGGGAAACCCCATCAGTATAACAGAATCCCCCAGTATGCCACTGGATATTGACTTTCCTCCATTCTCTGAAAAAACTAAAGGGGTGGTTCACCATTAAGTAAACTTTTAGTATGTTACAGAAAGGCCAATTCTAAGCAACTTTTCAGTTGGTTTTCATTATTTATATTTTTATAGTCGGATCAATATAGTTGTAACATGCGATTTCTCCTTCACTTATGTTTTCAGCAAACCATCCGACGTGTCGCATACGTTTAGTCGCATTGCGACGTCTCGGGTCAAAACGCATCATCGAGTCCTGCCCTTACAGCTTAGCTCCAACATTGTCTGACTTCCCCAACTGCTAACACATATTGCTGTTATAATAGAGAAAAAAAACTTAACTCAAAAATATGCTAATTAATTTCAGTCCTTGGTATATAGAGGTATGGGATCATTATACAGAAACCCATTATCCAGCTCCGAATTACAGGATGGCTGTCTCCCATAGATTCCATTTTATCCAAATAATACAAAATTTTAATTTCCTTTTCTCTTTAATAATAAAACGGTACTTTGTACTTTATCCAAACTAAGACATAATTAATCCTCATTAGAAGCAAAACAATTCTATTGGTTTATTTAATGTTTAAATGATGTTCTAGTAGACTTAAGGCATATTATTATAAAGTATTTAGCAACCACTAGTCCATTTAGTTTTTCAACTTTGTGCCATTTGATGAGATATTTTGGTTAATTTTAGTTGTGTATGGATTTTGATGAACATTGGCTTGTTTTCCACATCTTTTCCATGGCTGCCTATTAGAAATCTGGTAAAGATGCATCTTAAATAAATGGTTCCGTCTGAGAGCATAGAAGTCTGTGTAAGGTTATGTGTACTTTATTAATATGTGAATATGTAACATTAATATGTGAATATGTAACATTAATATGTCTTTCTCCATGGGGTTTCATGACACAAAAAAAACGTAGTTTCATATGATATTTGGTGCATGTATGGCAGGAGACAAGCTAACTGATATCGGCAAAAGACCATGGGTGTCCACAGAAAATTTTCCGGGGGGGGGCAAGTAGGCTAATATAACTTAGGGTAGCATTCCACTGACGAGGAATCTATTCATGGCAATGCAGAAGATAACCTAATAAAGGCTTGCCTTGGAGTGGGAAGTATAAAAATGTTTTGTGTTGTTGAGAATTCAATTTACAAACAATTTTTTGGAACTAGTTGGAGAAGTCAGGACGGGGCCCCCTCCTGCGGACACCAATGCAAAAGACGGATATCAGTAAATCTAGCTCGTCGATCGCCCAAGTTGGAAAATTTTAATTGGGCGTCTTTGAACACTGTCCAGTGTTTACTGCTGAATCGTCATATACAGGTAGAATTATTTTGTGCCTACCTGTATATCTGACAATTCAGCTCTTAATGTCTGTATTGAATATGAATGACCATTGGTCGCAAGAAAGATCACTGTTGTAACATTAATGGCCACCTTTACACATTGGCTGCTTAAGGGTATGGAAACATAGCCCTTCCTATGTTCATGTCTCTCAACAGAACGGGTCAGTATCCAGCAACAAAGCTGGAAATCTGCAAGAGGCTGCACTGGGAAAATTGCAGTCTTATATTATTTTGTATAGAGAATCTGAATGTATTTAGCATTTATGTTTTTTTAATGTGGACTTTGCTTTGACTGCACACTATGACACACAACATACAAATGAATAAACATTCAGCTATGCATTTTTAGAATGCAACTTGGCAGATGTAAGTGAAATAAAATTACAGGTAAAGCGAATAATCTGTTCTAGTCAACATTGTTTGAAATGCCATATTTTCAAATAGGGAGACTCATAAGTCTTATCTAGCCATTGGTTCTCTGCAGCCTTGTTGGAGAACCTTTCAAGTACAAGTTGATATTGAATATTCATCAGTATTGTAAAACCAATAGTGTTATGGTTTCTAAACTTGTGCAAAAAAGAGATTAGTGAAACTTGTACCTATACTTCTTTTTTCCATATGCTTTACTTTATGGGTAGCTGAATAAAGCGTTAGTGTATGTTACAGCAGAAATAACAAATGACAAATAGGGGAAGCAAGAATATATTGAATTTCAAATGACTTGAAATTAAACGCTTGCAAAAAAGTCACACTTGGCATGCAAAAGCATCTTGGTGTCTTTGTGCTTGTAATTGCAGTTTTTTTATTTTGTTCTGAATCAGCTCAAATGAGAGTGAATGTTTTTTTTAATCTATGTTTACATTTCTGTATTGATAAAGGTAAAGAAGGAATCTAAGGCACAATAAAACCAGCTGTTATGGTATTATGGCTTCATTACAGAAAGAATATTGGAAATATGAAAGTAGTAGCAGTAGTATGTGGAACATGTTGGGTTGCTTTTTGCTTTGCCAGCACATAATCCTGAATAAAATATCCATTTATCCTTTACTATAAGGAGTCTTATAGGAATATTCTGCAAATATCCATATGATACAATATGAGTAACTAAGTAATTGCCAATTCTGTACCTATTCTAAGGACTTAATAATTAATAGGAAATAGCCAAAGCAAAATAAAACCGCAAGGAGAAAATCAATATGGTATAGAAATGCTGCTCTTTGTGGAAAAGTGATTTATTTTAAGGTAGCACTGCAGGTATGGGATTGCAGTCCATTTTAAGCAAACAAGTTTTTTTTCCATTTTTCCCTTTTTGACGGTAAATAAACTACATAAATTCATGTTGTAAAAAATCAATCAATAAATTTAAAAAAAACAAAGTTTAATTTTTTTTTTATTAGCCTTAATATGTTGTGCTCAAAATCTAAGGAAATACCTTTGTCAAGCAGTTTATGTTTTACTGACCAATGAATTGGTAAGTGCATGGCCTACCAACAAACTGGAAGGATCAGTGTTCTGGCAAGTTACTGCAAAATACAAATAAGGGTGTTATAAAAAGTATTATGCTTGATTCCATAAGTGCCAACCAGCATCGCTTTTGGTGTTTTTCTATGGAATGTAATCACCATAAGGAAAGTCACTGTGTGACCCTAGACAGTTTCAATTAAAGCCCTTTCTGGGTTCAACCACTGGTCAGGGTAGCCTTATTTTCTAATTGAAAACAATGGAATGTCAACAATTGTACTAAGAATATATAATTTTTACCCTGTAGCTTACCAAACTCAACTAATAGAAGAAATAGTAATGCTCCTTAAAGTGAAACCTAATTGGCCTTCAGCCTGAGCACTCCAGGCCTCCGTGGCAAGGCTCTCTAGTAGGAATTACATTAGCAATGAAAATGCCATTCGGCTTCCTTCTTACCTGATAGACACAGTACAGGCCTGTGCACAGATCGGGTAGATTTCAGCAAGAAAACAAATACTTTCAAGTTTCTGCACCACAATCCAGCCCATATGTGCATTAGAGGAGAAGGAAAGTCTGCGTACACTTGGGGGTGCCAAAAGTTAGACACTTCCAAGTGATTGTATTGACTTACCTGAAACCCCAGGCCGGTGATCCTATCAGCAGAAAACTGCACTGGCTCGGGGTTATTCCAGTGAGCACCACGGATCGATCCTCTTCCGGCTTCTTCTTTCTTCAAATTTCCCGGGGCAAACACATGCGCAGTTAATCGGAATAGCTGACTTTTTAGTTAAAGTTAGGCTTTTTGTTCTACTGATTCAAATAGTTTGGAGAAGGTAACTTCAATTTCTTTAGGCGTTTAGGAGTTTTGTTGCCCTCAGGAAATCACTCCTTGCAGGCAACAAAAAGCCCAGAAAATGAGCAGGAGAGAACCCGAAAGTGCACAAATGTATTTGCATAGTGCTTCTTTATTGAGATTTTGAAGTTTAATATGCATTTCCTTGTTCGTCCATATTACACTGGGGGTTCATGCTCAATGCAAAAGAAAGTCTCAGTACCTCGGCTCAGATCACAACTGCTGTTGTAATTTGCAAAACAGATTTTCATCTCCTGATGTCTGAATGTTCGAGTGCTGATTATGGCCACACCTTTGCACATCAGATAATAAACTAACAGTATTTTCTGCCACAGGAACCAATTTAATTCTCGACCTTGGTCGTACTGGTAATAGTCTTTCTCCTGCACACACTCTACAATGCTTCTGCATTTTCATATATCATCATAATAGAAAGCTTTTCATGCTAGAAAAGAAGCTGGAGCACAAGGTCACGTACAATCGGAGAAAAAAAAACTGCTTGCTAAAATCTTTCTTGGTTGTGCAGAGAATGTATGGGAAAGGGAGAGTAAACAACTTTACAATTAAGTTTTCATCTTTCTTGTTTTTGTTCTACTTCATTTAGAATAAGAAAGCTCTAATGATAAAAAAGTGAAAGAGAAATAAAAAAAATACTCTTCTGCTTTCATTCTGTATGTAACATATTGCTTACTGATAAATGAGCCTTTATACTAACTCTCAATGGTAAGTGAGAAATAAGGACAATTTCTATCTACAGTGAAGTGCTTTAATTTAGTGTATTTGCTACAATGGAATTGCCTCATGCTTTACAGGTTGGACATGCACTATAATGTTTGCCAGAAGAATAGCATTTCATTAGAAATCTACCCAACAAATGCCACAACAGCACTGCTTCACTATTGTCTCTCACATGGATCATAGTTATAGTAAACATTAATATTAATAGAGGAACTCTATAGCAGTATTAGCATAAAGTGCTTGTTTGTCCCTAAAATTACCTTTGCTGGCTTTTGAATTAGAGTAGCACAGCAGGGTTGCCAATCACCCCAGACTGTCCCTGGCAGTCATCACCAAGCAGAAGCATGCCCATTGGAAGTCTATATGGTCCAGGCTCATGCAACTGGTCATTGATGGTCGGGGAGACGAGACAACATACTGGGCAGAAAGAATGAAAGGGGGGGGGGTTCGCCTTTATGTTAACTTTTAGTATGTTACAGAATGGCAAATTCTATGCAACTTTTCAATTGGCCTTCTGAATTGTTTGCCTTTTTCTTCTGTCTCTTTCCAGCTTTCAAATGGGAGGCACTGACACTATCTAAAAACAAAAGCTTTGTAATGCTACAACTTTATAGTAATTGCTACTTATTCATATTCCGGTCTCTTATTTAAATCAATGCATGGTTGTAAGGTTCATTTGAACCCTAGCAACAGATTGCTGAACTTGCAAACTGGAGAGCTGCTGAATAAACAGCTCAATAACACAAACTCCACAAATAATACAAAATGAAAACCAGTTGGAAATTGTCTCAGAATATCACTCTCTACATCATTACAAAAGTTAATTTAAAGGTGAACAATTTTATTGAAGTGCAAGAAGTGTTCCGGACATGTTTAAAGGATAAGAAACGCCCCCAATTCAAAATATCTGTCTAGATTGCAAGACTACGAAGTACTCATGGCTCAGCACAAACAGAAATAGTTTAATAAAAACTAAAATGCAGACTGTCTGACCATCTTACTCCATTTGTGGCTAGCACTGGCTACATTTTTATATCTATGCAAAGAGAACATTTTAAATAGATAATAATAAGACAATTGTTAAAAAGGACAATAATAACACTTACTCTGAAGCAGACCAGTCCGCCGGGCTGCCAATGTTTGCCGTTATGTGATTCCTCTCATCAGCAGTAGGGTTTGTATGTGGTGGAGTAGGGGTGAGTGATTGAGGAGAAAGTGAATCTGTGCTCCCAGTAGGTGTATCCTCTCTTGGTGTGAGGTGCATGTCAGCTGAAAGAAAAGCAAGGAAACTTCTAAATTCTTCACTGTTCTCTGCCATCTATCCAGAATACAGCACAACCATGCTTTGCAGTCAAATTTACAGAATGTTAAATATGGACATCTCCTATTGTCCTACTTAGTAAAGCTTCTTTATATACAGGTGTGAACACTGTACCAATGGACATAGGATAGAGGAGTAACAAAAGTTTGGACTATGACACCTAATACAACTGTTCTTACAGTATTTTAGAAGATATGGTCCAACATGCACTTATTCTTTGGTGGTTATGGACGAGATCACACCTGCCCATCTACCTGCCCTTCTCACTGGGTGACAAAAGCAAAAAAGTAAATTGAAATAATCTGTAAGGGTGCAGCTGCAGTCTTTACTGATAGCTAGCATACTACATAGAGAGAGGCCGCCCCTTTTAAGGAATAAAAAATGCAAATTTAAGCAGAATAAACTGGATGCTTAGGTATTTATATACTGGTATTAATGGATATATTAATTAAAGGATAAGATAGTATGCCTTTAAGGCATTTCGCTACTAGTTGGAGACTCCCCTTGTTTATTTGCTTAATTAAAACTACAGTAACCAAGAACCACATTATGTAGTGTGCAAGTGCCCAAAATATAATTATCTGAAACCAACCTAGCAGAATTATGCACAGAGGGCTTTGTTGATTAAACTGCATCAAAACAATTCAAACACAGAAACCTGGATTATTTCAGTCCAGTTGTACTAACGTCCCACATTTCTTTTTATAATTTCTACATCTCATTTCCTTAAGCCCTTTCCACTATTGCTTTTCAATTTGCCTCATTGGTGCAGCGCCCCTGTGTACTGCACAATGACACCCTGTAATTAGAGCCATCGTGACATATAAAACTATACTAAACATTCGATTTTCAGGCCCCTTACACTAAAACCGCCAACTGGTCGCTTCTGCTATCCTTCAATAAGAAATATATTGAAGGGTAGCAGAAATTGCAGAAAACTGTGTTTGGTTCCAAAAATAAATGTAGTGCCACTTAGAAGAGGGCTGGTATTATGTACATGTGGATAGCATAACAAGCATAGCTCAGGAGATACCTTTGGGTGGGTTATAGTCCTACTAGTTCAGGTATGTCAGGTGTGTATAAAATGAAGGGGAGTAGTCATATTCTATTTTTTGGTTCAACCTCATGGAGGAGTGTGGATGTGTATCCAGAGAAGGCCCCAGTGAAAAACAAAATACAGTAAAAGCAGGTAGCAATGTGGACAGTACAGATTATTTAGTGATCTCCCAGTGACTCTACTGGTTTAGTATCCTAACTTGCACTAGTAACTACCCTGCCTGCACCATCCAAAGCTGCTTAAGGGTCTGGTCACACAGGCAGATTCGGGGATTCGGAGAGATCAGTCGCCAGGCGACAAATCTCCTCTTCTTGACACCGATCTGCCTTCCGCTGGCTAAAATGAAAATCACCTGGGGGCAGGCACACGGAGCACTTCATTTTCCAAAGTCACCTGTAATTGCCTCATGAGGAAACTTCAGATGACTTCCCGAATCTGACCGTGTGGCCAGACCCTTAAAAGAATAAATTTATACTCTTGTCTGAAAATAAATGTGTAATATTGTCTAAAGTGGTGAAGTTTGGAGGACAATATTTTACTTTACTGCTGGCACTTTTTTATCGTTGTGTCCAATTTGTCAGTTGCAAGTAGTTTGGTGGGGGTTTTTAGTTTTGCTATATGTCTCCTTTAACACCAAAGATATAATTGCTACGTTAGACACCTTCTTGTCCCAAATACAACGTCACTCTGCATTCATATACAGTGGGGGGTGGACAAAGGAAGGTGCACAAAAACAAGTATCATTTTCTCGTCTTAATCCAGTATTAGCTGCCTTAGGAACTTGTTGTTTTCTGTAGAGCTCTGATGAATAAAATCCTGGCAAAGAATGCAAATACCTATTAATTCGTATCAATCTAATAACTAATTAAAAACATTATACTATAAACCATAATGATTAAATGTGGCTATTAATTAGTCTGCAATTCTCATGGTGCTTAGATCACACACTGGTAAAGATCATCATCCTAATCCTTTTACATTAGAAAATGCCACAGATATCTGTTTGTTTGTTGGCATAATCCCCCCTACACACACAAACACACACACACACTGTTAAAGGAGAAGGAAAGGTTAAAACCAAGTAAGCCTCATCAGAAAGGTCCACCTAAATATACCAGTAAACCCTCAAAGTAGTGCTGCTCTGAGACCTATGTCAAAAGAAACACTACATTTCTTTCCTTCTATTGTGTACACATGGACTTCTGTATCAGACTTCCTGTTTTCAGCTTAAACCTCCTTGCCCCGGACATGAGCATGCTCAGTTTGCTCCTCTCTCCCATCCTTCTGTGCTGTAATCTAAGCCCAAAGCAATAATTGAGCAGGGAGCGATTCAGGCAGGAAGTGATGTCACACCAAGCTAATACTGCAGCTCCTATCCTAAACAAACAGAGAGCTTCTCGAGCTTTTTACTTAAGTATGGTACAACATTCTACAGAATAAATATAGCATTCTCGCTTGCACTATTGTGGCTAATCTGTTGGCAATAAAATGCCTCCATAGCTTTACTTCTCCTTTAAGAGGAAGAGCAAAGCAAATTAACTCAGTTACTGTTTCCCAGCACTGCTACAGCAATGTTACTCTGGAAAATAACATTTGCCACAAAAATAAGAAATGTGGAAAAAATGAGGTCAGTTGGGGAAAAGAATTTATTGTCTGAAAGAAAATGTGACCGTTTGGGAAATAACTTCATTAATCACAGTGAAAACCTCAGAGACAAAGAGCAGAGGCGAAAATTTTTAATATTTTATAAATGCCAGCGATGGCTATTATTTTGCAGGTGGTCTGCACCAGGGACGGATAGGCAGGGGCTGAAGGGATGCTTCTTATTGACCCAGATACTATAGATTTGGGTCAGTCTAACAGAACTTGACCTTGAGGCGTGCACAGCACAACCATCCTCAGCACGGTGGAAACGGACTGCAACACCGACCAGGATAATCCTGTTTATTCATATGCAGTTGCAGACAAATCACTTCTGTGGGGGCATTTCTAATAATCACTCACTCCTGTCAAGTACCCCTGTATCAATTCAGGGAAAACACAAAATCCGTGGGAGTAAAATCAGGGTTCTACCGAACTTTATAATTCAAGTTTTACACAAGTCACACCATGTGATAGAAATACACCAATTATGATTGATGACATTACTAAGCAAAGACTTTACAGGATATTCATATTTCATGTGTATTCTTTTAAGACTAAACTGATAACATCACTAAGCTCCATCATCCATGTTACAATATAAAGATGTGGGCCCTGTTATCCAGAAGGATCGTGACCTGGGGCTTTCCAGATACGAAATCTAAAAAATCTTATAAACATTAAATAGGCTTTTTTGCCTCCAATGAGGATCAATTATATCTCAGTAATTCAAAAGAAAAAAAAAAAGAGTTAACCCTTGAAATCCCACCACCCCATCAAAGAACCCGATAACTCAGGGAGTTATCGGGTTCTTTGATGGGGTGGTGCGATTTCAAGGGTTAACTCTTTTTTTCTTTTGAATTACTGCTTATCTCCTTAACCCTGCACACCATCTACTGTTTCTCTCAATTGATTGGTGGTGCTCCTTCATTTGTGTTTGATTATATTTAAATTATATCTTAGCTGGGATCTAGTACAAGGTACAATTTTATTTTTATAGAGAAGGAGATTTTTTTTTAAAATCTAAATTATTTGATTAAAATGGAGTCTATAGGAAATGGCTGTCCCGTAATTCAGAGCTTTCTGGATACCTGTATTAGAAATCACTGAGAAGTTTGGTGGCCATATAATAATAACCTCAAAGTTGACAGCTTTTATAAAACACACATTTCAGAGAGTCCAGACAAAAGACATCACTGACCATGGATTATAACTGATGACATGACTAAGCAGTATTTGTAAGGATATATTTTAAAGAATATTCATGGCCTGTGTATTATTAAGATATATATTTACAGATTATTCACAGCTTTTGTCTATTATTATTTTATATATGCCTGACAGAAAAAATAATTCTAGTGTGGGAATGAAAGTCAGGAATAAAAATTGTTTCTTCTATTCAGCAATACAATTTTGGAGTAAATAATATCATTCTGCCTTTCCTATATTTCAGTGGGGAATACATTCCTATAGATTTTCTGCAATCCTATATATTTTGCGAATCTTTCGCTCTGGAGACCAAGACCAATTTATTTGGATATTCATTTTCTCGTTTGGATGCAAGCTCCCAAAAATGTGCTCATTCAGTTTCATAGGATGCAGCTTTATAAATGAACCTTTAGTGCCGCAACAGTTCCAAGACAAACATTTTATGTGAAAAGAAAAGCTACTCCTATTAAAGTGGTTTGTGCCATATATTTTCCAAAATATCCACGTGGGTATTCTATTCGACAAAGCTGTTTTGTTACTAGCAGCACAGAAATATACAGCATCAATTTGGCTCTGTGTTAACTCCTTTCTAAGCACTTGTATTCTTGGCCTGCCTCATAATTTAATAAGCATAACAACAGTTTTACCTCAAAAACTCTGCAAGACCATTATATTCCAAGAATAGGGTTAGAAATGGCTGGGAGTATGAGCTTGCACTTACCAGTATTGGTGAATAAATGGTTTCTAAGCCTGTGTCCTTGGGGGAGGGACACCTAGATTTCTGATCACTTTAATGCTTAAGAGTGACTTATACAGAAGACCATCCAATGCAGTAAAAGATCATATTAAAAAAGAATGCGCGTCCTAAAGGTGAATAACCATGGTCAATAATTTACCAGATTGCATGTGCAAATTGGGAGGCTACCTTAGAGTCCCATGAGACTATTCAAGGAAGCAAATCCTCCATCTTAAATAACTATTCTGTTCTTGCCTCACATTAATGCATGTGGGGGCACCAGCAGATCCTGAAATGTCAGGGGCACATTTGTTGTTTTAAACTCAAAACCATTGCTAGGGCACATTAAGTGGTTTGGTGAAGATTCCATAAATAAACAAATAAAACAAAACAAAAATCAAATGAACTGCAGCACTGGGACACAGTCAAGTGCACAAAGCACATTATTTTTAGCCTTATTCTCCATCAGTTTAAATGCCCCTTAACCTCTGTCATAAGAAGGAAAAAAATCTCACTTTCCAGGCAGTTTTATGTGAAAGTAAAATGCAAGTATAATTGGATAGGTTTATAGCAAATCCTAGGCTAGCCGCTTGCAAAGCACAAGTCATTAATAGATTTAGTGGTATATTTTATCGAAGCACTTCCTGCACAGGTCCCCCATGAGATTTAATGTGGACGATGATTTACTCCTTTTGACCAGTCACTCATTTCTTGCACTTGTAAATATTGTTCCAAGAGCAGAAATCTAATACCTGGCTGACATAATTCCATGAGAACAGCTGGGCAGAAAAGAGCTGAATTCAATCATATTTCACATAGAACTGCCAGGTGGAAAATTACCCATGAAAGTCTCACTGTTCTATATTCTTGCCAGACCTATTTGTACAGTACTGAAAGCATGAAACAGTAAATACCGCAGACCGCTATTAATTAATAAGACTTTATATTTAGTAATAACTACTTACTTTCTCAGTGTAAGCTCCAGCAAGGTGTATACTCTAATTCAATCACTGCACAATATGTACAACTTCTAGATCTACCACCTCTAAATGATTCTATAAGGGATAAATATATATATATATATAGATATACACACACACACATATATATAAATATATATACACACATACAAAATGTTAGCGAAAATTCGCCAGCGTGACACCATTTTGGCACTTCGCAGATTTACTAACGGGTGCTGGTGTAAATTCGCTAGTGAAGTAGACATACTCTAGCGCTACTTCGCACCCTGACGCCAGGTGAAGTTGCGATCTGGTGAAGTGACGTAACTACGCTACTTCACTAACTTGCGGATTTTACTGAACGTTACCTCTTGCACCAGTCTTGACTTCGCCAGCTTAGACCAGGCGAAGTGCAATATGGTAGATAGGAGGATCTTCAAAAATAGTTGATATTTTTTAGAAGTCTCAAAAAACGCTGGCGTCTTTTATATTTTTTCAGGGTGATAGGCTGAAAAAGATCGAAATTTTTTTTGGGGTATCCTCCTTCCCCCCTACATTTCCTAACATATGGCACCTAAACTATACAGTGGGCACATGTGTAGGGCAATATAAGACCTCTATTTTATTTAATGAATGTTTCCCAGGCTTCTGTAGTTTAATGTAGTTTATTCTGCATATACGTCCATTGTACTGTAACTTGGCTCCGTATGCAAATTAGGCATCGCTAGCGTAACTCCGCTTTGCTTGACGAATTAACGCTAGCGCAACTTCGCTACCTTTTGCCTCCCTGGGCGCAACTTCGAAACTACGCCTGGTGAAGCCGTCGCTAGCGCATTTTAGGCGTTTACTGATTTTGCAAGAGTTGACACTATGCTGAAGCTTCTACATTGCTGCCCATATATACTAGATACCTTAAAAACCAATAAGCTTCAATTTGGGAGAAAGAAACATTAAATTCCATGATAAAACTCATAATATTATACATTTACAATATGGAGAGGAGAATCGGGTTATATTTTAGGAAAACAAGATTAAGCACTGACTAGTGGGCTCCAATGCAGAGCAATTTACCCCCTATTTAATCACAACATAGGATAAACTTGTATATAAAGGAATCGGAGAGCATCAGCTTTAGAGATTTCTCTGTGGATGCACCGAACACACTATTTTAGGATTTGGCTGAATCCTGAATACTTTGTGAAATATTTGGCAGAATACAGAACCGAATCAGAACCCTAATTTGCCTATGTAAATTAGGGAAACAAGGTGGAAAGAGAACCACTAGCAATAAAAAAAATTGACTTCCTTATTTGTGTGATTAAAAGTCACAAAATGTTATGGATTTAGATTCGATTCGGCCAGGCACTTGGATTAGGTCGAATCTGAATCCTGCTGAAAAAGGCAGAATCTTGGCCAAATCCTGAGACTGAATCCGGGATTCAGTGCATCCCTAGTTTTCATAATTTGTTCATAGGAGCATAGGACATGACAGCAAAAGGAATAATCAGTAGAACAAGTCTCTAAATATTGTCTGTGGTGCATATTGTAGGGCTGCTAATGACACAAAAGGCTATTCCACTGCCTGCAGGTGTCAATCCAAGTGGATCCATTTCCATTCCCAAAACAAATGCTATGTAAAGCTACAAATGTATGCTTCTTTTTTTACTCATCTTTCTATTCAGGCCCTCTCCTATTCATATTCCAATTTCTTCAAATCAGTACATGGTTGTTAGCTAATCGGACACTAGCACCAGATTGCTGAAACTGCAAACTGGAGATACTGAATAAAAAGCTAAATAAAAAAGAAAAACCACAAATAATAAAAAAATTTAAACCAATTGCAAATTGTCTAAGAATATTCTCTCTACGTCATACTAAAATTTGATTTGAAGGTGAAGATTTACATTTGTAAACCTGCCATATACATAAACCAGTTCAGCTCTTTGCACTCCATTTTGGCAGTGCAAACAGTTGTACCAAAGGGCACCAATGCAACTCAGTGTGGCTGAATGACACTTAGGGGCTGATTCACTAAGGGTCGAATATGGAGGGTTAATTAACCATCGATATTCGACTGGGAATTAAAATCCTTCGACTTCGAATATCGAAGTCGAAGGATTTAGCGCAGATAGTACGATCGAACGATTATTCCTTCGATCGAACGATAAAATCCTTCGAATCGAACGATTCGAAGGATTTAAATCCAACGATCGAAGGAATATTTTTAGATCAAAAAAAGTTAGGCAAGCCTATGGGGACCTTCCCCATAGGCTAACATTGACTTCGGTAGCTTTTAGATGGCGAACTAGGGGGTCGAAGTTTTTTTTAAAGAGACTATTGAATGGTCGAATAGTCGAACGATTTTTACTTCGAATCCTTCGATTCGAAGTCGTAGTCAAAGGTCGAAGTAGCCCATTCGATGGTCGAAGTAGCCCAAAAAAACCTTCGAAATTCGAAGTTTTTTTACTTCGAATCCTTCACTCGAAGTTAGTGAATCGGCCCCTTAATTTAGGAGGGGGGATTGGAAACCTGCTCCTCACCATTACAGTCAAAAAAAAGTTGTGTGTGGTATTTTTGATCTTTTTTTTGCAGTTTGCACATTACACTTTGTTATAGAAATGACCCCTGACGTCTGAATCCACATGATTTTTTTCTAACTTTATCTAAAAAATGTTATCCAAATATACACCAAAGCCAGCATTTTGCCAAACCCCACAACTTTTTAAAAGATTTAGATTCTGGTGAATGCTTAGTTTTGGACCCAACCAAAATCAAACACTTATGACTTTACAGACTGGACAATACATATATAATTCTGTAAAAATATTATACCATTTCATTGTTGATTTTTATTTGTATTTTCAAATAAGATTTTGGTTCCAGTTCATTATTCAGCTGAATCCAAAAATGATTAACCCCTACTGCATTGATAATTGCATTACTCTACAGAAACTGAGGCTATAGAACTAACTATAGAGTGGTGCTGAGTGCTTATTTGTGATATTTTGATGTGTTACTAGAAAAAACAAAGACATTTATATATGATTGTGAGTGTTATCCAGAGAATTATGTGATTGCCAGCAGGGTAAGGAAGGCTTTGATAGTTCTTCCTATAAGATTAAATATGCATCTGACATATGGGGAGAAAGAGGATTGCTGTCTACTGGGTTAAGCTGAGATTGAACTGGAGAGTTTTCATTTCCTATTTTCTTTACGGTTCACAAGGTACTAATAAAGCCCTTGTTACCTCCAAATGATAGCCCAGATAGTGGGATTTTCAAAACTCAATTCCTAAGGGTTAATTTGATTAAATGGCTCTGAAACTCATTCAAAAATTATTTTTTCCAGCCATCTGTAGTGAGGTACCCATCTTAAAAGAGTTATCTAACATATACTAGTAAATCATTAGGCACAGGGAGTGCTCCATAAATAACTACAGAACAAGTGAATCTTAACAGAAAATTGCAACCCATTTTTTCATTCTGCTTTGAAAACTGTATCATACAGCCAAAATCATATATATGAGACTTATTTTTGATCTTCAGACAAGCATCACATCAAACCATTCTATGTTATATTTGCATTAGTGACAACTTAGAAGAGACCAATGATAATAAAGATGAATTCATCTTCTTTTACATTTACAGTACAGGTATGGGATCTGTTATCCAGAATGCTTGGGGCCTGGGGCTTTGCCAGATAACGTATCTGGATCTTCATACCTTAAGTCTAATAGAAAGTCATGTAAACATTACATAAACCCAATAGACTGGTTTTGCTTCCAATAAGGAATAATTATATCTTAGTTTGGATCAAGTTCAAGATACTATTTTATTCTTACAGATTAAAAGGAAATCATTTTTAAAAATGTGGATTATTTGGATAAAATGGAGTCTATGGGAGACGGACATCCCGGAATTTGGAGCTTTCTTTATAACTGGTTTCCAGATAACGGATCCCATACCTGTACTTTCTAGGCCAGAAAAAAACTAAAGTTTGATGAAAATGTTTTAATAAAAGCTACTTCAGAAATGAGTTTATTATATTAATGCACTTAGTTGTTTAGCTGCCTTCTTTTTTTGACCTATTATTGCAGTTAAAGAATCATAAAATATTAATAGTTGTTAAAAGCAGCAGCTTAGTCATAGAACAAATAACAATTATCACTGCAGTATTTGTGCCCTTTCAGCTGGTAAAAATCATCCTCTTATTTGCATTTATCCTGTCCATTAAAATACTCCAGACTTTTGTAAAAAACAGAAATAATTCATAAAAGAACTTATAGGGGCATAACAGTAACAAATTATATGGTGAAGTATTCAATTAAAGGTAAATTACACAGTAAGAGAATAAGAGAATGTCCGAAGTTTAATAAATAGGAGTTTCTTGCAATGATCTGACTGGCAGAGAGCATTATAGTAAAGAAACAGTTCATGTGAAGCACTTCCAGGCCCACCCTGAAAATAAACATTCCAAAGTATGCAATGAAAAAATCCTTGCTCCCTTAGTAAAGAACATAAAAGGGATAAAAGACACATTCCATGAAGGTTCTGGAAATACAAAAATAAGAGGACAGTACAATGAACGGGAAGCAGCCTGTATAGCATACTAATTTAGGGAAGCACATATTAATGATTACAATAAGGAATGCTCAGCACTAAACTGAAGCAAGGATGATGGCTAAATGTGCCTCTAATGTGTCTTTATCTACAGTGTGCACCTGCGCCTATCTATGCATTTGTGTATAGTTAATCTGTCTGTATTCATTTCTACTGCATGCATAGTGCATATTGATCTGATAGAATTTTTCTATAGTATCTCTTTCTCACTCCAGTGTCAATCTATAGTATTCCATCATACCAACCTATCAATATCTGCCTACTTATACCTGCCTACTATCCAGTCTGTATCTAGTTCTGCTTTATTTCTTTACCTGTTGTGAATTCATCAATAAATGCAAACTGTAGGCATATTTTACAGAATATTTGGCTGCTTCAGTTTATCTGATGTACAAGCTTACATAAATCTTCTCTTCCTGGTCTTACCTTTGCTTAACTAGACACTGTATGTGCATTGAAGCGTGCATTCTGTATATAAGCATGAAGTACTATTTAAACACATACATGCATATCTGTAAATTCGTATTATACTGACTAGAGGGTATGTAGAATGGTTTGTGCACCTTTCTTACTGAAAAAAAACAAGAAGATTTGCAATGATCAAACTGTATTATTTGATGAACTCAAGCAAGGACTCTACTATTTTCATGATATTTTGGCACCATTTCATTGGAATCTAGTGGTAAGCTGGACAGAACAAAAAAAATCCTATTTAAACTGTGAGGTATGGTTTAGGAGGTTTACAAGCTTCAATGGATTGCAGAAAAATATAAACAGCTCTCAATTATAACTTAAAGCACTTTCCCTTTAGTTATGAGGAGGTGCTGTTCCTATTGTTTCCACATTCTGGTATATGGCGATGCTCAGTCAGGCATCCTGTAAACCAATAAATAAAGTGCAGGCCAGAACTTCAATACTATATATACAATCTACACTGGAGACAACATTAAAAGGACAAAACAGAGGCGCCAAAAAGGATAAAAATAGCTAAAAGCACTTAAAAACCCAATGGGTAATTCAGAGGAATTATCCATTGGGTTTTTAAGTGCTTTTAGCTATTTTTATCCTTTTTGGCGCCTCTGTTTTGTCTTACTACCATATCGAGTCCACCCCGAGTGGAGGGGTATCATCCCCGTTTTCTTCTTCTACAGAGAGCGACGTTTTATTCCTGAGTGGGGTCAGGATAATCTCCCCACCTGCCTATACAGTGGTTGCCTATCGGTAACCCTGGTTTGTGAGTATTAACTTGTTTACTCTACCATTACTCCTTGTAAAAACATATTACACTATTGGGGCTCTTGGTGTTCCTTTTTGTCTCCTTTTTATACAAACATTAAAAGGAAAACCATATTGTCCAATTCCAATAATGAAAATGATAAACAAGGATGATGCCTTGACCTAGGCACCAGCAACAGAGTAGGTTGTGACTTATCTTTTCCATTAATATACATCAAAGTAGTTGTAACACGGTTCAACATGGTTTGTTCAATACCCCGGCAGCATGTGAATGCTTTATGGCCAGCATGATGGGAATGAATGATGTGTAAAACAAATAGAAAGCTAAGAAGTAGGGTGTATGAGAGATTTTATGCTATGGGAGAAAATTTTCCCTCTCCAATATATCACTGTATCTAATGTGGATAACAGCCATCTTACAATGGACACCTTTCAAAAATGTCTTTAAGAATTTAAGGTAATTAAAGGGATACTGTCATGGGAAAAAACATTTTTTTCAAAATAAATCAGTTAATAGTGCTGCTCCAGCAGAATTCTGCACTAAAATCCATTTCTCAAAAGAGCAAACAGATTTTTTTTTATGTTCAATTGTGAAATCTGACATGGGGCGAGACATATTGTCAATTTCCCAGCTGCCCCAAGTCATGTGAAGTCATTGAATAAACTTCAATCACTCTTTACTGCTGTACTGCAAGTTGGAGTGATATCAACCCCCTCCCTATCCCCCCCAGCAGCCAAACAAAAGAACAATGGGAAGGTAACCAGATAGCAGCTCCCTAACACAAGATAACAGCTGCCTGGTAGATCTGAGAACAGCACTTAATAGTAAAAACCCATGTCTCACTGGGACATTCAGTTACATTGAGAAAGAAAAACAGCAGCCTGACAGAAAGCATTTCTCTCCTAAAGTGCAGGCACAAGTCACATGACCAGGGGCAGCTGGGAAATTGACAAAATGTCTAGCCCCATGTCAGATTTCAAAATTGAATATAAAAAAATCTGTTTGCTCTTTTGAGAAATGGATTTCAGTGCAGAATTCTGCTGGAGCAGCACTATTAACTGATTTATTTTGAAAAAAATGTTGTCCTATGACAGTATCCCTTTAAGTATATGTTGCTCTATTTACATTTATCATGTGACGAATCAAGCCATTTATTTTCAAATGGGCACTGGTACATTAACTGCAGGATGCATAAAAATATGGCACATTAATTTAAGCAGACAGCCTCATTTACTCAGGTCTATTTACAGTTCCAATGCAACGCAGGGCAATAATGATATTTGCTACAAGTACCATTGAAAAAAGAAGAAGATATATGGGCCGTGCCTGTATATAATTTTCCTTGTCTAAGAGTATCATATACAAAGACAAAGTAGCCATCAGAGACGACACTAGATTATTTGGCAAGAAATAGGAAGGTAGTAATATTCAGAGAAAGTTTTTCCCAAAAAGGATATTGTTCTCCGTAATCAAGGGCTGTAGATCCATGACAGTTCATTGAAAGCAGAACATGAAACAAGGACCAGAAATTTAAAAGAGTTCTGCACTTTAACTTTCTGTTGTCTTTGTCCCTTGTCACCTTCTGTCCTCTTAGGCAAAACAGTAAATTAAAACGAAGTCCCCTTGGGTGAATAAACTGTCTGCATGGATGGGAAAGTGTGTAGTTTTTGGTGGTGTGTGAGTCTGTGAATAATATGCAACTATGTAATTATGGAACAGACGCCAAATGATAAAGCACTAAATGAAAGAACTAAAGGTGGCCATAGACTATTAGATCTGCTTGTTTGGTGAGGTCAACAAACAAGCGGATCTTAACCCAATATGCCCACTAACATCTGGGCAATATCGGGTGAATCCGAATGTTCGGCCCTGGAACCGAACAATCGGATTACAATGCTGCGAATGGGCGCCGACAGGTCACAGGACCGCATCAACTTGCCGATGCGGTCCTGGATTGCAGAAAAAAAATCAAACTTGCCCGATCGTTATCTGGTCGATTTTTGGCCTGATATTGATCGGGAGGATCCGTCGGGAGCCCCCACACATGGGCAGATAAGCTGCCAAATTAGTTTAAAGGACCAGTATCGGCAGCTTTAATCTGCCAGTGTATGGCCACCTTAAGTCTAAACATAGAGCAGTTTGTTTCCCAACTTTTAGACCACACTAGGGCACATTTTCTCTCAAGGAGCAGGATTTACTACAAGCCTTACAGTTTGGACATTTACAGTATGTTTGTTTTTTAAGTAACCATGTCACAGATGTCGCTCAAATTGCATCTTAGGTACAGGCCATAGGGAAGTGTAGATTGTAGATATCTATTTCTGGGGCTACTTGCATTTAGCCAGTTATCTTTAAACCAATTATTAAGACATTATGCTGTATTGTCTAAACAGGCTGTATACAGCAAGAATATAAATAGGTAAAGGTATGACAGTCCCAGTTATTTCCCAGAGATAGTTGGAGCACTCACAGTTTCATGGCTGGCTTGTGCCTTGTGTTCATTTAGTCTGTCTGACTTTCCCTCTGAATAGAAAGGTTGAAAATAATAAGGCTGAGCCGTACTGCATTCAGCTCCATGACATGAATTTGGCAGGCATTTTCAGCCTAATTTTAGAGACCTAGCAACAACTCTGTGTATATTCTTAAGCTTTTACGTGCCAGCCATATCATTAAGTTCAGTGAGTTCTTTACAACTGTAGGGCATGCTAAGCATGTTTTTCATTGCAGAATGATTAAGTTGTACATAAAATGAAATGAACCATAGATGATTACGGTATGTCATGTTTTATATGTGCTTCCATATTCTTCTATTACAAACAGAAATGCTCTTTTCCAAACTTCCACACATTAACCAAGAAACTTCTTGTAATTTAAAATGCCAGGTTGACAGGACGCAATTAAAAGGAGCATTGCCTGACCAGATTTGTATACTGGAATGAAAAGAGACTTGTTTAAAGGACAAGGAAGACACCAATAATTGGTGAGGTGCCAATTTGTTAGACACCACCAGTGAATTCAATATTTGCGCTAGTTCTCATTTTGGAAATGAATATCTACATCTCAAGGAAAAGGGACACTCCTTTGAGGACAGCAATGAGCACATTTTAGATAGAGATGGTTGGAAAGAGGTGTGAAAGAGGCCATTTATGCCAAAGTGAAGAAACCATCCCTGAACATACAATGCTGCTTTGACATTCTTACCCCAGCAGCTTCACAAGTTACACTTCCACTCTTGAAAATTCCTACCACTTCAGTTGAACTAAATAAGTCACTTGGGTGAGTGGTGAAATGTTTTCAAGAAAACTCTAAAAAGTCCAGTTGCCTTTGACTTAAAGGAGGACTAAACCCTAAAATGATTATGGCTAAATATGGCCCATATTTTATTTACTCAACTTGTTGCACCAGCCTAAAGTTTCAGCTTTTCAATAGCAGCAATGATCCAACTTGTCACAGGGGTAACTATTGGGCTCTGAGCAGCTGTTGAGAAGCTAAGCTTAGGGGTCATTGCAAATTATCGAGCAGAAAATGAGATTGGCCTGTAATAGAAGCTGATGCTACAAGGCATATTATTAAATTCTGATGCTAGTTGCACTCGTTTCTGTGCTGTCATGTAGTAATTATCTGTATTTATTATTAATCAGCCTTGTATCAAAACATTTGTTTTCTATGTGTATATTGTGAGTGGGTCTCTAAGCTCAGTAAGTGACAGCAACACAGAGCATGTGCAGTGAATCAGCAAAAAAGAAGATGGGGCATCATTGGAGACACAGATCTTTACTGCTAAAGGGCTGTAATTGCCTTGGGCTGGTACAGAAACCCAAAACATAATGTACAACGTTTCTAGCCAACTTCTTAATTTTCTCTTTAGTTCTGCATTAATTCTACTAGATACAGTATATAGTATCATGACCTGGACAAATGAAATTCTTCATAGACATATACAGATCAACTTTAATCCAGACTTTACTTGCCCTTTATGGTGTTCTTTTGCCAGGATCTTCAGAGAGGAGAAAACGTTATGCTTCATTGTAGAAACAAAACAGCGAGGCAAAAGTGAAGAACCTGCTGAAAGCAGTGTGCACCACATCACAGAAACCAGAGGCAGTTGGTTTGAAGCGGTTTCGGTTCTAATGTTATTGATAATGAACTCTGCAGGCATCTGCCTGATTCAGCTGCTTAGTGTCACAGCTCTGAACGGCCTTTCATCATGAACACCATAGGCAAAGGGGTAGGCTTGGCGCTAAGGGAAAGTTCTGCCTACAATTAACTTCAACTGTGTTAATTTTAAGTAGTTAATTTACAGTTATGCTTCCTTAAATGTATGATACTAAGACGCTGCTTTTCTGACACAATCTGAATTTGTTACTTTTAGTTTTAAATATTTTTAAGCTGCGGCTCCCCATTTTGACACTGGGAAAATGTGATGGTGCAAAGTTTGCGACTGGTCTATTCACCTATAGCAAACAATCACGTGTTTAAAGGAGAATTCAACATGTGGGGGAAAATATCCGTACCCCCCCTCTCCTCCCCCCAGGCTAACTACCCCCCCTGGGGAAATGCCTCATACTCCATACTTACCCTTCGCCACAGATTCTTCTAGCGGAGTTTCACGCGTCCATCTTCCTGGTCCTCCGTAAGCTAAATGAGAGATCGGCATATTCTGCGCATGCGCAGTTGTCACATACCGGAGTTCCGCGCGTCCATCTTCCTGGTCCTCCGTAAGCTGACTGGGAGATCGGCATACCGGCAAACTGCTCCAACAGTGCATGCGCAGAAATACCGATCTCTCAGTCAGCTTACAGAGGACCAGGAAGATGGACGCGTGGAACTCCGCTGGAAGAATCTGCGGCAAGGGGTAAGTATGTAGTATGGGGCATTTCCCGGGGGGGGCGTAGTTAGCCTGGGGGGAGGAGGGAGGGAGGTCTACCTGGGGTGGGGGGGTATGGGTTTTTACCCCCACAGTTGAATTCTCCTTTAAAAGGATGGGTTACTACAGATATGGGACCTGTTATCGGGAATGTTCGGAACCTGGGTTTTTTCCGCATAATGGATCTTTTTGTAATTTGGATCTTCATACCTTAAGTCTACTAGAAAATAATTGTAAGTACTAAGGGTTGTCCCCTGGCTAATACAATTCACTTTGGTCACACACATACACCAAGGACACACATATACTAGGTTACATCAGCCAATGGATGGACACAGTTCTGTCTCTTATTTCCACACTTCTTCCTGTTCCAGTTAGATATTTCCTGTCAGGGGTCGTACTGGGCTGTCAGGACACCGGGAAAACACCAAGTGGTCTCCTGCCGGCCCAGACCTGCTCCCTGATTTGCTGGCCCATAAAAAATTACTGAAATGCTAGCCAAAACGGTGGCATTTGCGCATGCGTGCCGGTGTTCACGTGCCATGCGAACCTGTTGGGCCCCTAATCGTCCAGTCCGATCCTGAGCATACAGACCATTACAAAATGGTGGCACAAGGTAAAAAATGAGAAATATAGATCCTAAATGGTAAGATTCTTCAATAGGCCACTTATTATGGTTAGGTATTCACTCTGAAGGTATAGCAAACATCAACCCATGTAGGAGGTTAAGAGTTCCCTACTATCAATACTTTTTTGTCAATTATGGTTCGTTGACAACAGCCAAACAGTTTCCCACTGTGTTACGTAAAGAACAGTAACTGTACAGCATATTGGAAATGTTACACTAAAAAGTTAAATTAATTTGTGAGGAAATGCAATCACAAAATGAAAACGCTATAGGCATAAAGTTTGCAACTCAGCTTATTGCTGGCATCTTACTGCACAACAGAGATGATATGGATCAAATGAGACGCCAGCACTGAACCAGCAAAGATTATGCCCACAGCATTTTTGTTTTTGAGAGTGAAATATTTCCACAAAACGGCTAAATTAAATCATTTCCCAATTTATGATACCATGAACAGTAGTACCAATGACACTACATGTTATATTCATGCTATCATAACCATTTAGGGGGCTCAAAGACAAACCTCAGTGGTGGGATGCAATCATAATTTTTACTTTAAGAAGCAGTTTGTGTATACAAATATTATAATGTATATACAAGAAAATATATGCGTTCTTAAGAGTCTAACAACATTCAAAGAGAAAGCAATGAGTAAATAAGGAAGAAAAATGATAAAAACAGCAGGTTTAGGGTAAAAGAACATTAAAAAAGTAGAAAAAGGAAAGTAGTGGAGAGAAGGGATGGAAAAATGAACAGGAGAGAAAAGTGTGCAACTGATGAGACAAATGATGAGACTAAGCAGAATAGTTTCCATTTAAATAATTTGGTCATTGCATAACAGGAATGTAAGTAGGAGACATGGATCTAACAATCTTACATTTTCCATTTAAATTTAAGTTTTACAGTGTTAATAAAGAAGATTAATGAAAGAGGTGAAAAAGCAATCATAGGAAGGCATCAATATAAATAGTCATGAAGCAAACCAGAATGCCCAACATGTGCTAGACTTGTGTAACTGCAATTTTTGGCACAAATGAATAGGATAGCAAGAACATCTTACCATTATCTAGTTCCAGAGAGAGATTGTATACAGGGACTGGCCTCTTACGATGCTGTCTCCTTGACTGCCTTGGTGGTGCATTGGGAGGTGAAATGGACAGAGAGTCAGACTCAGCTTCCAAGCCACTTGGAGGGTTTTTAAAAATCTGAAACCACATATGCATAAGTCCATAAGGTATCACCACTGACAAAAATAAGCAAAGCCAAAATAAAATAGAATGTAATCAAAAGGTGTAGAGACTATTCCTTCTATAGCCTGTCAAAATACCACAGAAGTCATTGGAAAGTCAGAAAATAAGTATAGGAATACTTACACTAGAGAACAGGATTCGGCTGAATCCTTCTGCCCGCCCGAACCGAATCCCAATTTGCATATGCAAATTAGGGGTGGGGTGGGACATAGCGCGACTTTTTGTCACAAAACAAGGAAGTAAAAATGTTTCCCCCTTAGGGAATTAGGGTTCAGATTCGGTTCAGTATTCGGCCGAATCTTTTGCAAAGGATTCAGGTGTTCGGCCGAATCCAAAATAGTGGATTCAGTGCATCCCTAGTGTCAACGGAGTTTTGCCTTAAACAATGCGTTTAATAAACAGTGAAGGCCGCAGCTCAGTTTTGCAGTGTAACTGTTCTTCCACTTACTGTATTTTCTCATTGCATGACTAAGATTCCAATGGACAGAGGCATTGAATAAAGTCATGAAGCATAATTATAACAGACTGATCCAGGTTCAAAGTGGCTCTTTGATCAGTCATTGGAAAGTGAAGTTTCATGATTCAAGCAAGTTGAAGACTTTGTCTGTGATTTATCAACATGCTAAAAAATACATGGAAAATGCTTTTTTGTGCCTTGTTGCAATATTGTTCCACTGTGCATTACTCATTAGTTTTCAGAAAATTTCATATATGAGAAATATATCATCGTCATTCTCGCATTCTAGCTGCTTTTTCCCCTTTTTATGATCAAAAATTGCAACAATTTTTTTTTATAATGTACCCGTAGTGTCCCAAAGAAAACTAATAATGGATAAATCAACAGCATCTACTCCCCCCCATGGGCAATGGAGGTGGTCCTCTTTAATGAGTCTGTATAGGTCACTATTGTGATCCCAGTGCTAGCCCACTACCTAGGTGTCAAAATCATGTGTAAGAAGCGTTCAAGGTGGGTGTAGCTTAGACTCAGCACATCAAGATGTAGTTCTGTCTGTCAGTAAACGCCTGCATTGTCAGTAGCACAAATTAAGCCAAAAATACATCAAAGGGATCACTATAGACAGAAACACAGCAGGCTCAATAATGTGATTGTGAATCTTGATAGTAGTACTGGTAAGATATTTTAGGACAGTAATAGTTATGAATAAATGCGAAAACTGTGAAACAGCAATGCCCCCCCCCCAATGATTAAGCAAAACTGTGCTGTCAATCTTGAAATCCTAGCCACACCCTTGAGTTATGGAAGGCCGTTTATAGAATGGCAAAACGCCAAATACTGTATTTTTTTCTTAACTGAAATATGATTCAAAGCTAAGCAGACTGTAATGTGTTATGTGCATGGATTTTAATTTTCATATATACTTCACATTACAGTATGTTGCCACTCTAATTATGGTAAGAACAGTCATCATACATTTCTGATTTACATATTTACAGTCTGCAAATATCGTCTACACACTGACAACTGCATTTATTTTACTCTCAATGATAGCAGTTTCTGAGGCATGAAAATTTCGTTTTAACAGTGGGTATCCTGTTGTGTCTCACTGCTAAGAAACCATAAATTCAAAATATTTATCACTTAAGTTCAAAGAATTTGCCTGCTAAGCTTTTTCATTTAAAAAATTCCTGCTCTTGGGCAAGTCACTGAAGCCATTATTTCCATGTGGAGCCATGCTGCCCCCTTATGTGTTCGGCACAAAAATCTATAAAGCAGTCTTTGCAACAGTTGTGTGTTGTAACTGTGAGCCCAGTGGCTTCAAGGCTGCAAGGTTATGTTAAAGAAGGAGAATCATTTCATGTTTGTGGGCAATAAACATTAGCATAATTGAGGACATTATAGACAAATAGCAGGGGACCTTTTTACTCATAAAGAGGATCACCGTACCAGAGGCCACCCCTTCAGATTGGAGGAAAATTTATTTGAAGCAACATAGGTCGTTCTTTATAGTCTGGACAGTGAGGTTGTGGAATGCACTGCCGGGTGATGTTGTGATGGCTGATTCTGTTAACACCTTTAAAGAAGCAAACCCTAAAGTTAAAAGAACCCTACCCCCCATAGACCCCCCTCCTCCCCCCCTCAGCCTAGCTGCTACCCGGGCAAATGCCCCAAAGTTCTTACTTACCCCTCGATGCAAATTCTGAGTTTGCGGGCGCCATCTTCAGCAATTTCTGTGAGTTTCAACGCATGCACAGTTATTACAAAACAGAAAATTGCTCCAACTGCGTATGCACCGATGCGGCACTTACTTCCCGAAGATTACCGAAGAGAAGAAGAAGTTGCCCGTGAACTCCACTAGACAGAATCTGCACCGAGGGGTGAGTAAAGAGTTAAGATGGCGACTGAGACCGGTCGGCAGCTTATTGGCCTGTGTATGGGGCCCTCCAACGGGCTTTCCCAATCAATATTTGGCAAAAAGTTGGCCAGATGTCGATCAGATGGGACTAAAAATCCCGTCGGATCGGGGCCGCAACTGGTCGTTGATGTGATCCGACCGCCAGTTACCCATTATTAGGATCCGATCGTTGGGCCCTAGGGCCCATGATCTGATCAGCCCAATATTGCCCACCTCAAGGTGGGCATATCGGGGAGAGATCCGTTTGTTTGGCGACATCGCCATATGAGCGGATCTGTCCGTGTATGGCCACCTTTAGGGTTAGCAGTTAGGCTGGGGGGGGAGGAGGGGGGTCTATGTAGGGTAGGGTTTTTTAACTATAGGGTTTGCTTTTCCTTTAAGAATGGCTTGGATGATTTCTTGGACAGACATAATATCAAAGGCTATTGTGATACTAAACTCTATAGTTAGTATAGATATGGGTATATATCATTTATGTGAAAGTATGGAGGGGTGTGTGTATGGATGCTGGGTTTTCATTTGGAGGGGTTGGACTTGATGGACTTTGTCTTTTTTCAACCCGATTTAACTATGTAACTAACTATGTATAATAAATATAATGCAGGCTGAAAAACTGCCAATTAATCCATATTTTCTTATTTTTAATTATAAAACAGCAATGGATTGTTTTGCTTCCAAACTTACTATTTTACCTTTAATTAGCAGAGTTGTTTAAAGGGATTGTTCTCCTTCCAAACCCTTTTTTCAGTTATTTCCAGATTGTTCACCAGAAATAAAGAATTCCTTTCCATTTTTTTTTGACTGTTTTTCCAGAATTGAATTTTAAAGTTTAATGTTCCTGTCTCTGGTGGTCTCTGTTTCCTCAAGGAAACTTAAGGATTCTGCTGTGAAAAATTGTGCAGTGGCTGAGGTGGTACTATACCAGCCTTGTGGCAAACCTACATCAGATATCCACCCATGTTCCCATTATTTAGATGGCAAAAATTGCCAATGTGTATACAGATACACAGACTAAAAAATCACTGAATTGAGAATGCCACTTGCAATTATGGCAGCTAGCGAAATCTGGTTTACTTAATGGAAATCTATAGTTGCTGTTAGAGATATGTTCCATAAAGCTAAAATGCATTTTGCTGCTTGTGAACAATTTAGTAATTACCTGATTTTGTGATTTAGCAGAACACACAAAATATCATGCTATGCAGTGATACCAAGCCCCTAGTGTGTGAAACCCCGAGGGGTGTATTGTAAGTTCTTAGAGTAGTTTATTATTCTTTGAACTTGGAGCTGAGCTGTATCTACAAAAATACTCACATTTCCCAAATGCCCTGGAAATCAGAGGCAGCTTTTGGGAAACTGCTGTACATTTTTAAGCTGTCACTCTTTAATAATCCTATTTTCTATCTGATTTAAATAGACTCTTACACTGCCTCGTGTTGTACAAAAAAAACATCAAGGCCATACTATATCTGAAGTTTTAATGTGACCTTGTATGGCTACCTGGTTGGCGCCACATGCTGTAAATGTCTGCCATGGCAAAATAGAAATGTACATATGGCCATACAACCTTTAATCAGCCGAAAGCGTTTTACAAAGTAACAATTTTTAGGATAAAGATGATACAACATATTTAAGACAAACAATTTTCCAATTACAGTTTGAGATTTCACTAGAAAGATTAGAATGTTCCAAAAAGCGGCAAATAGTCACATAACGTCAACTCTGTCATTCTTTATTTAACTTTATTTTTATTTGTTTTCTAGAATTAATCATGACCATGTCTCTTTGAGAGTAATGATTGAATGTACAAACATCATTCTATCATTCTTTTTTAATGGTCTAGTAGCATAGACTAGCCAAGCTACATGTATTTAGCAGTTGCATCACTCTTTTGTGCATTCTCCATTCTGATTCAGGCCTTAAAATGTCTATGGAGACAATCTACTCTAAGGTATTACAGTTTATACAGAGTGGGGTGATGAGAATGCATAAAAAGTTGCATTGAATGATATCTAGGTCTTTGCTGCAATGTTACATTACAAGGAATATTTTCTCTTCCATTTCAACTGCATGCGCCATCTAGTGGTAGTACTCTTTAATTAGTAGTTATGTTAAATTAAGGGTTAAAATATATGAAACGATACTTGAAACGAAAAAATATAAATAAATCAGTGGAAAAAGGTCAATATATATTTTTTTTAATTTAGAATACAAGCTACAAAATAACACAAGAAGTCTAAAAATATTAAAGGGGTTGTTCACCTTTCAGTATGATGTATAGAGTGATATTCTGAGACAATTTGCAATTGGTTTTCATTTATTTGTGTTTGAGTAATTCAGCAGTTTTACAGTTTGCAATTTCAGCAATCTGGTTTCTAGGGTCCAAATTACCCTAGCAACCATGCATTGATTTGAACAGGAGACTGGGATATAAATAGGAGAGGCCTGAATAGACCCTATGAGTTATAAAAAGTAGCAATAACAATACATTTGTAGCCTTCCAGAGCCTTATAATTTAAACATTATAAAAAATAAATAATGACCAATTGGCTATTCTATAATGTTCTAACAGTTAACTTAAAAATGTACCACCCCATCAGCCGATCGATGTATTCGTTCAAAATACGGGGCTGTCCGGGTCAAAACCGGACAGGTGGCAACCCTACTCCCATGTGAATAATAAACATATAAAATCATTGCATGTGAAAAACACTAACAAGGAAACCATATGTTAACTTACACACAAAATTGCTGAATGGTATATTGCAATGTACTAAAGTGAAACTAAAGGAACGCAAATATATGCATGATACAGACAGAAGGCTAGTAAACTAGTATGATGTACAGCTGGCTTTCCTTACCCATTCCATAAAGAAACTCTAAAACTGATCAATGGATTGGATATATTACTGAACTGAACGAGTTTAAAGGAATTGTTCAGTGTAAAAATAAAAACTGGGTAAATAGAATAAAAAAAAAAAAAGTTTTCAATATCGTTAGTTAGCCAAAAATGTAATGTATATGTAATGTAATGTATAAAGGCTGGAGTGACTGGATGTGTAACATAACAGCCAGAACATAGGCAGTAACCAATCAGAGACTTGATGGGGTCACATGGGTCATATCTGTTGCTGAGCTGAATGCCGATTATCAATTGCAAACTCACTGAACAGTTATGTCCTGTGCGGCACGCCTTCATGTTGCTGATTAATTCAGCATTAGAGAGCTGAAAAGCAGGAAGTAGTGTTCTGGCTATTATGTTAGACATCTTGTCGCTCCAGCCTTTATAGATACATTTTTGGCTAACTAACTATATTACAAACATTTTTTTATTTTGCACAGCCTATCTATTTTCTCATTCTTTTTATTTTTACACTGAACTGTTCCTTTAAGAGAAAATTGCCTGGTACACATTGCCTGGTGCTAAAAATGTATTTTAATTTTCATAGATCAGCCCCTATGTGTTTAATTACAAAAACCTTTTACTTTTGCTTTACCCTAGTTTCTAAAAAAGCTTATAGTTTGAGCCTTTCCAATCATTGTTTTTAGCTTTATCCTATCTCATAGACCTACAATTGTGGTATAATCCCTTGCAAAAAGGCATTCAGGGCCATGTCAAGTGGAGTAACTATAGAGGGAGCTGACCCCACACAGTCCACAGGGGGGTGGGGGGACCATTCTCACTCTTCTCACTGGAATATTGCATGTCTGGTGTCTGCTCACAGGGGCAGTTATGTTGCAGTGAGCACCAGGTTAATCCAATAATGTTTTGCACAGGGAGGGTGGTATCTCTATGGTACATGCTGGGCTCGTCATATCAATCCAGGGAATATGGGGTGATACTATTAGGTGCATGGTTAGCAGAACCAGTTGTAAATGCAATCCTTGATATTTTCTCTGCCAGTTTTGGCATTTTCCTATAATGAACACAATTTAGCATGAACATTTTAGGATGTAGTGGTCCTTGATTACAGGATGTGATTCCAATAATTTGTAAGACTTGAGTAATGGTACAGAGGTAAACCATGTATAGACAGGAACATTAAGTATAACAGTATCAAACAAAAATGCAGCCAGACATTCGCCATGTGCAGAGCAGTTCCAAGCTACAAGCCAAGAAATGTGAAAGGCTGAATTATCTCATAAACCATTATGCTGAACCTGTTTGGGAGTGTGTATAAACATCCAGTATGCACCCGAGCCACAGTTGTTTCCAGAAACAAAAGAGAAAACCAAGTGCCATTGTGACTGCATGATGCAAAATGTTTGTGTCTAAAAGAGAAGGCATACACCCCCAAAGTTTATAAGGATGTTTGACTCGCTACGCTAATGAGATTGGTATGCTTATCTGATTAACGAAAGAGATGCAGAGTATACAGTCAACATAGAGAATATTTACAATTAACAACATGGATTGTTTATGATGAAACACTGACTACAATACTCTGATTCAAACGTAATGTACCTGGCATGGCTAACAAAATTAATAACATATTTGTATTTCTATTGTATTATGTATTTCTGCTTAACAGTACTCTGTTTCTAGTTTGAACACACAGCCGGCAGTGCAGTTAATGCAATAAATGTCATCCAGGGTATTTGATTCTCAATGTATATTTAGAATCCCTACTATAAAGCAAGTCAGAATTGAGGATTTTTCTAGATTTTCTATATGAATACCAGGACATGCACTTTGTCATGTAAGCCCAAAACGAATGTAACTTAACAGATGTAAAAAAAATTTGGCCAAAAATACATATAATATTTGCATGATTATATGTATTTTTGATACGTATTTTTAAATACTTTAGCAAAAATTTGTATTTGTCAATTTGTATCACTGTGTACTTATATATAGCAGTGATGACATCAAACCAAATCTAAAACCGATTTGACAGATTATCAGTAAAGAAAAAACGTGAAAATTAAATCTATAATATTGTTAATTATTAGATGATTCTCTAAAAATTAATTGAATAAAATATTTAAAAAATGTCATGTGCATGTATCCAACAAAGAGAAGCTATAGTTAATCTTAAAAGTCGAAGATCAGTCATGGTGTGTCCTGGTACAGGTTAATCAGAATGCTCGGGATCTGTGGTTTGGGATCTTTCCAAAGTTTGGATCCCCATAACTCAAGTCTACTTAAAAACAATTTAAAGCCCAAAAGGCCGGTTTTGCCTCCATTAAGGATGAATTGTATCAAGTTTCATTAACTTGTGACTTGTGCCTGCACTTTAGGAGAGAAATGCTTTCTGGCAGGCTGCTGTATAATACACAAAAGCCATGAATATCTTCTAAATTATATCCTTATAAACGGTGAGTAGTGATGTCATCAGTTATAAACGGTGAGTAGTGATGTAATTTCTGTCACATGACTCACTAAAACTTGTGTATTATAATTAATAAAGTACCCCCAGTTGTAAAATATGAGGATATTATAAGTTACCTCGGAGTTCCATGACCTGTATAAAAACACTCGGCCTTCGGCCTCATGTTTTTATATGGTCATGAAACTCCTCAGTGACTTATAATATTCTTATATTTTACAACTGGGGGTACTTTATTAATTATAATACACAAATTTTAGTGAGTCATGTGACAGAAATTACATCACTACTCACCGTTTATAACTGATGACATCACTACTTTATTCACTATATATACTACCAATTCTCCAAAATTCCGCTTATATCCTCTTCATTAGCAATTATTTTGTATCATGATATTCATCCATGCTGCATGCATTAGCAGAAGCACACATAAAGAAATATATATTCCTCTCAAAATAATTGCAATAAATAATATAGATATAAATGCTTTTATGATAAATTCAGAGGCCAAAGGCAGCAAGTAGATGGCAAAAAATACATAAAAGAAAGGAATATATAATCCAGACATACTACGTAAAATTGGTATGGAAACGCCCACAGAAACGTGACATGTGACAAGATTCAATAGTCAGAGAACAGAAGCAGGTGGAAGAATTAATAAGGAATATATTTACTAATCATAAGTGCAAATGGCACTGCTATAGAGTTTTCCAGCATCTTTATAAAACGATCACTGAATCACTCATCACTACGTCCCATGGCAATACTTTTCATTAACTGACTGATCTTACACCAAATAAACTTTCCCTATACTCATAATAAAACTCATAATAAAAGTACATTTATAGGCATGTCATGTACTATCAAGATTAGGAGTACACATTCCAAGAGCAAATACTTGTAAGCCAGAAACATTTGCTCATATTTTTTTCTTGCTTAGTCTTAGCCAAGGTGAGTGTTGTTCCTGTTTACCTATACCAGTGCTTCTGTAAAAAGTGCTGTTGTCTGGATGTGGGGTCAAAGCTTAACAAAATATTTTACAACATGAATTTATCCACAGGTAAAAACAGCAATGATACCCAGTTGCAAGATTAGGACTTGCCATTCAAAGGTAGCTGGGTGACTATATTCTACATGCTGGATATCGATGTAGAAAATGTGATGCAATTTTCAGGGAAACTACAGGTTATGAAAGTTTCTGTGTATCATTAGTGACACATGTTAACCTGGGATATGCAACAGTGGAGTAACGAGATATTACTGGGCCCCACAGCAAATTATGTTTCAGGCTCCCAACATGTATAGATTGTAACATTTTACTAATATTTATTGAAATTGTATATGAATTAGGGATTCATGGGGCCCGTATACCTCATGGGCCCCCCTGCAGTCACAGGGTCTGCTTCCTCTAATTACAAGGCTGAAACATTACCCCAGCAGTTATTTTTATAGTTTATAGTATGTATAACTACATCTACAGCATTCCCTTAAAACCTACCCATGCCAAAAATTAAAATGCAAAAAGTATATGTTTAAGCATACTATTATTTAGCAAAGAGGTTTACCTTCTCATGGTTTTCTATTAGGATTTCCACCACAATGTTCTGAAACTTTAAGTCCATTATGGCTGCTACCGTCTCCTCCTGTGGCCTCATTAATGTGGGGCCAAACACCACCCCCAGATTGGCTACAGTCATCAAATTCTGCTTTGCATGGCGCGCAACACTAAATGAAACACAAAATCAAAGAAAAATATATACACAAACTATATATGAGGTGTGGATAAATGTTCAAACAGTTACAAAGTATGTTGCCTTGCTATATTCTTCATACACAGAAAAGGCTAAAAGAAAACAGCAACAAGCACTCACTTGGCTAAATGTGTGATGAGAATATCCAACATTTCTCGGTTCTTCTCTGGAAGTTGATGTATTAAATGATGTATGGAAGTAACTCTGGATTCAGGGCTTCCACTTTCTGTATGAAATAATACAATGAAAGCATCTTGTTATGGAATATTTACCAATACTGCAAGAGTGTGAACCTGATTTGACAATTCCTGGACACTTTGTCTGCATTTCTCACAGTTTGTACAATCATCAATATTTAGTGAATTAAATTATTGACATAAAACAGGGGCTTCTTCAGGAGATTCTCCACTTGGCATATTTCAGAAAAATGTCCCACCTGTCTTTTTATTTTTATTTTTTTTATTACAAACTGTCAAAAATGAATAAAATATCAGTGTACTTACTGGCAGGGTTGACGAACTGATCATGCAGCTCATGGGTCATTAGTGGCTCAGGTAGACTTCTGGCAAGAGAAGTGTAAACACGTTAAGAATATCAGTATGCCTAATAATACACATGGCAAATGGTGTACATAAATCAGTCCACTGAAGTACACTAGCCCAAAACAAGCCACTTATAAACCACAAATGTCCCAAATTCAATAAACAGTGAAACTGTTAGTCTAGTCTTGCACATAAAATGGAACACAAAGACAACACTGGCCATGTCACATGTTTGTGGATAAGTGGCTTATGCAGAAAGGTCCTGGCACAGCAAAATTACATTTCAGGAACTTAGAGGAAATTATTCAACCATATTAGAAATAAAAGACTCCCTAGATGTGGCAATGTGGAAAGAATTTGATAAATCTCCTTCTAAGGTACTATATACAAAGACACTAAAGTATTAAATGGCAATATGTTTGCCCAGCAACAGTAACATATAGCAACCAATCAGCAGGTAGAATTTATTGGTCACATCTTTAAAAACAATCTTATTGGTTGCTATGGGTTACTGCTAATGGACAAACTTAGTGCCTTTTAGGTCTTATCAGGTCTTATTTGATTACAAGCTTTTTTTCTCTTTATACATATTATACTTTACCTTGACCTTGTCAACTGTTTGTTCTTTAGTTGCTAGATTTAATGCTTACTAATATACAGACGTACAGTGTGAAATCCTTATGTACATATTCCTGATATCTTAGACTTTAACCTAGAACGGCTTAATAAAACAGAGGAAAGCAGAAGAGCAGGCGAGAACAGCTTGAATTTTATTGACTGTGGGAGGAATATATTAATGTATTTACTTTCCAGTTTGCACAGAGTTGAAAGGCATGCTACAGTCAAAACACCAGCCTGGCATAGCAAGTCAAATAACAAAAATAATGCAAATGAGCATTCATTCAATCATCTACCACAGATAAAACAGAAAACCAAATTTCTGACATACATATTCTGACAATGAGGAATCACGTCTCTTCTGCTTCAATAATTTTCAATCTAAATCTCAGAGATTTAAGTTGGAAAACGAATTATCTGGTGAGGCAGATTCCATAATAATTGCTTGCAATAAAAGTATAATAACCATTTTTGGAAAGGAAGCATCTGTTAGAAATGACAAAAACCTAAGAGCAAAGGCAAAGAAGAGCAAGTTCACAGTCAGACAAATGATACAGCACTCCTATCTAAACACAAAGCCAACATACAAGAATTTCATGGCTAACAATTTAAAGTTGGGAAAGTAATCAAACTTTGCAAATATTTAGCTTTATACACTTTTAAAACGTAAAACATTTAATTTTTATTATATTTCAGTAGGTTTGTACAACTGCATTTGCTTATCTCTAACTATACTGTTGTTAAAGACATTCTTTCTTTTAAGCCAAACTATCAAATAAATGTATTTTCCAGCTAACACCTGGCAACATCTCCCTATTTCCTATAGGAGGATGAAGAACTTTATCTAGACAGTTTTGTAAATATTTGTAAGATATTTTGGTCAAACTCACTAAAACTCTGCTGAACAGTGGGTTTTGAGTTTTTCAGATTCACATTTTACATCCTATTTTTAAATAAATCTTCATTGTAATGTACATCAACGTCAACTTTAACATGGCACCAATTTAAAATGAATGTCTTTGAAGTTCTAACACTGACAGAAAGCAACAAAGTGAGTAGCAAATATTATTTTTCTACTTTGGCAAAAGGTCAGTTAAAAAGCCCTGAATATCCTGTCAATTATATTCTTATAAACAGTGTTTAGTGATGCCATCAGATATAATTGGTGCTTAGTGTAGTTTTTGTCACTTTACTCACTGAAACCTGTGTATAATAATAACTAATGTACACCCTGTTGTAAAATATGAGGCTATTCAAATTTAACTTGGAGTTCCACCAGCAAGGACTGATATGAATGATATATGCAGATGCTATATAAATACCAGGGGGAAAAATATATTTATTTTTAAAATAATATAGCATATGACCAATGGACAATATTACCCTTGTGAGCAGTAAAAAATATGTAATGAACTATTACACAGTACACACCACACAATATACAGTCACACATCAAGCAAATGTACAAGTGGGCAGTTTCTGGTAGAGACTCCCAGTAAATACATAGTTACATATGAGTTGAAAAAAAAGATAATAGTCATAATAATTTCAACCTCTCCAAAATGTGTCAAAGAAGCACTTAATCAAGAACTAAAGCTTAACAAGAAGCAGCGTAGAAATGCTGCACATTATGTTTCAGGGTTCTATACCAACCCAATGCAAACACAGTAGCTCCCCATCTTTTTTTCTGCTGATTCACTGCACATGCTCAGTGCTGCTGTCATTTACCCGAGTTAAGGCCTGACAATATACTGTATATATAGAATATAATGTCATAATACAAGGCTGGTTAGTAATGAATTCAGATTCGCATTGCCTGGCAATTTGGAAACCAGTGCAATTTGCATTGAAATTTAGCCCTGTGACATCAATTTATACAGTTTATACTGTATGATAGGCAAACCTAATTTTCTGCTTTAGCTCCTCATCAGCTGCGCAGAGCACACTGAGCATGTGCGTGTCACTGACACTCCTAACAAAATCCAAGATGGGGAGTTCCTTTTACAACTTTGAAAGCCTGGATGATTATTGTAATATAGATGCTGGTACAGTAAGTTAATTATATAAAATGTATCATTTCTAGGCTTATCCATTTTTAGGGTTTAGTTCACCTTTAATAAAGGTGCATTTTCAAAAACATTGTGGTTTCCGCCATGGGCTATCCCTTATCTTTTTGCGTGCTAAGCCACCGATACTGTATATTACACAGGTTTTACACTACCAACATGTTCATGTGATGGCCAATCTACTTCATGGTTAACTATTGCAATTGTAAACAACTAAGAGATAACAGTGAGGGTGTATCTTTTGACAAACTGCTAGTAACTTATTTCATTCTTGATCTGTATTATGTGTGCATTTGCCATGAAAAGAACCAGTGACATAAAGAAAAATCATGTTAAAGTAATTGGTACAAAAAGGAAAATGAGTTCTCACTGACCTTAGATATAGCTTCAAAGCACTAGTGACAGTCTTCACCTCCCACTCTTCGCTACTATCCAGGTCTACATCACAGCATGTTTTAACATCTAAGGGTAACCAAGTCAAAATTAGGGTTTAAGTGTCGTATATATTTACATCACACAGGTATCCTTGTTTTTAGCTGCAAGATTATGATTTGTACATGGTATCCACTTTACATAAATGAAATGAGATTGTTGCAAATGCACTCAAACAACACACATGAGATAAAGTAGTTGCTAATATACTCAAATTCATACAGGCACCTAATTTCAGTACTTTATGGCAATACAAAGGCACAAGGTGAAGCTATGGACTTAATAAAGGAGGGGTAATTTGTGGAATAACCGACTGATCAGCCCACAACCAGACCACTCAATTTAGCCACACATAATAATTAATGGCCACGCTGTGTTAATGCTTCCCACACATGATAGAAGATGGAATCTTCACAGTGGAGTTCATCTCTAAAATGAGATTACAGGACAGGGTGCAGAATTGCTGCTTGATCCCATTTCTCTGTATCGATTAACATAAGCAGAATTTTTCATAGCAGTTAATTCCAACAGAATAATCATATTAAGGTCAGATAAATTTTTCAGTATATATGATATAAAAATAATACTGATGTAAAAGCATATGGCAAGTCATTGAAATTGGTCTACTAAATGAAAAGCTATTGATAACTTGCTGCACAAAACAAACATGAAAACATAAGTGACATTATTTAAAACCGTTCGATTCATAAAAGTTGTACAAGAGGAAGGGATGTATTGAGTGCAGGCATGGAGCTGCTGTAGAACTGAAATTCCCAGGAATCCCAGGATTCCTAAAGTAGCATTTTAATAGTAGGTTATAACCTGGATATTCCAGATAAGCATGTTATATTTATACAGTATTTATACAATTCACATATACACAAAATACCTTGAACTTTAAGTAAGGGTTTATTGAGGCAGTATGCTGCTGCCTTAATAAACCCTTTTCCAGAGGTGCAGTCTAATACTTCAAGTTTGTCATGTTTACACAGTGGGGACACTGAAGACAGAGCACCTGGATAAAGGTTTGTCGGGAGCTTGAGCGGTCTCCCATGTGTTTTGTTTTACTGCAACAATAAAATTACACCTAATAAAAAAAAAAAAATTCTTGCCAATATACATCAATTAAAAATGGTCTGCGGTTTTAAGGTTATTTGAAAATGTAAGAGCTATTAAAAGCAGTATTTTCTATCCTTTTCTGCATAGTTGACTCCATCTCTTCAAACAATTTAGCAGAAGACTTAGGGTGGAGGCATGTGAGGAGATTTAGTCGCCTGTGATAAATCTTCGCTACTGCGGGCGACTAACCCCCCCCCCAAATGACTTCCCACTGGCAAGAATGTGAATCACCACCAGGGTTAGAAGGCATTTGGGGGAGAATAGTCGCCCGCATTAGCGCAGATTTATCACAGGCGACTAAATCTCACAGGGTGACACCACTCTTATACAGATCTGTTAATCACCTGCTACATTGCTTCTAAAACAGAACAACCAGGACAGAGAAGAGAGGATACTGGTTTCATGTGGGGACAGAATCATATTTTGAAGCAAATTTTGTCCTGGTATAAGGAGTTAAATATCTTTGCTGTATTGTTCACTACCTACCCTGGTAGCACAGCCAAAATGCTGATGCACTTATGCAAACATATATATATATATATACATATATATATATATATATATATATATATATACACATATATATATATATATATATACACATATATATATATATATACATATATATATACACATAATATATATATACATATATATATATATATATATATATATATATATATATATATATATATATATATATATATATATATATATATATATATATATATATGTGTATATATATATATATATATGTGTATATGTATATATACATATATATATATATATATACACATATACACACACACACACATTTTTAAAACTTTTATGTTTGTGGGTGGTATTCAGAAAAATATTGTTACACATTTGTTTTGCTTTTTTTTTTTTTATTATACTTTACAGTAGATCTTACCCTTGCCTAAGAGTCCAAGCCAATATTACTTGGCCCTGCACCCTGCCTGAACACCCCACCTCCTGCTGCTCAATCTGCACTACACCTCCCTCTCATTCCACCTCCAGTCTGCACGGTCACTGCTTGCCCCCACTGCCAGTCTCTGCTCACTGAGAACCCCTTCAATTGTGCCCCCTACCAACTTGCAAATGCCTCTTCTGCCTGCCCCTAGTTCTGGTCCTGCAGAACCTAAATACTTTTTGAGATCAGTGGTACAAAATAACTTATAACAGTGTTTTGCATTTTAATTATTAAATACTGGAAATATTAACATTGACTACAATTAGCAGTCTACATACATATGCAAATTTACAATTGTTTGTACTATAGCATCTTGGACACTCATTGCCTTCACAGTTGGCATCTGTGGGGCATCTGAGCCATCTACTGGTTGCTTTCAGAAATTCATGAGAATATAATTTTGGAGTTTTAAAAAAAAAAATTGATTTATTACCATAGATATACCATGACCTGGATGGATGAGAACCTTCAGACATTTAATCTAACTGCTTTTTTAGTCTACCCTTTTCTTTTGAAGAGGTGTGTATAAAATTAGCCCTACAAACTGCATTCCAGGGTCTCAAAGTTAAGTAGACTTTGGGTCAAATTGAATACAGAATTAAGTTGGCCATCAACAAGCCAGTATTGGCTGCCAAAAAGAGCCAGAATGTTAATCGCCATTTGATTGGTCTGGATTGGCCCCTATAGGGGGAAAACGACTGGATCAGCCAGATTTGGCCCACCACTTGGGTGGGAATATTGGGCAAATATCATCTCGTTTTACCAGTTGAACAGATCTTTGTGGGTATGGTCAGATTTACAGTCCAGATTGGCACTTTCAACCTCTTCTATTACAATCCTGACAATGAAGGCTCTGTGAGGGTTGGTTTTGTAAAAAAATACAAAGTAATTTTTGAAGAGTAATATAATAGAATAGAATTGATATGTCATCTTCATATGAAATACGGTTATTATACATGCAAATCTAATGCTATAGCAGCTTCTGACTACAGTCACAGTTTTGTAACTTTATCAGTTCAGTGCTCATTACATGGTTTTTACCAAGAAAACAGTTGCAAATGAGAGTATTGAGTTCTCCTAATTCCCACAAAATAACACAGATTGAATAATAGGAAACATCTTCTATGAATCCCGCTAAGGTCAATAAATGGACCAATGCACAATAATTGACTCCTAGATGACGCAACTTATAAGTTACAACACTACAAACTTTGTGCCACTGGGCAGAGGAGTAGTCAATATTTGATTTTAATAAATAAGCTTTGAATTTTTATGGTTTTAACAGTAAAAATTTCAGTTTTTTGCCAATATTCTGCTAACATTTCTATATTATTTAAACTGGATCAGAAATTTAAAAGTATTGATCCTTTTTAAATCTTTAGACAGAACTTTGCACTCAAGTTTGTAAGATGATTAATCACAAGGAAATACACTGTGTGATCATTGCGCAGTTCAAAATTCATTCACTTAGCAAACAGCAGTGCCCCAGATGTGTGCCAAAGTATTTTCAATACCTGCATGTGACACCACAAAATATTAGGTATAATGTCCTTTAACTCATTAAAGATGCTTTAATTAGGCTGATGGTACACATTCCGCCTGCTCGTGTGCTTTCTGACACTTCTCCACTTCCTAAAATTTACCAGCCCAGCGTGCCTTAGACCTACACTGTTACCTTTCAAATTAATAAAAAATGGAATGACTTGTTCATAAATGCAAATACAAGTGTATTATTCCATGTATTAATGCTTTATAAGGGTACACTGGGAATTCCTGGGAAAGCCAGGCAAGATGGTGGCACAAACTGCTATATAGAGGACCCTGGGGAAAAAAAACTAACATGCTGACCATATCTCTAGGTTGGTATCATAGTGTTGGTCCCTTTAAAGATCAACATATTTTAGTCTTACTGTGCCTTTAAAGTAATATACAAAGCAGATTGAAAGCCCCATTTCAAACTGAAACATTAATTTAGAGCGCAAAAATCATAAATTAAATCATTCTTGGCTATTAATAATATACATGACCTAACAGTGATATTTAATCATTACCAGTCAAGTGAGTGTTTCTAACAATTATACAAGAGGTTTTCGTTGCAGCATGGAATTGATAACAGCATATGATATACTAGCAATTTGTCATTCTCATAATGTCCAGGGTAATGAAATGAATTCACTGTCTGATTTCCTACAGTCTCTCGTGCCAAAGAACACTGTGTTATGAGCACAGATGGAGCATGCATGGTTCTGGAGAACAGCCTGGTTGAAATGGCAAACAAGGCTAGCAGAATACCAATGAATCCCTGACGGCCAGACCAGTGCAGACAAACGGCAGATCATGACAAATCAAAATGACCTTATAAAATAAAGATTTCCCTTATATTTGGTCTCTCAGGTATATTTGTTGCATGTATTGCATACACAAAATAACAAGAGGGTTAAAATGCAGTGGCCATAAACTACAGATCAGTGAGTGATATTAAACTAATGGCTACAATTTGGCAATGACAGAACATTTTTAACAGCGATGCACCTCTAGCATGTATCCATATACTGCTGAGATGACAATAAAAAGTTTACTTTGACTTTGACTTTTATAAAAATGAAAAATAACATTACCTCACCTAATACTGTGCATACCACATTTTTTACCATTTCTTACTGTGCATTCCACATTTCTTACCATTTCTTACTGTGCATTCCACATTTCTTTAATACCACTAGCTATTAGCATTATGTTTACTGCCTATTTCTGATCTACAACTTGTCTGGTATTCAGGCGTCACAGATCATGAAAACATTGACATTTAGGGGCTGCCGCAAAGTATTTGGTTGACTGTAACTTTTTCTCTGTGATTTCTAAAATATGCACATTTGCAGGTTTTAGGTGGCAAGATATTTATGTTTTTTACAAGTTTGTTTAGAAAGAAAACCACATCATCCATAACAAAAAAAACCCAACTACCACATGTAAGTTTGACAAAAAAAATTGACAATTTATACAAGTCACACCAAGATATACTACCGAAAATTTATACACGAGTCCCATATTGAATATACTTAAATATACTACCGTACTTATAATTCTTTTTTAGGCACTACTGCGTAACAAAAATATACATATTTCAAAAACCACAAAATAAACCATTAAGCCAAATTGCAAGTTAAGGTTTGTTTTAATGTTTGAATGTTTGGCTTATAATAACTTTAATTTGATAAACGCTCTCTAGTGGATTTAGTCACATATCAATACAGGGAAAAAAATATTAAAATGGTGGCATACCTATCAACAAACTCAGAAGTCTCTGGACCTTTGAACTCACCCCCACAACCCTGTACAATCCTTGGTCATTAATACCTAGAAGAGAGAACAACATGTTATTTTACTATATAATCAAAATTTAAAATGTAATTATGTAAAAGAGTACAATTTAAATAGTACCTATAGCAGCCCAAAATAATACTATCTTTATAGGGCTATTGTAGGTGCTATGCTCATTTGCTATTTCATATTCTTGTTCAAAAGGTTTTATCTGAATCCCTTAAATTCATGATTAGGATAATATATATTCAAAATAATGGAAAACCCCCATTATACTGGTTGCAGCTTATCTGCCCATGTATGGGCCCTCTCTTAGACTGCTTCCCCAATAGATATCTAAAATGAAAATTGCTGGTGGGAAAACATAGGTGGTGCAGCTACTTTGCAAAATACAGAAACTTTTGGCAACTTCCAGTTCCATATGTTTTCCCACTGGCAATTTGCATTTTAACTGGTGGGAAGCCAAAAAGGGACATTTTGTCATCTAAACAGATCCCTAATGAAGGTTTTGTTTATTAATGCATCTGCTGTCTGCAGTCCTGGGATTAAGCTGAAGCATTGCATGTGCTTTTCCTCTGCACGGTGCCACAACTTTGACTGCTCAATTGTTATCTGTGGCCAATATACACTCAGTTATGGTCAAATTTGTATGAATCATGGGTATTGGCTCATGCATTGCTTACTTTACTCAGCTCTTGGACAAATAAGATATTACCTATGTAAAATATAAAGACAACATTTAAATTAATTAATGGCAAATACAATACCCCTTGTTTCAATTGCACGAATGCAATTTTTCACGATAGCAAAGCCGTATTTGTCTAGTCGAGCACCTTAAAAAGATAAACAAAATATCAGAACTGTGTTTTTTTTACATCTGTTCATATGTTCTTAAATGACTCCTCATTCACTATTGATACTACAGGCATGGGATAAGTTATCCGGAAAATAGTTATTCAGAAAGCTCCCATAGACTCCATATTAATCAAATAATTCACATTTTGAAAATGTTTTCCTTTTTTCTCAGTAGCTTATACTTGAATCTAACTAAAGGTATTATTACTTGTCATTGGCAGCAAAACAATCCTCTTGGGTTTATTTAACGTATAAATGATTTTTTAGTAGACTTAAGGTATGGGGATGCAAATTACGGATAGATCCCTTATCTGGAAAACACAGGTCCCAAGCTTTCTAGATAACAGGTTCTACACCTGTACTGTAGAAAGCTGAAATGCATCTTATTGCAAACTATCTTGAGTTCTAATTAGTGCCGGATCTCTCTTCCGGGCGCCCCAAGGTTTTGGGGTCCTAGCACCTGCTATCCGCATGCACCATTCCCCCCCCCCCACATGCATCATAGCGCTGGGAGACTCTATGTTCCCCAATGGTTGTGGCTGGGCGGCATACTGCCCCTAAAATTTCGCCGCCCTAGGACCGGGCCACAGATCCGAGCCTGGTTCTAGTGCTATCTCTAGGCCATAGCACCCCAATTTTTAAATGTTGCTTATTGCATAAAGAGATAAAACTGCAAAATTTCAGGAAATGCACTTAAACAGATGGCAAAAACTACAAAACTAAAATCCTTAATTTCTTTCTATTTAACCAACATATTTATAGATAGGATACTTACCTCCTTCAGGCCTCGAAACGGATCTGCTCAAACTAAGAAATCTCTAAATAGGTAGAAAAGCGGGTAGGGAACAGGACAAGAATAAATAGTTAAATAATGCCCGTTTAAAACTGATGTTCAGAAAGAGAACAGCTTTGAAGGAACACACTAAATACAAGATGTATTACATTTACAATCTGTGATCTTTATTAGATCAGAAATCATAAATGGTACACAAGATTGGCTGTTACTCTGACAGCAGTAATTTGTCAAATAAAGCTTAAGGTGCAGAATAAGTATGCATCACAGTTTATCTCAATATTTATGCAATGTTTAAATGGTGTTGCTGCACAGCAATTAAAAAGTTTGAGATAAAAGTATACAACCATTTGTCATATTTCAGCTGCCAGACAAGCATAATGGCTTGACCTTAATTTTCAGAATGCCCCATTTATCTTTTCTGCCAGAAATGCACTTTTTGGCTTTTAACTAATAAATAAACCTTTTGTTGCCAGGAGGAAGCCAATTTTGGCGAGCTTACTGCTAAGCTTATTTTGGAAGAATCAATATGTTTTTGGGCTCACGCGTGTAAGCTCTGCTACATCTAGTACATAATAATAAGAGATAGCAGATCAAATAATCATATAACCAAAAATTTCATATTTTCTAATAAGCAGGTGCACCACTGCTGTAGCATCTTGTATGGCTGCTCACCAGCTTAAACTGAATATGTCCAAGACATATTACCACATTAACACTGCACCCCCACTCCATTTAACAGCACAATCAACATCACCCTACGTCCAGTCTCCCGTGGCAGATGTCACTTTAGACCCTTTCCTTAACACACACACACAAACATTTTATTATCAATCAGGGGAACGTAATAAAAGTTGGTAACAAAAAAAACTATTCGCAATGCAAAAAGTTATGCCAAATTTTGCTTTGCACAAATTTAATATAGCTTTTGCGAACCAGGAAACTGTTTAGCGACCACTTCCCACAGAGGAAGACTGTTTTGCGAATTTTATAGTTTGCGCCAATACAAAGTAAATGTAATAAAGCTTCTTACTCAAAAATTCATTATGTTTGCTCCAAAAGATTACGACACCGTCAAGCAATTTTTAAGACTGTGCAATTAAAATTGGCAATGCGCACATAAAATTCGCAATGCAATAACGGTTTAAGGAACAATATTACATTGTGAGGTGTGGATTGTTATTCTTATTGGTGTGAATTGTTTTGCTCTTTGCGACTTTTATTACATTCCCCCAAAAGATTTCTACAGCTCTGACATACTACATTGCAGAGGGTCCTGATTCTGTGTGTTCCCCCTTTAGTACATGAATACACAATAAAAATGTGTCACTTGCCATTTTTGGTGACTTTTCATGGCCAAATGTTATAAAAGGGAATTTCAAGGCATGCGTATGTCTTTTATAAGACCACACAACATCAGCGGAAACTAGATCCGAATACCTTAGTACTCTGCTTATGTTCCTGCTTTATATACATTTATTTAAGCAGGCAGTAGCACAAATGATCCATCTCTGCATCAGTTGCCTACTTGTGCAGAAATAAGGAAACTCCAGGTTATTTTTAGTGACATTTGAAGACTGAGCTTTCATAAGAGAAGAAACTACTTCTTTACACTGAATGAGAAAATAGCAAAATCAATTGAATGCAGATGGAACAGAGACTTTAATTTGAAAATCCCATGGCACATAACAAATAAAAGCAAAATTAAAATCTGCTCTATCTTTAACACCGTAAACCGTGTAGAATAGCATGTTATCCTTACAGATTCTTTTCCATCTAAGACCTCCATCCACAGACAACGATTGTCTTCTGAGAAGGACTGCATTGTTGTAAGCACTCCAGGCCTAGTACAAAACATACAAAATGTAATGAGAAAATTAAAAAACACCATAAATAGGATACAACCGGTAATGCCAAAAATGGTGACATTCCAGAGATTCATTTGCAACCCTTCCCCTGCTTCCTACATGAAGCCACACTCCCAGAACGATACATGAATAAGTTCTAGAATGTGAATATGAGCTTGTAATACCCACTTCCAGTCAAATGTCTAAATGCATATGACATACAATTTTTATGCATATATAGTTATGGAATCGGTTACCAGGAATGCTCGGGACCTGGGGTTTTCCAGAGCTCACACCTTCCACACCATAGGTCTACTAAAAAATATTAACCCAGTTTGATTTTTTTTCCACCAAAATGGATTCAAGCAGCTTAGTTACCATCAAGTATAAGATACTGTTTTATTATCACAGAGAAAAAAATTCAAACATAATTTGCTTTAAATTGGACAAGGGGAGATGGGCTTCCTGTAATTCAGCTAAAGCCAGATAGAAGCCAGGTGATATGAGGTTGTAACACGGAAGATTGTAGCTGCCTCAATAAGTCGAATCTTCACCAAAATCTGTGATTCAGCTTTCCAGATAACGATCCCCTCCCTACCTGTGTTCCATTTTGGGCTTGGTGAAATTTACCTTTCAGAAGCTTCAATATCAAAACAGAATCTTCTGTCGATTGTGTCTGTATGTCGTTTAATGCAAGACTTGAGAGAGAAACTGTCACCATCACCCTATAGAAAAAGGAAACATAGCTTTCAGTAAGTATGAACCTTAACCGTAACCTTATGAGAATAAATGCTTGTGAGATATGCCAGACCCTTAACTTTTTGGCTAAATAATTTTATCATGCTGGGCAATATAACCGAACTAGTGATGGGCGAATTTATTTGGCAGGCGCGAATTCGCAGGGAATTTGCGTGATTCGCCATCAGCGAATAAATTCGCAAAACGCCTGCGAAAATTCGCCGACAAAAATTCACCGGCGTAGTGGGAAATTCGCAAATTTTCTGGCGAAGCGAAACGGCGCAAATTCGCCCATCACTAAACCTAACAGCAACTTTGAGAGAAACATCAGCATTAAGTATAAACATGTTTTAATTTCTGTAACAAAACTGTAGAAATAATATATTTAAGGTGTAGTTCACCTTAAAATTAGTCATCATCACACAGAGGACTAAATGCAGAGAAAGGCCACTAATACAAGGCATCATGAATAAATCAATGGTTAAGCTAAGGTAGGGTGACCAGATCTCAAAATAGTCTAACTGTAGGGTAGTTATGGTGTGAATATAAACTAGCAACACCTGAATCAGTAGAAGTCAAATGCATAGTCCGACAGGGTTTACTCACAATTTTACCTCCCGATCTGTGCTCATATGGGAACATTGTAAACGATTTTGAATCCTTCTTGTACATACAGTAGTGTTTTACCCAACTTGAGCCAAAAGGAGCAGGCCCTTAATAAGAAATTATTATTTTGATTACAACAGTGAAGGTAAAAATACAGTATAAATCACAGTAAGACAAACAGATGCTTTGGGCTGTGTGAACCGTAGGAAATTGTAAGTTTAAAGTAGTATTGGCCACGAAAAGCCATGAAAACCATTTTAGGGAGCAAAAAGAAAACATTGTAGTCTTAAACCCCCTGGGTTGAACACTGTAGCCTTTAGCACCATAAAACAATATTGACAACCTTTATCCACAAATGTTTAGGAATAAACTGATTTTCATTGTTAATTTTGTTTAAAAGGCTAAACACTAAAATCTTGACAAATAATTATAAAGACTCTAGAATCTTTCTATACTCTTGTCTATGTTTTCTTTTCCTTAATACAAAAGTAAATAATATAGGGATGTCATAATCCAATATTATGTAGCTGTGTGCAGCATCATGCCCATGGCATGGAGAAATGAGGAAGAGAAAAAGGAATTAAGTTGGGGCATGTGCATAGGAAGTAATGTTATACCTGGTACTGGTAAAAAAAAAAGAAAACAACAACAACAAAAGAAAACAACAAGGGTCATAATTTGCAAACTTGTGGCTAGGAGTGGGTGAAATTTTTCGGGGGTTTGCACAGTCTGGAAAGATTGCATGAAAAATTGGTTACTGATCTCAATGTGTTTTGAGAATTTTCGCCATTTCTTAAATTTTCAGAGAAGCAAAACAGGACCATTGCTACTTGGGGAATTTCACTTAATTATTATAATTTGTTGAAATCAAAAAAATTTGCAGAAATGCATTAAAGCCAATGGGAAAGCAAAATTACATTGCATTAATGGGGCTTTGATTTTTCATGTTTTTAATATGGATGCAACTGGTGAACATATATTGTTACTGTTAATAGAAAGCATCTTTAATCTGAATTGTGCAATCACACTTACTTTTCTCCTGCACATAGAGATACCCCTCCATTGTAAACGGGCTTGCTCTTTTATGTTCTTGTGGATTTCTTCTTATTTTTCTCAAAAGATCTTCAACCTCGGATCGTGTGCCATCAAACAGATTCCGTGTCTATAAAAGACAGACAGGAAAAGCACTTGATTATTATTTTTCTTCACTTCCTGAACTTTTTTATTTCTATGAACACTTCTAGAAGTTTTGTATTCCTGTGAACACTGTCACTGCACTCAGGAGTGCCAATGCATGTCTTGCAGAGTTTTTTTTCTACTTCACATTAGTAAAAAGGCTTTAACAGGTGGTGACATGGACCTGTGCAGAAGTCTGTATACAATAACTAGGTGCCAGGTTTGTAGGATATCAATTTATTGGCAAAGCCCATAAAGCCACTCACAACTTATATAACTGTATAACCAGGAGGGCTGTTTAAGTAAAGAGTATAAATCATGAAAATCTGCTGCACGCTAGGTGCACTTTGTGAACACACCCTTAAATATCACACTAATTTTACCAAAACATACCAGTATAAATTCTACAGAAAATAGATAATGAGCATATATAATTATTACGGAAAACGTACAATCTGCATGTTTTCCTGCTGTTCCCACCCTGCTTGTCGCTCTCCTTGCACCTGTAAAAAAGCCAAGATGGCAGTGCATTCCACAGTGGAATGCACAGCCATCTTGGATTTTTTTTTCTCTAGAAGCAGAGAGCTAAGAAGAACCCGAGGACAAGCAGGGCAACATTTAAACAGCAATGTGGAACAGTGAGCTGTGAGGTTTGCAAAATTTCAGAGGGAGGGCAAGTACCCCTTTCCCCTATTTTCGTACCCTAATGGGTAGCTATTGGGGTCTGAAGAGCCCAGAGGCCTCTAAATTTTGACATTATAGACATGCCGGGATAGATAAAAGTCCAGATTGTGGGTATGATGTGGCTTTAGGCATAAGCTAAAGGACATAACGCGATAATACTTCAAATGCCTAAACACAAGCGCTGAGGTTTGTAGTATTTTATAGACAACTTACGTCAAACTGTCTTATCGTTATTGGTAAATATGCTCTTAGGTTGTGACATCCTAGATGAAAAGCACCAAAGCACAAGAAATTCATGTAAATATATTTTCAATGTCCATCCCACCTACACCAATGCAGTTTTATTTGTGTCAAATCTGGATTGAAAGCTGTCATGAAAGTAGATGAAGCCAGTTCACTCAATACCAACAGACGGTCAAGAGCAGTGGTGCCTGGTGCCCAGACTTTAGTGGTGTGGGGGTCTACATTAAATATAGTTACTAACTACCACCTTTCTCAATGCATTGTTTTAGGAATCAGAATGAAAAGTATGCAGAACAACTAAGCTAACATTAGCTAACAGTAAACTTTTTATTGACAAGATCAAGGGGCAGAGTGTGAGGCTATAAAAAGACATAAAAAGACAAAAACAAAATGTTTTGACGGCTGAATTTGGTGTACCATCCGATAAGCTGTATATTTACTTCCTTACTAAGTACGTATCCGCTCTGACATTCACAGACAATTGAAATTTCAAGGTACTGAATGTGCAGGTGCCCTTGCGTTCAAGACTTCAAATGCATTTTTGCTTTTTAACTTTAATTATTTAAATGTCATTACAAATCTGCAGTAGAGTTATGGCTAAATGGAGGAACCTAACTTGCTAAGCAGCATTCTAGCAGGCAGTTAGTTGTAGAGACAGATAAAGAAGGCTATTCTGGAATGTTCATAAAAATAGAGGTCTTTAAATATTTACTGTGTTGTTTTATCATGGATCAACTGTTATTGATGCATTTTTAAATAATACATTGTATTTAATTATGTATGAAATGCTTGATTTTAGCAATAAATGTTTAATTAACAACCATTGATATGTGCAATATTTGTAGTACAGGTATAGGATCCCTTATCTGGAAACCCGATATCCAATAAGCTCCGAATTAAGGAATGGCTGTCTCCCATAGACTCCATTTTATCCAAATAATCTATATTTTTAAAAATGATTTCCTTTTTCTCTGTAATAATAAAACAGTAGCTTGTACTTGATCCCAACTAAGATGTAATGGATGTATTTATTTAATGTTTAAATAAATTTCTAGTAGACTTAAGGCATGAAGAACCAAATTACGGAAAGATCCGTTATCCGGGAAAAACCCCCAGGTCCCGAGCATTCTGGATAACAGGTCCCATACCTGTACGTCATCATCATGGGGAAGTGCAAAATGTTGAGGGCAAAGGGTTGTAATCGGTCAGAAGTTTATAATCCATTTACATCCTGTGAGTGTTATTAATGTGGAATAAACTTGTTTTTAAATGTATCACACTTGGATCAATCCACTTTTTGTTTATTTTTAAGTATTCAACTACGCAGTTATAGATTCTCCCTGTATTGGTCACACCATGACCACCACTACTGTATGGAAATATTACAGCCAATGAGCTCCCATTTCTAAAATGATATAATCCAAAAACAAAATGTCCCCAAATGACAAATTAGAAGCTACATTGAAAAAAAATAGTTGTGTTTATATAAACAAAGTGCACTCTTCAAACAGCTTGGATGAACTCAGTTTACATGTAAGTACTGATATCTATAAAATGAAAGCAGTTAAAAACAGGAAGCTTGCACAAACCATGCTTATTACATATAGGCATAAAGCAGCCAAACCAAATTACGAAAACACAAGGATTAATTCATAAAAGTCAAAGTGGGTAAACAGATCAGCTAAAGCTTAAAAACAGTTAAAGCTTTCAAAAACATGTTTCTAAACAGGAATGAAACCCCAGACAATGGAGAGCGGAAAATAATCCCCTGGGGTAAGTGATTTATATAACATAAACAAGATTCCTTGACAAAAGGTGCCAAAACAGTCTCTATAAATAATGTTTGCCCAAACACAAATAAAAATGAATATGGTTAAAAAGGCCATATTTTACATACTGAACTAATTGTACCAGCCTAAAGCATACCTCCCAAAATTTTGGAAGTAAAAATAGGGACAAAAATGTTTTTTCGCACATAGAACAGAGACATGTTTTGACCATGCCCCTTTCTGTGGCCACACCCCCCAATCACCATGTTCATTTTACAAAATTTGGCAGGTTATGAAATTTGAAAATATTTCTCCTTATCTAAACTGTTTTTTTTTTTTAAATTGTGACAAAGTATCTTATTTGCACCTGTTAACTGTTCTGTGCTCTCTGGTAAAAGCCAATTAAGTGAGAAACTTTGTTTTTTTTTCTGGGAGTGCAGAGAAAATAGGGACTTTCCAGTACAAATGAGGGACTGCAGGTTGAGCTGTCAAAAGAGGGACTGTCCCTCCAAAAAAGGGACAGTTGGGTGGTATGCTAAAGTTTCAGCATCTCAAAAGCAGCAATGATCCAGGACTTCAAACTTGTCACAGGGGTCACCACCTTGAAAAGTGTTTGTGACACTCACATGCTCAGTGGACTCTGAGCAGCTGTTGAGAAGCTAAGCTTAGGGGTTGTCGCAAATTTACAAGCAGAAAATTTGGTTTGCCTGTAATATAAGCTGATGCTACAGGGCTGATTATTAAATTCTGGTGCCAATTGCACTGGTTTCTAAATGGCTGCCATTTAGTAATTATCTGTATTAAAGCGATACTGACACGTTCCTATAAAAATCATAGGAACTTGTCAGTATAAAGTAAATGCTGCACCCGTAATCGTTCCCCGCAAAGCCGCCCCCAGCCCCGCTAACCTGTGTGCAGCAGAACAGATGACACTACTAACAGATCTTCTGCGTTGCTTCAGTGATGCTGGGCTGGAGCAGAGCGATCCTTCCATAGGCTGAATTCCTGTTTTCATTCGTAATCAGCCTATGGAAGGATCGTGCCGCCCCAGCCCAGCGCCGCTGAAAAGGTACAGAAGATTATTCAGCAGTGTCAGAGGGTCAGGTGAACACAGGTATGCGGGGGCTGGTGGCAGGGGGACTATTCTGGGTGCAGCATTTACTTGATACTGACACGTTCCTATGATTTTTATAGGAACGTGTCAGTATTTCTTTAATTTCTAATCAGCCTAACAAAAGAACAATGGGAAGGGATACAGGTAACAGCTCCCAAACACAAGATTACAGCTCCCAGGTAGATCTAAAAACAACAATCAATAGTAAAAGCCAAGTACCACTGAGACTGATTCAGTTACATTAAATAGGAGAAATAACAGCCTGCCAGTAAGTAGTTCCATCCTAAAGTGCAGGAACAAGTCACATGACTGGGGCAGCTGGGAAACTGACAATATGTCTAGCCCCATGTCAGATTTCAAAATTGAATATAAAAAAATCTGTTTGCTCTTTTGAGAATTAGATTTCAGTGCAGGAGTCTGCTGGAGTAACACTATTAACTGATGCGTTTTGAAAAAAACATGTTTTCCCATGACAGTATCCCTTTAAAGACTTGCAATGGTGATTGCATTCCAAACTATTTACAAAGAAAATGTTGCTTAACAGTATGAGACACTTGGCCCAGAGTTGCAGGACTCTACAACACCCTTCAATCCAGTGAACTGGAATTTAAAAGAATCAATCTGACCGTCATACGAAAAACGGATGCAACTGTATGCTGTCAAGTCACACAATCAGCAAAAGACAGAGACCTAAAAAAGCCTCTTACATGCAATCAATAACTGCTGTGACACCAAAGGAGGGTTGTGGGGAGTGAAAAGAAAGGTTGTGCCCAGGCAGTCGGTAAAGAATGGAGTGTTACATGAGGCTAAAACCTTTATAGAAGCAAGGAAAACAAAGCAAGATGGAACATTTTTGCACTGACCCGTTGTTGGCAGCAGTATTGGGACACACAAGGGCATAAGAAGTGAATGTCCCAGCTCAAGTGTGACTTAGGATCATATGACATGTTGACCAGGGGGGCAGAGAATTCAATAGGGGCTTTTCTTATAAAAACACTATTACTTTCCTCATCTGGACCATGGGAAATAATTCTTAGGTAATAGGTGCGCTTTAATATTTCCCTTTGAGAATGTAACTCACATACAGTGTGATGCAATGCATCGGTTATTAGCCATATTTTTGTATGCAATATGTATGTTAACTATATACACCCATTCATGGCTGCAAAATGTGGCGGTGCTTTACAAATGTGTTCATGTGTGCCTTGCTAAATGTTATCAATTTTTTATGCAGTTATTGCACAGAGCCACCAGAGGGCACAACTATGTGTTCAAGTACTTGGCACAAACAAAAAGGTATACAGGGATGTTTTTTTTTTTTAAAAAATGCTCAGAATCGCATTGTGTGCCATTGCCCTTAGGCAGGCACCAAGCAGAATTCTTTTTTTTGGGAGAGGGGGAATATAGTCATGATAAACAAGTCAGAAAACCAACAAAAGCAGTTCTCAGTGAACTAACAGAAGAGCTGCAATGAGGAAAGTGATACATTCAGTCTTCATATACTGTATATATGGCTGGGGGGGCTGCCATATACTTGTATCCATACATACTACTTTCAGGGCAGACAGATTGTACCCAGTAAACAGTATGTTAATGGCATTAATAAAGGCACATGCAAGAAGTGATGCCATTCCCACTTATTTAATGTTCTCTGCAACTTGTACCTGTTTCACTAAAATTTGAATACACATTAACAGAAAAAGTGCAAAACCAACTCTGGGGGCACACGTAACTATTTTGGAATCCTGGGGGGGATGCTGAATTGTGGTTAAAAACATGGCAACTCACATCCAAAACATGCACTATGCTCTCTATTGATAAATGAGTCCTAGCATCTAAATGATTTCAGCTAATATTTCATCACTTACATTTTGGATGTTGATTTGTAGATCTAGCTTGTAGTGGTTGAAATCATTTGCAAGTTCATAGCCCTGATGATAGAATGTGAAAATCCCTTGAAAGAAAGACAGCATCTATAAGGAAGAAAGACACATTTGTGCTATTATAAAGGTGAATAAACAGAATTATCCTGAATGGATGGAAAATGCAATTTATTAATTATATATATATATATATATATATATATATATATATATATATATATATATATATATATATATATATATATAGTGTTCGTGTTTTTACGAAGTATATTTAATTGAGTCGGACATTTCTGTATTTTTGCAAGAATCTGTATATTCTATTTCGATATTATTTTTAGTGCCCCGACGCTACAGTTGAAAATGTGGTTTGGTTGAGAAGAGGCAGTTTAGTGAAGTGCTAGAGCATTTGGTGCAATTATTCTAGGGATGGCGAGTTTTACTTAATGAGGATTATTCAGCATTAGGGCAAGACTCTACGGACAATTCCACCGCGCTGCACAAAAACGCAGGCGTCACGTTGGATGCGACGGAAATAAGGTAAGTAATTCTATTGTCGGATCGTATAGCATTGTTGATGCGACGCAACACGACTGTCGGATGCAGACGCAACGTCTGCATCCGACAGTCGTGTTGTGTCGCATCGACAATGTGACACGATCCGACAATAGAATTACTTACCTTATTTCCGTTGCATCCGACCTGACGCTTGTGTTTTTCCACAGCGCGGCAGAATCGTCTGTGGAGTCCTGCCCTTATACAACCATGCTTTGTTTATACAGGTATGGGATCCATTATCCAGAAGCTCTGAATTACAGGACAGCCATCTCCCATAGAGTCCATTTTAAGCAAATAATTCCAGTGTTTAAAAATTATTTTCTTCTTCTGTAATAATAAAACAGTACCTTGTAATTGATCCTACCTTATTGAAGGTAAAACAATTATACTGGGTTATTTAATGTTCAAATGATTTTTTAGCAGACTTAAGGTATGGAGATCAAAATTACAGAAAGATCCTTTATCCAGAAAGTCTCGAAATGTAAAATCAGAGTTTCACTGTATCTATATTTATGGAGTAGTCTGAACACAGATGATTCTGATATGTTGGCCAGCCTAAATGGAAGGTCACCTTCAATCTTGCAAAATTCTCCTTTAAAATATACTAAGCTGGATAACCGTTTCCAATTCAGTGCAATACTAGTGAGTTGTAATGTTGTAAACAGGTACACATTTTTCAGTGGCAATTAACTCACAGGGGAAGATTTATTAACTATTGTTACAGTAAGTCTTTACGAGAAAATGAGTATATGCACGCTGCTCGTAAGAGTTAAAGATAGTTTAAGATTTAACTATTTGTTTTCTGAACTGAAGAGATTTGTTCCAGTGCAGAAAATAATTGTCTAAATTCTACCTCCATAAACACACACTGGGGAGTAAAGATGTGAAACATATTTAAGGTTCAAGCATCATTCTATAAAACAACAGATTTTGCTCTGGCAGCTCACTTTAAGCTTTGCTCTCTACTTACAGGTTCCACAAACTCAAATTTTTTCCGCTCCTGGATTTCCTGGAGTTTACAGACATAGTCGAGTGACAGTTGATAAAAATGCTGCCGATTCTGTTCAACTTGGACATCTGCCTAAATTAGCATGAAAAAAAAAAAGCAGATTGAGGCTCCAGAATGGAGTTTTCATTTCATGCCATACCCTTTAAGGAATATGTTTAACATTCCTAGTAAGTAAAGGAGAAGTTTTCTGCACAGCACAGACACTAAATATGGACAAAAATCAGGCATGTCACCAGGGGACTGCACAGCTTAACAGAAGATTTAGCACAGAAACCTTGTCACTTGAAAATTCAAATTTCTTCGGATTTGGGGTTTCGTTTTCGAGTCAGAAGTGCAAAAAAATTTTGGGCATAATTCTGTTAACAGCTATATACACTATACACTAACCAAAATTCATTATTACAAATCTGGACATTTATGCATCTCTATGCACTCTATCCTCAAAGCACCACCCTACTTCTATAGAAAAAGCAGGCTCTATGAGGGAAGCAATTTGATCTGAATATAAGCTAATAAACACATAACATCGTGAACATCACAATTCCTGTTTTACAGAAAGAGCATAGTGATAGCAATATATGTTGCAGAATTAATAGATTTAAGTAGACTCCTTTTTAACCATTTACTGAAGCATTCAAGTGGAGTAAACTCACTGCTACTTGCTGCTTCATTGTACTACTGTCTGAGACTGAATGGGCAGTGGCCTAACAATACAACACAGCAATCTGCATTCAAACAAACAGAAAAGGACTTCTGCTGATAAATTCCTGAATGACATATGTCTCTGATATAGCGCAGAGTTGTAGAGCAGCGCAGCTCTGAGTTCCTGAACCCAGACACATTATGCAAGGAAACTAAAAAAGAAAATCTTGCAGCATACTCTAATAGAGCTTAAAGTAAAGGGAGAAATATGCACCCTAGTTAAATCTGAATGCAATCAACAAGGAGTGAGGGCTCCAAGTACAGAAGTTCAATGGGAATGGTTAGTTGGGATTTCAGTAGTAATAAAAATAAAACTTAACTTTTAAATGATAAGAAAGCAAAAACAAAGCATTAAAAACAATATCACGGTGTATATTAAAGTACAACCTGAAGGTAGAAGTATAACTTACGCTGTTCTGCCCATATGTGCAATTGGGGTTTGAATGACAAGAGTAACCTCAATATAAATCAGCGTTGAGTCACCCCACATAAATGTTAAAAAAAAGTATCAACTGCAACTAGGTAAGCAAGACAGGCCCATATTATGGTCACAACTATGCACCAACAGATTCTTTAATAAGATGCTGGCATTACTTGTAAATGCTTAGTCTAATTATAGAAGAAAAAACACTGTGAATTCGGAACCAATGTGAGACTGATGGACATGGTATGTAAAAATGGCTTGTACCCAGGCACCGTCTCACTGCAGGGGAGAAGGGAGTTTTGACTGTACATAATACTACCCAGTTGCACCCAAGTGTGCTTATCACCCACCCATCCATTATCTGACTAAAGCCATGCAGTTTAGACAAACAAGACAAAGTTGCAAGTGCCCCGATAGCCAAAAACCCCTGTGCAATGCAATCAATACGTAACTAGTGTGTGAGTAGTAAATGTAGCACCAGTAAAGATCAATATTTAATTACTCCACACTGTTCCAAATTAATGAATAAACCAAAATTATGATCAGAGCTCTGCACGAACAGATTCACCACAGGGAGGCTGAGAGTTGCAGTTACACGTGGTATGAAGACACTGGCTTTTACACAGGCATTATTTCACTGCAGGCAAAAGGGAGGGGGAAGGGAGTTCTAACTATATGCAAGACTACCCATTTGCACCCCAATGTACTTATTACCCACCCATTTCCTAACTAGCTATGCCAAACAGTGGGGACAGAAAAACAAGGTTTAACATGCTCAGAAAGCCAAAAAGTTGAGCAGCAAAAAATTGGTATAATTGGTGTCCTAGTGACATGTCTTATTGTTTGCCAGTACTCCGTTCAATTTAAATGGAAGGCCCTTGAGTTCAACAAAGGACTCAACTACCAGGGCCTCGCCTCCACTGTCCACTTAACCCCCACAGTTGTCCAACCCCCCTACATCCAAAAACCCCTGCCCGACCATCAGGGCCGGAACTAGGGGTACGGGAGAAGAGGCACCTACCTAGGCTGCAACAATGTAGAGGTGCTGGCAGGTGCCTGTTCAAGATTCTTCTGCCTACCCCTAATCGAGATTGCCTAGTCCTGTCACTTGCCCCTCTGTCCCACCACTTACGTTTCCCCTTTTTATTGCCCTTCCCAATTTTATGGCAACGGTGTGCACTGATGGGGGAGGGGGGCTAGCTGACTGGGTTGCCTAGGGCGCCCTGTTGGCTTGGCCCGGCCCTGCCCACCATGCACACACCTGCTACCCAATGAACCCTGGGCCCACTGGAATTTTTCCTGACACCCTGGTGGGTCAGTCCTTTAATGTTTCAATTAGACAAATAAAAAGTGAAAGTCAGGATAAAAGGATGGTATAGTTTCATTTCTATTGATTCCCAACATCATCTAAAATTAGCACTCTATAAGTAGATTTAGCAGATGAGTTTTCAAATCAAAATTTGGAACTAGTGGCATGACCCTGATATTTTGGCCACACATCCTTAGACCTGGTATACATGTAGTTATACAATGCTATATATAATATATAGAGAGACACAGGAAAAAGGAGAGCCTTGTTGTGTAGAAATGAAACTGCAAAGCTACGAAACTCAAACTAAAAGTCAGATGATAATGTCTAGCCAAATGAAAAATCCATGGCCATCAATGGAACAAGTTATGGGTATGACCTGATGAATATATGCTGTGTATAATAAATCAGCAGCTTAAATTTGTATTGAAAGAAACAAAAATCACAATAAAAACAAATTGTTTGAGAAAAACATATTATTTTCCCTGTTAAGTGCCCTTTGCTAAAAAGTTCACAGAGGCACCACTCAGTTATTTTCTCATACATTCTTCAATTTTAAACCCTTTTGGAAAGAAGTTATAATTGGGAAAATAATCTCTCTGGGGAAAGTGAAATAAGCCAAGAAAAACATTTATGTTTGCGTGCCGTAACTCGGACAAGATAACTCTATCATTCTTTAGTTTGGCCTCCAAAGTGCTGAAAGCTGTCAGGGGAAAATAGAAAGGAGGGAGGAGAGAACTGGTTACCCTTTAAATATTACACTATTATGATAAAAAGAAATCAGCTGTGTGAAAAATATGTATTTTCAGTTTTATTCACTTCCTGTTTTAACAGGTTTCATAACTTTTTAACATTGAAGCAAATTATAGAACAAGTAGTTGGCAGTTAAAAGTACTTTTAAAATGATTTTTAGTTTTAGTGTTTCCTCTTCTTTCTTTGCAAGCTTTAAAGGGTTGGTTCATCTTTAAGTTAACTTTTAGTATGTTATAGAATGGTCAATTCTAAGCAATGTTTTAGTTGGTCTTCATTATTTATTTTTTCTAGTTTTTAAATTATTTGCCTTTTTCTGACGCTTTCCAGCTTTCAAATGGGGCCACTGTCCCAGCCTAAAACAGATGCTCTGTAAGGCTACGAATGTATTGTTATTTAATTTTTGTTACTCATCTCTCTTTTCAGAACCTCTCCTATTCATATTCCAGCCCCTTATTGAAATCAATGCACGGTTGCTAGAGTAATTTGGATTCTAGCATCCTCAGAATATCACTCTTTACATCATACTAAAAGTTGACTCAAAAGGTGGCCATAAAAGTAGAGATCCGCTCGTTTGGCGATGTCGCCAAATGAGTGGTTCTCTCCCCTTAAATTCCCACATTGAAGTGGACGATATCGGGCTGATCTGATCGTGGGCCCTACGGCCCAAAGATCAGATCATAATGCATCCGATACAGGCGGTCAGATCGCGGGGCTGCATAGACACAGAGATGCGGCCGCAATCAGAAGGTATTTTTTTAGCCTGCCGATGAGATCTGGCTCACTGTATGGGGGTCTAAAGGTGAACAACCCCTTTAAAAACATTTGTAGAACTCACTAACATCAGATTAGGATGATAGCTCTGCCATATCTTGCTTCATTCAATAACTATTACACTAACTAGGAAGTGTTGATAATTTTCTTGCTGTACATGTCATGCTTTTCACTAGTTTTACCTGGAGGCAAATCTTACCCATAGCCTGTAAGCAAACAGTGAGCTTTACAATGCAGGAAAAAACAAATTTCTGGAATAACTAGTAACTACTGTATAATATCACCGAGAAATGGCACATCCCCTTTGGAAGTGTTCAACAAATGTTTTCTCTGGACCCATAGATGTTCCCACTCCTGCCCCCTACCAGTGAGCAAGCTAGGGATCGGCAGAAGACACAGGCTGCAACGTGGCCCTGTCCCAGACTTTACTGCAAGGGAAACGCAAGTAAATCCTTATAAGTCATTTGTGTAAGGCTACTATAGTTGCATTAGTTGCAGGACTCCAAAAAATTGTGCAAATATGAGAGTGTCAAATTTAGTTCAGATTGTATATGGATGCGATGTGGATATTGGCCAGCAAATATTCGACCATCCCCTTAGTTCATAGAAAAGTTATCTTGTATAAAAACTCACTTTGACAGACACTTCACTACAGTTCTTATTCTATCAAAGACAGTAACCCACTGTTGTAAGATCCCTACTTTCAGGGGGACCAGTTTGAAAGCCACTGAATTTTTAGAAGGATCATATCGTTAGGTTAAAGGGATTGTTCACCCTCCAAACACTTTTTTCATTTGAGCGGTTTCAGATTGTTTACTAGAAATAAAGATTTTCTTATATTGCTTTTCAGTTTTTTTTTTCTTTTACAGTTTTTCCAAAGCTGAAGGTTCAAATTTTATTTAGGCTAGCAGTTTAGGAATCCAGGTGCAAATTGTGAACGGTTACAATTTGCTACATTTGATACATTTCTCAGAAGCATCTGTCGTTTATTAGCATTTATTTTATTTTATCAATTCAAACAGCTGCCTTACTGATTATGGTCAGCAGGGCCAAAGATAAGAAATGTATCAACTAATGTATCAATTTAGAAAGTTTATAGAGTCAGTGACCCTCCTACCTCCGAGAGGTTTGCTCCAAAAGATTATAACACCCTCAAGCACTTCTTAAAAGTACGCAATTAAAATTCGTAATGCACAATTAAAATTCGCAATGCAATAACAGTTTAAGGAGGAATATTACATTGTTTTTCTCTTTGTGACTTTTATTACAGACTTTATTATAGCCTTTGTTGATTTCAGAAGATTAGTAAAAGGTATTGTATTGTGCTAAATCTGGCCCTGATTTATCTAGAACCTTTTTTCAAAAAATCCATTCTCCACTCTAAAGGGTGCTTTGCATTTTCATCAGTCAAACAAAGATAAATAATGAAAAAAAAAAACTGCTTAAAAAAAGCTCACAAGTCATAAGAATTCTTGCCTTACTGAAGAAAACCCTGGCTAAAATTAAACAGGGTGCTGCAGCTGATGGCATAGGATCAAAGGAAGGACAGGAAGCTTGTGGTTTACCTTCAGCCATCGGAATTTCTGCTGAGTGAGCAAGGTGCTGGGTAACACAACATCCTCATTCTGCCTTTGTGCTTAAAGTACATGATAAACACTCTGCAATGTACAAATCAAGTTTTGGAAGCCTACCTCTTGAAGATGTGGTTCTTTTTTCTTAGCTGACAAGCTTAGATGTTTATCCAGAAGGCTGTAGTTCTTTTCTGTTTCTTTGTCAAATTTCTTTTTCAATTCCTGAATAATAAAATAAAGAAACAACATTACAGAACATAAAGAGAACTTACACTTTCTTTACACACTTGAATGATTAAACAGAACAGGCTGTGTTATGTGCTCTCTGTTACACGCCAGGGTCAGGGTTTATTTATGGATTATTATATTCATAAATATAAACACTGAAACATCTCCGGTAAGAACACATTTTCAATGGGAGAGAAAATACATAATGAATTCTGCCCTGACAGACACAGCAATTTGAAGCTGCAGACAACAATGGTTTTCTTTGTTTTTTGCATCAATTCGTTAGATCATTCATGGTCACTAGCAACATATTCGACACAATTTGGTATGCAGGTCACATAAATAAACAAAAAAATATTAGTTTTTGTACAGGACTGTATATCCAAAAACTAGACTCAAATTTGACTAACGGGCAACTTTCCACTATGTATTAATTACACACTTTAATTGTTTTAATTTTTTTGAGCAAATGTAACTGCTACATTGTGGATCCATCCCTTTTAATTTCAGCCTAGGTGGACTTTAGAAACAATGTAGCAAAAGCCAGGTGATTAACATATCTTTAAACTGCATTCAAGGCTAACTAATACTGCATTGCTTCAACAGGGAGGCTGGCCATGAACCTTAAAATCTGATGGCAAGTTGGGCACGTACATGAGCAAATAAGCTGCCAACACAGCCTGAAGGCACAAACAAATACTGCTGTTGATTCCAATTTGATTTACAAATACCTAAAAACCAATGAATATATATCAAAAAGTTTAATATTTATCATTATTTTGGGGTTTACCTTCCCTTTAAAACTAATTTGTACATGTATATTTATGTGTAAATCCTTAATCAAGTGGCCTCACATCTGCTAATCACCCATGAGATTTCACAAGGGTAAACTTATGCAGATGAATATTTGAAGAGCCATCAGCTGGCTTGCCTAGTATATTTTGTAATTTTCCAAAAAAGCAAGTATGTCTTTTTTCTGTACTTAACTGGCTCCTTTATGGAAAGACAGACAACAATAGAAAAGTTGAAAATGTTTTTAAAAAGGAGACTGCATGCAATGCCCATGTATTTCCCTTACACACGGTTATTTAAAATAATCCTTAAAATAAAATCTGTTGCACTACAAATATTGCCTTTAAAAGTGATCTCTCTCTCTCTCTCTCTCTCAGTAAGTAGTGATGTTAATCATGAGTAAAAAACAGATTGTCGAGTCAGACCAGGCAGTCAGTCTCTGTTGACTGTGGTTTACATATCGTCAGCAGAAAATATAGCGCAAAAGGGAAACTTTTTGCCAGTCAGTCTGACATTCAACTGCTGCAGCAACCTACTCTAGGCACAAATGTATGGACTAGAATCTGCTAAATACCTGCATTGCCCGTATTGCAATTGCCGTATTCCTAATTTATGAGCTCCTGCTCTTGAATAGCAGATGTCTCTAAATCAGGCAGGCAAAACACAGAATTCACCTGTTATCCAATAGCAATTCTGTATATGTCGCTCCCTGAAAGCTGCAATCTCTTACTTCAGCCAAAAGAGCCTCCTTGATCGTTTGAAAACAAGGAGGCTGGACAAAAATTGTGAAAAACTCTTGTGCGTGATAAAATCTCGCAATAGTCACCAATATTGGCAAAAGTACATTCATGCTAGAAGAGATTGTCATCAAAATTAGCTGATGCTTGAAAATGAAAGTGTTACACAAAAATGTCTGAACAGAGAAAACATTCCAAAGTAGAGCAAAAATTGCTTTATGTTCTGATCACATCAGTTAAAAATGGACCATATATTATCGATCACAATAAGATAAAATTATGTGGGCCATAAATTATCCAGATGGAGTAGCTTAATTGAAGTATCTTCTGCTAAAATGGTGAGACACACAAACGAAAGAAGTTTTGTTCATCTGTACTGTTGTGCAGCCAGATATCAATTATTTTGTTTGTCTGCAACAATAGTTACATGTCACCAAAACATATGGAGATGGCCAATATTTATGCACTGACAAAGGACAGAATCCACTGAACTTGATTAAAACATACAGCTTCATCTACATTTGTTATTAAAAAGAACAACCAAATTACATTATATGTTCATTTTGTTTGCATGTTGTATGTTTCTCTTAATAAGAGCAGCTAGAAGGAAAAAAAAAGTTGTCTGTTACATCGCCAAGTATTTCCAAATTAAGGTTTTTTTTTAGAACTGCAACAGAACCCAGTCATGGCCCTACCTCAAACCAATCTTCCTATTCTTACTGTGCAAGGTGCACTTCGATTTTTAAAGGGGAACTCCGGCTTCCAACCATAATTTGATAAGGCCCACATATCACCTAAACCCCTAATATACCCATCACAGTTACCGGTTTCTTTAAAAAGTATGAATAAATGCCATTTTCTATGCTAAAATCCAGCTGTTTAACAGTTCTTCTCTTTCTGCATTATTTAAAATCCTGACAGGGAAGGAGGGATTAAACACCGATGTTACAAATTGAAACAAATTCTCTACATCTTACAGACAGCATGCAGGAACTACATAACCCACAATGCATTGCACTGTGATGTTCTGTTCATTATTGAAATCATGTGTAGTCAGCCAGCTCAGCAAAGTAGTCAGAGATCAGGAGAGCAGGGGCTAGGCTTAGGGAACTGTTTCAAACTATTAAAAATTATGAAAAGTATGCATATTTTTTAATTCATGTATATTGCAAAGTTGCTTGAAATTATGTTTACTTTTCAAAAAGCTCAAGTTATGTTTGTGTGTAGTTCCCCTTTAAGAAATCTAAATTCACTGTACATACTGCACTATGCGATTGTTTGTACAGAGAAGATGAATGGTGCAAGCGCTTCCTTCACCAAAACACAGAGCACATTCTCATCTTCAGATGGGGATTGGCACCCCAATATATTGTAAGGGATGCCCAGCTATAGAATAATAAGAGTGAGATTAGGGTCTGCATTGTCAAATATACAGTTTAATGACTGCACAAATGCAACAGCACTCCAAAGATCTGCAGAAACAAGAAGAGGAGCTTCTTCCTCAAAGAATAAAGGGCAGTGTCGGACTGGGGGGCCCCGGGGCCCACCGGAACTGCTGTCGAGGGGCCCCTCCAGCCTCCCCACCCGCCCCCTACTATTTTTTTTTTGGGGATCCCAATATGGGGAGAGTGCGTCTGGCCCGGCAGGGGCCCACAAGGGACCGGGGCTCACTGAGTTTTTTCCCGTGGTCCCGTCCAACACTGATAAAGGGTGGGAGGCAGGTGGAAAGAGATGAAATGTCACGTCAGCATGAGAGGGTTGTATACTAGATCACCAATTCATGTCATGAACAGCTATAAACAGGGCTGTGGAGTCGGTACATAAATCCTTTGACTCTGACTAATTTTATGGTACCTCTGACTTTTTTGGAGTTGGTACATTTTTGGTGACTCGACTCCAGATACCCAAGAGCCGACTCCACAGCTCTTGATAAAAAATGGATGCTCTTTCGATGACAACCACAATTGGCACTGAATGGTGAATCAAAGAGCACCCAAAACTGAAAAGCACAAGTCAAGACAACACACACACAAACTGCCCTAGCCCCAGACATGTATCTGATCTGTCCTAAATCCCACCACTTTGGGAGTCCATTATTCAACTTAATCCTAACTGTTCTACACTATATATACAGTAATGGCTACAGAAACATTATAGCACACAACTATAAAGGAACCAGGTGGGGGAGGGCCCTGATGCAGGTGTGGGCCCTGGCCCAGTTGCACCCCCTGCTCCCCCAGTAGTTACGCCCCTGGCACACAACATCAGTGAATTGTATGTTCAGTACCTTAACACCTCCCAACTGTTCTTTCCGAAATCGTTCCAAGGGCTTAACCAGGGTCTCGTTTACATTTAGGGCCTATAAAAAAAACAAAAAATTATTTGATCGGACAACGGCAAACACACACACAAAATAAAAGCAAAAAGCAATTTATTTTCTTTATACAATCTTAAACAAAGAAACACACACACATACATATATACATGTACCACACGGGAATACTTGTGAAAAAAATTAAGATTTATTGAAAAAATCCAAAGTTTTAAACATCAACTGTGTTTTTTCTCAAGGATAACAAAAGTTTATCCTTGTAAACCTTGTGAAAGAGCACAGTTGGGGTTTAAAATGTTGGATTTTTTCAATAAATCTTGATTTTTTTCACAAGTATTCCTGTTGAGTGCAGTACTATGTTACTTTAACTTATTACAAGTACCCAGACAAGTTATATATATCAAAAAGAAAAAATTCTGCACAACACTAAGGGGCAGATAACTCGAATTCAACTATTCGCCACCTTAAACTTGCTGAATTGCTGTATAAGTCAATGGGAGTGGTCCAGGGATTAATTTGGTGATGTTTGCAGCCTTCCTGACATTCAAGTTTTATACAGAGAAAAAACTAGAATCAAGTTTTTTTAATTTGATTTGAGCTTTTCTCATTCGTATCAAATTCGATCAAGTTTTTGGGTCGATTCTATTCACCCGAGCTGAGAAAAATTGATTTTATTAATAAATTTCGATTGGTCGAATTCATGGGAGTTTGTTGGAGTTTTAAAAAACTCATATGAATTCAAAATTTGACGCTTGATAAATGTGCCTCCAAAGTATTACCATAATTCATCTGCAAAAAATGAAAAATAAATTGTGCTTTTTTTGTAAAGTAAATTTTTGTAAACTACAGGTAGGACAAGCAATTTAATAAAAATAAATACATATTCAAAGGCGGATACATGCATATTACAAAATACTCTTTTACAGAGAGCCAGCATTAATTTTACTCACCATTATCTCACGCTGCTCTTCAAGGTTTTGTAAAAAAGTAGAGAACTCCTGAAGAGATGCATCTGCAATAAAATAGTAGTGCACTTAATGACACTTTGCTGCGCATTCTTAAAGAAATTAAGAGGAAGAACAGAGACTCTCTCAATCAACCTACCAATACATCTCTCATCATCAGTCTCTGCATCTCCGATAAATTCAAATTTAAAATCGCGGAGTGAATGAGCAAACTTTCTCTGTGCTGCGGAAAGGCCTGCAATAGAAAAGATCTTCAATATAACCAATATAATTCCCATAACCGAATGTAACTGTAAATAAAACAGATCAGAAACAGTATGTTATTGATATTGTGCTCTGCGCCTTTGTGACCTTTTATAGTGTTCCTGGCACAAGACGTAGAGCTCAGACACACAGATGAGTAATGTAACTCCTGCCCTGAGCAGATATTAAGCTGAAACAACTGCTGGGGGGGGGGCATGGATGCGTTAAATCAAAAAAGTTTTAATGTATTTATATTTTTACAAGAGTAAAATGAGAGACAATACTGCAGTTCTTTCTTAAAGAGCAACTAAAGCCTAGAGTAAAATCTAAAATCTACTAGTTTGTGTTAGGGCATAGGAATGCTATATCAATTACAACTGCCTGCAGCCATAGTCTTGGACTTGGTCGACGTGATGTATGTTGTTAAAGGTTGTACAGTAACCTTCTGCTTGCACAACCATTACACCGCCCTCTTTACCATGCTGTCTACTTTATGGATTGTATTAAGCTGGCCATAGAAGCAAAGATCCGATCGTACGAATCATCGTACGATCGGACTTTCCCATCTCCCGATCAGATTAGTTAAAGAACAGATCAGCAATCGTACGATATCTATGTCCAACAAAAGCTATGAAGTCTCCCACTGAAAATCGTACAATCGGCAATACACGCAGAGATATTATCGGCAGCCGACAGAAATTTTCTAACCTGTCCGATCGACCAAAGGACCGATCTCCGCCGGACGAAAAATGTCGGGACTCTCCACACACGGTTCAAAAATCACACGAATCCTCGATTCGTACGATCAGATCTTTGCGTCTATGGCCAGCTTTAGAGCAGTGATCCCCAACCAGTAGCTCATGAGCAACATGTTGCTCTCCAACCCCTTGGATGTTGCTCTCAGTGGCCTCAAAGCAGGGGCTTATTTTTGAATTCCAGGCTTGGAAGCAAGTTTTAATCGCATAAAAACTAAGTATAGTGCCAAGCAGAGTCTCCTATAGGCTGCCAGTCCATATAGGGGCTACCAAATAGCCAATCACAGCCCTTATTTGGCACACAAATGGATTTTTTTCATGCTTGTGTTGCTGAATGTGGCTCATGGGTTAAAAAGGTTGGGGACCTCTGTATTAGAGAATACCATATATGAACCCTCACCTGTACAATATACCTTTGTTTGTGGTTCTCAAAAGACCAAGTAATTATTAGCTGTTAAACTATCGGAGAAGAGATTTATTAATGACATAAAGAGGAAGTAGAGTATGTAGTCAAAGCAGTTAAGTAAAGCCAGAGAGATATTCCTCATTAGAGATGTCGCGAACTGTTCGCCGGCGAACTTGTTCGCGCGAACATCGGGTGTTCGCGCTCGCCGGAAGTTCGCGAACGTCGCGCGACGTTCGCCATTTTGGGTTCGCCATTGTTGGCGCTTTTTTTTGCCCTCTCACCCCAGACCAGCAGGTACATGGCAGCCAATCAGGAAGCTCTCCCCTGGACCACTCCCCTTCCCTATAAAAACCGAAGCCCTGCAGCGTTTTTTCACTCTGCCTGTGTGTGCTGAAGAGATAGTGTAGGGAGAGAGCTGCTGCCTGTTAGTGATTTCAGGGACAGTTGAAAGTTTGCTGGCTAGTAATCGTTTTGATACTGCTCTGTTATTGGAGGGACAGAAGTCTGCAGGGGTTTGAGGGACATTTAAGCTTAGGTAGCTTTGCTGGCTAGTAATCTACCTTCTACTGCAGTGCTCTGTATGTAGCTGCAGTGGGCAGCTGTCCTGCTTCTGATCTCATCTGCTGACTGCTGCAATAACAGTAGTCCTTGTAAGGACTGCTTTTATTTATTTTTTTGTTGTTTTACTACTACTACTACTACTACTATAAGAGCCCAGTGCTATTAGTCTAGCAGTGTTGGGGAGTGGGACTGGTGTGCTAATCTGCTGCTCCTAGTTTAATTTTTTTTTTTTAATATTCATTTTTTTTTATTTTACTTTTTTTTATTTTACTACCGCTGTAGTAGTGTATAAGTTGACCTTTTAGGCATTATTTGCCCTGTAGGCATTATTTGCACACTGTTTTCTTCAACCCGCCATCTAGCTGTGTGACCTTGTTCACATTCTGTCTAAATATCCATAATATTACCGTCTCCAGAAAAAACACCGGAGTGACTTTTTTCAAGCAGCATTCATATATTTTACGTAATCCGTATCCACCGCTGTAGTAGTGTATACGTTGACCTTGTAGGCATTGTTTGCCCAGTTTTTTTGGCCGCAGCCACTGAAGCACAGAGGCCAGAAAAAATATGCCATATAAATGCTGAAAATAGTCATTTTTTGCCATACGTTGACTCAACGTATATGGCAAAAAATTACTATTTTCAGCATTTATATGGCATATTTTTTCTGGCAACTGTGCTTCAGTGGCTGCGACCAAAAAACTGGGCAAACAATGCCTACAAGGTCAACGTATGGCAAAAAATGACTATTTTCAGCATTTATATGGCATATTTTTTCTGGCAACTGTGCTTCAGTGGCTGCAACCAAAAAAACTGGGCAAACAATGTCTACAAGGTCAACGTATGGCGAAAAATTACTATTTTCAGCATTTATATGGCATATTTTTATGGCAACTGTGCTTCAGTGGCTGCGTCCAAAAAAACTGGGCAAACAATGCCTACAAGGTCAACGTATGGCAGTTGTTTAAAGAGAACAGTAGATTACTAGCCAGCAAAGCTACCTAAGCTAAAATGTCCCTCAAATCCCTGCAGACTTCTGTCCCTCCAATACAGAGCAGTATCAAGCAGATTACTAGCCAGCAAACTTACTATCATCTGTCCCTGAAATCACTAACAGCTCTCCCCCTACACTATCTCTTCCAAGCACACACAGGCAGATTTTTCAGATACATTTTTGCCCTTGATCCCCCTCTGGCATGCCACTGTCCAGGTCGTTGCACCCTTTAAACAACTTTAAAATCATTTTTCTGGCCAGAAATGTCTTTTCTAGATGTTAAAGTTCGCCTTCCCATTGAAGTCTATGGGGTTCGCGAACCGCTCGCATTTTTGCGCAAGTTCGCGAATATGTTCGCGAACTTTTTTTCCGACGTTCGCTACATCCCTATTCCTCATGCATCAGCTGTAGTGATGAATTACCAACTCCTACTCCTCCTGTTTAGTTCAGAATCAGAGATCCAAAAAGTCAGTGGGACTGGGAGAATGTCTGGTGTTTACCTGGCAAGCAATGAAAAGATGACTTTGTTGACTGGGAAATGTGATACCATATATTCAGTGTTGAAGTATTGGGTGTGGTTGTGGTGAGGTCAGCTAGTGAGCAGTTTCTCCAGTGAAGACTAAAGGTGGCCATAGACACACAGATCCGATCGTACGAATCGAGGATTCGTACGATTTTCGGATCGTGTGTGGCGTGTCCCGACTTCTTTCGTCCGGGGAGATCGGTTGTTTGGTCGATCGGTCAGGTTTGATTTTGACCCGACCGATCCCGGCGGAACCCAGGGCACATCGTAATCGGATCGTTCGGCCATGCGGCCGAACAATCAGATTACACCCCGATATAGCCATGTTTGTTAATGGCATATCGGGGAAATATCCGCTCGTTTGGCGATGTTGCCAAACGAGCAGATCTTTGCATCTATGGCCACCTTAAGGGAACCAGTGACCAGGAACCAGCTTGGTGGCAGTGGATACATTTTGCCTAGAGGTCGCCTTGTTGGAAATAATCTGGTGGTGAAGGTACCAACAAATCCTGCAATAAATTCACTGGTTCCCAAATGAGTCAATGGGAGTTGCACACATGAATGCAATTAATGTAAGGACATTTAGCCCATGTTTAAGGGAATATGGGGGCATCTGAGAGTAAACGGAGAAAGTTTAACAAGAAATGTTTAAAGATGCTTTCTAACTAAAATGTAACTTTCAAATTCTTTTGGTAAAAGGCTATGGGTGTTTTCATTCGCAGCCGAGAGTGGAAACGATTTCTATTCTTAGAATGGGAAGGACCAGTGGAAGAACAGAGAGTATTCCGTGTGTTTATACTTCATGCTTTACATACCGAGAAATGAACTGACAGTTTATGACACTATGCAGAAACACCCGGGCATACGACAACAGTTTGAATTTTTAGTATGTTATATAATGAACAATCCTAAGCAACTTTTGAATCTGTCTCCCTTATTTATTTTTTATTTATTAGCCATTCGAATCTGCTTCTTTCAAGACTACAACTGGTTGCTGGGGGCACTGTAACCAAAAACATTTAGGGGTAGATTTATCAAAGGTCAAAGTTTGAAGTTAAAAGAGGGCATTTAAAACTCCAGGTTAGAGAAGCAGAACAGGATGGAAACACAAATTAAAGAAACACAAATAATAAACTACATATTGCAATTGCAGTTGCAAAAATATGTTGATTACATCCATCTTTAACACACTGAGGGGTACTTCGACTAGGGAATAGTCCAAATTCGATTTGAATTTGAAAAAAATTAGAAAATTTGAATTCTGAAATGATCATGTACTGTCTCTTTAAAAATTCAACCATTCGCCATCTAAAACCTGCCGAATTGCTGTTTTAGCCTATGGGGGACCTCCTAGAACCTATTTGGATTCAATCAGTCAACTTCAAATGAAATTCGAACAAATGCGCTATTACTTTGATTCGTACGATTTGAATTAGATCAAAAAATAAACAACTTTGATTTATTTTCGGTTGGTCATTTTGAATTCAAAATTCGACCCTTGATAAATCTGCCCCTGAATGTTCACTGTAGGGTTAACTTGCCTTCTTATACAGAAATGTCCTATTTGTTTGTAACCATGGAACCCAATTAATTGCATTTGTAAATTCCTGATAATTATGTGGTCGTTCACTAAAATTTGAAAATGACATTAGAAGGAACTTTATATATTTCACGTGTATCATTTCTAAATCTACAGTAGCCTGAGAAACCCTGTGAGGAAGTGGCATTGCAAAAACATGACAAAAGGGGAAACACAGTTTTAACTTCTTACACTAGAATTATATTTGTTCTCAAGTGACGTGTTCGTTGGTGTCAGAAAGAGAAATATTCTCAGAGCACATGCTAGTGGTTATCAGTGAGCTCACAATATTTGTGGGAAATCTATAGACTATAGACCTCAGCATTAACACAGATATGCTGAGGCACAAAGAAATGGATAGAGAGTAAAATGAACTAGAATTAGACACACATCTGTTGATCCCCTTGCGAACTACTGCCAAATGAGGAGATCACATGGCATCTGATCACATTCCTAGTTTGTAAAGTACTAGAGAGCTAAAAAGAGTGGAAGAAGGAGGGAAGCATAGGGAGTAGTAGCAACCAAATCCCTAGTTATCGCCCTGAGTTGTGTACAGCTGCAGGTAATAGGCGATGTGTGGTATATTATCCCTTTTTTACACAGCATAATAAATGTGCCCCTTGAAAGTTACATCAGAATTAATGAGCGCGCACAATTTTGAGAACATTCTGTATTTTAAAACAGCATATGGAATTATAAAAAAAACATATAGGTGTTTATTAGCAAAAATTTACTAACGTTTCGGCAAACACTCAAGCCTTTCTATGAGAAAGGCTTGAGTGTTTGCCGAAACGTTAGTCGATTTTTGCTAATAAACACCTATATTTTCATCGCTAAGACCTGTGAGTGCAAGTTTTCTCTCTCTCTCTCTCTCTCTCTAATGGATAATTGTTTTCTACTGCCATGCAGTATGAATGCATGTAAGTAAATCAATTGCTAATTATACCTGACTCTTGAACTCCTAGGACTTCTAGTACACACAAATACACAGGGGATAACATTGCCCCAAGTCTAACACAAGTCTAAAAAAAGGAAAAGTTTTGCTCATCACTAAATTTGAAACCATTTGGCAGGAATGCAATGAGGCTGTGACCACAAAACTCATACAAAGACAAAAAAAGGGTTCTCTGCGTGCAGCCTACTATCAATATACTGTATACAGGACATAAAGGGTTTATTTAAGCTGATAAAACATGCCCTCCCCATATATTGCAATATATTCAAGATGGTCATATAGTTTCAAAGGGACTAAGTTTTAACTGCAACTTACTTGCTTTCAAGGTAAAACCTTTGAAACCTCAAAAGCAAGCACAAAATGAGCAATGGAGGTTTTCTGTCAGAAAAACTTTACAAGTAATGTAAGTGCAAGCAGGGCACAGGTGGAACTTAGCAGAATTAGAGAAAGAATATCGCAGAATTATTATGTGGAGGTTGCATCAAGCTATTTAGCATATTTATTAAAAGGTGAAATACAGCTCGTCACATGGAGCCAGGGAAATTCTATTCACTTGTATAAGATTTTAAAGGGCATTTTTATCAAAGGGTTAGCTCTCTCTTTCACCCTTTGATGAATACACACAACTTATGGCTTATACCCCTTCTACGTTTATATTGTAAAGGGGGCTCTTTCTTTACCTCTTTTACTGGTTATTGGTTGTTTTGAACATAAATGTTCAATGTATATGCCAATTTAATGTACAAGGCTGTGGAACATGTTAGCTTGTTATAAATATGCACTAATAATAATAATAATAATAATAATAAAAGTTACTAAAAGTTCCATACAAGACAGAATTTCACTCAAGCAACCTGTGGGGAGGTCTAGTTTCACCCTTTAATATACACACCTATATAAATACATATATATATAGTGCAATAGTTCAGTGAAGTACAGCACTCAACAGGTCTTGTGCAAACAGAAAATTACTTTTTTTTTGTTTGCACAAGACCTGTTGAGTGTTGTATTTTGTTTGACTAGATTCATAAATGAGTTATCAAATAATAAACAGGTAGGTGATACCAGGGTTTGGTATGAAAAAAAAAAAGATTAATGGATTGATGTAATCCTCTAGATTGTAGTTACTAAACAGCAAGACAGATGAAGGAGGACATATTTTCTTTCCAAGGTGGCATTTGAAAGGAAGCTAGAGTCAAAAATCAATCATCTACACACACCCATAGGATACAAAGTTCGTTCCAAGAATTGCCAGCTAACACAATTATTAGCTAAAAAAGAAACATCTTACACCTCCCAAACAAACAATGGCACCGATTTTACTTGTGTAATGAACTTTTTTAATATTGATAGTCTTGCTGTGCTAGAAAATTAGTTATTTCTACTTTCAAGCAGCATGCATACCAAAGAAATCTGAGACAAACTAGTAAGGATCCTAGGAAGGAGTATCCTCAGTTAGTGGCCAGTAATTCCATACTTATGATTTGGGCTTGAGACAAAAATTGTTCCCATAACTCTGCGGCTCCATGAACAACCAGCCAACATCTTCTCATTTCAATCAGACTAGAAATTAAAATAACACTGAAAACAAAGTGGGAATTTATTTTTAAAATGAATTTTACTGATGTGAAATTAAGTAAGGTCTAAACTGTGTTGCAGCTTCCTGGATGGGGGAATAGCAAAGCATGTATGGGATGTGGGTTGGCTTTCACTGTGCCTGGTACATTTAGGTTCTTATGTACTAATGGAAAAATGTCAAAGTTTGGCGCTCAACATTTGCCTAACTAGATGATTCTGGGCCCCACAGAAAAACCAAGAGATATGGTTGCCACCTTTCCTGGCTCCGTACTCCAAGAGAGTCCTGCCAGGTTTTCCTGATTTGGAAATCCGGGAAGGCAGTTTGACTAGGACAGCCCTTCCAAAAACCAGGTTGTCCAGGTCAAAACTGGACAGGTAGCAACCCTACCAAGAGACACCTCTGCCTCCGCTCCATTTAAGAGATATTACCACCAACTGCTGGGATAAAGGGCCCCAAGTGTTTCAAGAACATTAGCAAGGAAACCTCTTATACAGAAAGATCTGGGTTATGGGAAAGTTATCTCCCATAGTCTCCATTTAAATGAAATAATTGACATTTTTCAAAGTGATTCCCTTTTTCTCTGTAATAATAAAACAACACATGGTACTTGATCCTAACTAAAATATAATTAATCCTTATTGGAACAAAAACAATCCTATTGGGCTTAATATTCAAATGATTTTTTATTGAGGTCCAAATTATGGAAACATCCCTTATCTGGAAAAATACACATCCCAGCATTCTGAATAGCAGGTCCCATACCTAGACAGAGGGTGATTTTTTTTGTTTGGATAGGCCAAGTCTAATGTTGCATCAACAGTTTCTTCACCTGTGATTTTCTATTGGCAGAGAAACAGATTATTCAGTGGCAAAAGTAGTAATTCACCTGTCTGAGCACATACGGATGGATTTTGTCTAAAAATGTACTACAACCTGAAATCTGTCCCTATACATGGGCTGACAAGAGCTAATAACTGATCGGTCCACACGCTGCATGGTTAAGTAGGAAGTCATTTTTCACTTGACATGGATAAAGCCCAGACTATTTTGAAAATAATATTCATAGCACTCTTTTATTATCAAAATTATAGAAAAAGTGCAGTTCATCCACATAACTGGAAATCAGGGCTAATGATTTGGTTGTTTAACATTAAACTATGTTTATTTGTTTACTTTCACATAAAACACAAGACATATGTTAACTGTCATTCATGGGAGATTTTATACATAGAAAGTATAATGCAGATATATTTTGGTCCCCTGGCAAAAAAACAGTAGCTGCCCTTTTACTGCAGTTTCAAAGTAATATAATATAACAGTAGAAGAGATTGAGAAAACTTGCATTCAACCATCAACATAGTAGTCAAACTGATATGGTAGCTGATCCAGAGGAAGGTGAATTGATACAATAATTCCCAATATTCTTCAAGAAATGTGTTAACTAATTGTATCAAGCAAGTGTAGTAAATTGTAACAGTTCAGATGCTCCTGGATCACTGACCTGCCAGACTGAAAGCCCAGAGACTGGAACATTAAACTTCAATTGTGGGAAAACAGTAAAAAGTAAAAGATGGAAAGCAATTGAAAAAAGTGTTTGGAGGGTAAACAGCCCCTTTAAGGAAACAGTCACCAATATCCAATCACAATGGTTCCATTGAACTATTCAGGTAGGTGTTGGTTGTAACTCCCACAGGTGTGAAAGTGTCATCTGGTAACAATGGTAGCATAACGACTGCATCACACCTTCAAACTTTTTTCAATTTCAACTAACACCTACAGTACCTGAACTACCATTGAACATTGATGGTATTTATTTTTTGTGCAATGGTAAACAGGTGGAGTATTAGCAGCTGCTTTGTCTCTTCGCCCTCATCCCCAGCACAAACACTCATCCTGGGTAAAGCTCAGTCCCACCTATTCCCTAACTGCACTTGGCACGCACAGATCAGTTCTTAAAGGAGAAGGAACGTTGTTTACCACTTGGGGGTGCCAAATGTTAGGCACCCCTAAGTGAATGTATTTACTTACCTGAAACCCCAGGCCGGGGCTCCTATCAGCAAAAAACTGCACCGGCCCAGGGTTATTCCAGCGAGCACCATGGAGCGCTTCTCTTCCAACTACTTCTTTCTTCAAATTTTGTGTGGCAGTAGAATGAAAAAGTCGACTTTTTAGTTAAAAGTTGGCGTTTCACTCTAATGTGCATGCACAGCCGCGAGAAGAAAGAAGAAGCCGGAAGAGGATCAATCCGTGTTGGTTGCTGGAATAACCCCAGGCCATTGCAGCCTTCTGCTGATAGGAGCACAGTCCCTGGGTTTCAGGTAAGTAGATACATTCACTTGGGGGTGCCTAACATTTGGAACCCCCAAGTGGTAAACGACCTTCCTTCTCCTTTACGATCTCAGGAGACTTTCAGTGCAAAAGCTCACGATGACATCACTGGAGTTACCAGGTTTCTTTTTGTTTCTTTTAATTTTTCTTTTATCTTTTTAGGCAAACAGGTGCCTCCCCAAGCCTTAATGAAAATCCTCCTATGCCTATACCTTGCAAACATTATTTATCTTCAGGCTGGTAAACACGCACAGATTTTTACAATTGTGTCTGCTATATTTCACCAAATCAAGTGTATCTTATAGTAAATCAATCTACACTTTTATTTGTTTTACAATTCCTTCTGGCTACTTTCAATACTTTTTGACGAAACAGATTCAAAAACATTCCTGCACTGTACTACTAGTATTACAGGAATACTGCACTGTATGGTTCCACCTATAGTACAGGTATGGGATACATTATCTTGAAACCCGTTATCCAGAAAGCTCTGAATTACAGCATGGCCATCTCACAGACTCCACTGTAATAAAACAATTACAATTTTGAAAATGATTTCCTTTTTCTATGTAAATATAAAACAATACCTTGTACTTGATCCAAGCTTAGATATAATTAATCCTTATTGGACCAACCTGTTGGGTTTAATTAATGCTTAAATCATTTTTTTTACCAGACTTAAGGTAAAGAGATCCAAATTACGGAAAGATCCCTTATCCGGAAAACCCCAGATCCCAAGCATTCTGGATAACAGGTCCCATACCTGTACTAACCATTACCTACAAATCACACTGAGCTACATACCTCTATGCTGTGTATTAGGTAACTAAACACCATGTTTAAAAATCTCAGCAGATCCTTCAATAGAAATACCCACCATTTTCACTACAAATATTTGGACTGTCCTGTATTAAACACATTGCAAATTTGTGATCATAGCCATCTAAGGCCTTTGCACATAATGTGGTGGTGTAAATATATACTTACATGAGCAAAATATGCATACCTCACTATCCAGCTTTCCTGTTTTACTTTGTATTTCAGGGCACATTTGGAGGTAATACATTTAGCATGCCCTGCATCACACTCACATGCACTTTATGTTAGATGACTCACAACAGAAAACTTGTTACAAGATTATTCATACTTTTTCCAAGATTATTCATGAACCCATGCTTTCAACAAATACTTCAGTTATAAGCTAAAAGGCTTATATATAAAATGTTATAATATACCAGTATTTTAGAAATTGCTACGGTTCGTAATTGTGTTGCAAAGACCAAGTGGTTTATTTATCAAAGGTGGAATTTTAGAGTAATGTGAATTTTTTGAAACTCTAATAAATTAGATTTTATTCACAATTCAAAAAACTTGACAAAAAATTTAACGCACGTCAAATTTTTTTTGGACACGCAACATTTTTGTTCTCCCATTGGTGTCTATGGGGGGTAATTTTCAAAGCAAAACTTGGCAAAAATTTGGCTCATCACTACTATTAAAATCTTCAAATAGTTCAAGGGACCTTTGCCATTGACTTCTACATGAACTTGGCAGGTTTAGGTGGAGAATAGTCGAACAGTTTCCAGGGTTGAGGTGAGATAAATCTCAAATTGTAATTCATATTCGAATTTGTGGTTTTAAATTCGAATTTGTGAGTTTTGACCAAAATAATTTTGAAAATTCTAATTTGAATTTACCAATCGAACCTTGGTAAATCTGCAGTGTGAAAGAGGGCTAAATGTGAAATTTTATTTCACACAAATCTATAGTAGTCTGCGCTTCATCCAAAAAACCCTGCCATTGCCAACCATTGAAAATAATGGCTGAGGGTAAACCAAACTGGGCAATAACGACACTTCAGGAAGCATTTTTATGCGATTATGAAATTTGACCATTTTGCCCACAGTAATTTCATTGGTTGGCAAAAGCAGGGTAGTTTGGATTTGTTTCATCACATTGCCTTGAACCCCTGAGTCAAGAGATATGACATTGCCCCACTTCTCTCCAACTGCGTTTTGGAGGCAAATGGAGAGAAGCAGGTACGTGGCAATATGCAAGCACAGAGTCGCTTGAGTGCAACTTCACGGAGTGGAATGAAGCGAAGGTCAGCCCAAAAAACCCAGAAGCATGTATTTTTCAGACCAACCTCTGCTTTGCTCTGTTCCATGTATCTGCATTCAGGCCAAGAAGACAGATGTATTATGTTAGCAGAGTATGGTGCTAAGGATTTTAACTCTAGATTGATGAAGTACTAGCTTACTAAGCTATTAAAGGGTATGGTAAGTCTTAATTATGACAAGAAACTCAGCAAGTTGGGGTTGTTTAAGCTGGAGAATAGGAGTTTAAAGGGGACCCAAAAGAAATATTCCAAATCCTATTTTATCATATTAGTCAAGTAAAATTAACTTTAATTATAGCGTATAAATTATTTGAATCTTGTTTCCTTCCATCTGGGAATTCATAATTACAGCAGGCGGGCAGGAGCCATTTTGTGGACATTGTTATTAAGACAAGCCTTCCATCGTCTCAAAATCTTGTTTGTGCACCAGAATGGTGGACCTGATGTCCATCCCCATGCACTGGCTCCACAATTAAATGGTTAAGAGAACCAGAGAAATTTGTGGAGTGCAGTGGCATCTAGGAAGTGCTGAATGGAAAGTGAAAGTAATTGTCTGCCCCGCCTCTATGCCTAGGCATAGAGGAGGGGCAAGCAATATTTGATTGACAGCTGAGATTTTTAAATGAGTTTACAACAGCTATGAATGCTTTAATAAAAAAAAGAATTTGGATTTCATGTTTAATTTGAAAAGGACTTTTATTATACAGCTTTTTGTGTCTGGGTGACAGGTCCACTTTAAGGCGGTATTTGATAACTATGTATAAATATATAAGGGGCTCAAATACTAAAACCTCTAATGCTTTATTTACCAGTAGGTTCTTTTAGCAGGCACGAGGGAATCCATTCTGATGGATGGAGAATGGAAGCTCCATGTTTATATGGGTTTTTACAGTGAAAGTTGTGAAGTTGTAGAATTCTCTTTCTGAATAAGATGCACTGGTAGATACATTTTGGCAAGTGAGACACCTGTGTGGGGTGGTGGGGGCGGTAGGCAGAGCAGGAATGGAAACAAACATGAGAGTTAAAACTGAATGTTTCCAGTTTGGTTATTTCAAATTGTAATGTTATTAAAAACTGTGCTCAGCAATTCTGACAGTGGTTATCAGTGTTGGCCAACCACTCCCATACACTATTGCATTACTATGCAAGATAAAAGGCTGACTGTTGACACTCAGATATCAGAAGTTTAACTGTACTTGTTCACGCTGCTTTAAATGATCTCGATTTTCCATTTCAGGCAATTTGCAGGGCTTTTAGCCATTTTAGATTTTGAAAATTAATTTCTACTAATAAATAATACATCAGAATCCTTACATCTTCTACTAATCTATTTAACACAATGCAGATTTTAAGTCTATTGCCATACCGGGGGGGGGGGTGATCTCGGCCTGTGCACCAAGAACTGCTCCAGCCTGGGTGCAGGCACATGCAGTGGATTTAAGAATAAAAATCCATACTTGGGTGCCTAAACCTGGGCCAACACAATGGTTCCAGGTGAAGGCAAAGAACAAAAGCTAATGTCAGCATTGGGGCTGATTCTTGGACATTGCTTTTCCGCAGGCTGAGATCAACCCCCATGTGGCATTCTTCACTGGTGGTTTTCACTGCATGTGCCATTAGCATAAAGTAGCCTACAGCCTGAATGACTGGAACTGCAGATGAATATTGGAACCTGCCTAGGGTGCAACGATGTGGGGGTGCCTGTTTAAGGGTCTTCTACCTACTCCTAATCTGGATTCGCTCCTCTCTGCTGCTCTTGCCTCCCTCCTCTGTCACTCTACCCTTCCTATGTCCCACCCTCCACTTCAGTTATGGTGTACGCAGGGGGGAGGCAGGGTTAGCCGACCGGGTTGCCTAGGGTGCACGGAAGGCACGGCCCTTGTTAAACCAACCTCCAAGTTAATATACATCTCGGAACTCCTGTGGATTTTCATGACTGTCCCCATATGCCATGCAAAAATTAATTACATGCTATTATGATTTCCACAATTTTGAAACGACAGACACATGTAGGATGAAGGCCCACCAATAACACCAGTTAATACTACATGATATGCTAGATCGTTATTATAATGAGGGAAAACTCAAATCAAATGACATACTGTACATAAGTGGCAGTTATAAAGGCAGCTCCTCTGAAACAATATAATTCAGATTCAACACAGAAACCATTCAAAATGATTCTAACATATAAATACTATGTAATGCATACCTACCGTAGTTTCTCAATGGTTCTTCAGCTGTCAGTTTTCACAGCTTGAGGTCAGACACTAATTATTTTCTTCCTGACATGAACTGTGCAATGACCGTTTGAAACATTAAGCACTGTAGATAAATAGTGAACCATGCACAGAAAAGTCTCTACGCACACTATTACAATGCAAGCACCATGTCTGTTTATTATTAGTGACTGCTACAGCTGTCATATTGAAATAGAACATATTCTGGCATCCATAGTAAAACACTTTCACCAGGGAGAGTCTCGTTTTTTATACTGTCCGAGTAAAATATAGCACAAGGATATGTAATAAAAAAGCAGCAACTAGATCTTCAAACTCCTATCCTACACTTTCAGGTTTACTTGCATTGCTACATTGTCCAGGGTTCATTTATTTAAATGGAATATACAGTATCTTGTGTTGATTGTGTGTAAATATTTTATATTTTTACCACATCAATGGTTATATTATAATAAAATACAATCAATTAAATATTCTGCATAATTTCTGAAATAATCAAGTTTATCTTCACTATCCCTCTCTCAGCATCTGGCCAGTCGTGGCGCAGGCTCGGCAATCGTCCACTGGATGCTCGTGTGCATGTGCTAATAAACGCTTGTGCGCATTTGCGAGTAAATGCTTGCCCGACTGCACGGATCGATGCGCATTCGCGAAAAGTACAAAGCAGAGAGGGGACCAGACTAGGGGTAGCAGGTAGAGAAAGCACTTGAAATCTCGAATAGAAGCAGGCACTCAAGGGCAAAAACTTCCACCAGGCAGATGTTCCAAAAGTGAAAAAGTTTATTGTGTCAAAACAGCCTGACGCGTTTCGTGTTCCAAACACTTAATCATAGAGAAAGCACTTGCCTACTCTGCCTGCTACCCCTAGTTCTGGCCCTGCAGATACTCATTGACAGATAGATCAAATATATCATATGGGGGGGCATCCTTTCCTAGCAGATGTATTATAACTGATTCCAGTACAAACAAAATCTAACAAAATAACTGCCTTTTGCACAAATCATGCATGTAGAGAGACAGGATATTTGGTTATTTTAATAGAGTGAGCTCTAATACATCGTTAAGGCAAAAGGAGCCCCCCCTTATAAGATATATTGGATCTAAATGTCAATGGCTGACACCCAACTCCTACATGAAGAGAAAAAGATGCTGAGAGAGGAATAGTGAAGAGTACAGAATTTTTTATTGATTGTATTTATATAGTTTATTATTTCAGTATGCTGAAGCTTATATAAAATTTTAATTTTCGCAATAGTTTCCTTTTAAGATCCTGAATTAGCCCATTCAGACTAAGTAAATACCCGATTGGGCAGGTTTGAAAATTCTGTGCAAAAGAGAAGCCCTTCAGCTCTATACTGTTCTTGTAAAACTAGGGTCACACTAGGCAGATCTCAACCTTTGGAAAAATGCAGGCCGAGAATCCACTTCTCTGCTACTGCTGCTCTGGTTGATGTGCCTGCACTCAGAAACAAAGTCTTTGCCCAGTTGCAGGCAGACTTGGTGGATATTGGCTGTGAGATGCAAACTATTGCATTTTATTGCTGAAATCCACCGCCACACACCCCAATCATCTTATAATAACACTAGAAAAAAATAAGTCTTGAAAATCCATAGCACCAATTTCCCACAGAAGCCAAAATAGTTTCTTACATTAGTCACTGACAGACTAACACTATTCCTTGTCTGGGCACATCTGAAAGTCAGACAAACACATTACTAATGTTGAGCAAGGTGTCCGATTTATGAGTGGTAGATTGCAAGTGTGATTGTTTGTTTCTTCAAGGGGAACATACAAAATATATATCAAAATTTTGTATGGGAAGACTACTTCAAGAAAAATTATAGCTGTGGCTAAATGTTTCTGAATAGCTTTTCCGAAATAATTACATATGTTATGTTGCCAAAAACACTATTGTCTGGACACTAATCTGATTAGTTGCCTGACTGAAGCACGATATAGCTCCATTAATGTTGCAGTATACTCCCCTTGTTCAATGTGAGTGGAATGAATATGGATTGTGTTGAACATACTGCCTATTGTTTTAATAACTAAAAATCAGTTTTTTGTTCTGTACCATGTTTTTACTTCATGAACAAAACAGGTCAAACTGTGACACTGAGGGTACTCTGTGTTCTAGCAAAGTAGATAATTGCATTAACAGTTCACAGGTAACACTCCTGTATAATAAACTCCTGTTTACAAAACAGCCACAACAAAGGGTGATCAGAGTGGTTTGGATACTGGTAATCTTGCAAGGACCAAACATGGAGTAGTTTAAAGATCCCTGTTAAGCTCAATAGATAACAAAAACATAGATTTTCTGTTATTAAAACAATAGGCAAAAAGTATGTTCAGTAAAAGTCCAATTCAATTAACTCATGTTGAACAAATGGGTATACTGCCCCTTTAAGATATTTTGCATTAAATAGACAGAATGAGTATATCCTGGGTAATTCTCTTTACACCAGTTATTTAGAATGACATCTAGAGCACTACTCAGACAAAATGATTGTCATAGTCACCCAGTGCCGGGCCAACAAAGCCAGGCGCCCTAGGCAACCTGGCCGGTCATGGCACCGGCTGCGTGTGTGCTTGGGTGCGCATGCGCGAAAGTCCGTTTGAGCGTGCATGCGCAAAATTACGTGCGCTCGAGTGCGCATGCGCACATGCGTGTAGCAGTCGGGGAGAGACGGACCGGACAATGGGGTAGGCGTCAGAGCAGGTACGTGCCTGGCGCCCCCCCAGCTTTGCGCCCTAGGCACGTGCCTACTCTGCCTACCCCTAGTTCTGGCCCTGTTGTCACCATAAGTACTAAATGGAAAGAGGGAATTTTCGGTATTAATTTGACAAAATTAGAGTTTTAAGCTGACGATAGAAGCAAAGGTTTGATCGTATGATTCTCTGTTTCATACAATTTTCGGGCCATGTGTGGAGTGTCCCGAAATTTTTCTTGCCATGGAGATCAGACAGGTTAGAAAATGTCAGCTACCGATAATAGCTCTGCATGTATTGTTGATCTGACATTATCAGTGGGAGACTGTCACCAGCTTTATCGGACATAACGTTCGTACGATTGCTGTCAGGGCTGAACATAGTCTGATCTGTTCTTTTACTACTTTATTTGATGTGAATGGTTTGTGGCAGGTCGGGGGGTGGCACCAAACGATCGTTCGTCTGATATAAAGGTAAATCTGCATGTCTACGGCCACCTTTATAGAATTCTGGGTACAGATTGACTGGCTTGGCACCATGTTGAGCAATAATCAATAATTGTCTTTTTATCACTCTTTGTGGTCTATTGATAACCATCTTTCTTTGCATTGACTAGGCATATTTAATGTCCTAAAATAAACAGAGTATTTACCTGAATAGCCATTTTATTAACCTACAAAAACATGTCCTGCTAATATCATGGTACTAATTACAATGAAATGATTTCCAAGGAATGCATCAAGGACTACAAATATCTTACAGTCACATAGTATTATTATCACATATACAATTTACTCTGCATAAAATTAGTGATCTTATACCTGTGATTTAACAAATGTATAACTGTTGCAGGGTGGCCTAAACCCCTCTGTGAAACCCTTCCTATTTATATATCAGCAGAAAGCAAGTTGTGGTAGGTCAGGTCACCAAATCATACCCTAACTTTTAAAGTTTGACCTGTCCACTTAATTTTTACTGCTTAAGGCCACCCAAATTTTGGCTACACCTAACAGATAAACCATGGCTTCATTTATCAAGTGACTATTTCAAAATATAATGCAGACCAAGAAACATAAACTCTCTATCTCTGCCTTAAAAAACTTCCAGAGCAATGCTATGGCTCCTGCTTGGGTCTGTCCACAGATGTACAAAGCTGTCCAAAATTTCTGTGGGTTAGGCCTTGTGACTGATTTTATAGTCCCCAACCTTGCCAAAGTTCTCCACAGACCTTTTTGTATAACATCATTGTATTAATCTGGCCCGCATGTGGTATGCCTAATAACAGCCAATATGTAAAAGTTGGACAAGATTCCTTAAGGAGCACAAAGGAGCACTAACATTTTTAAGTTTAATTAATCAGCTATTGGTTGGGGATAGACTTTCATGGGTAGCATTTTGTTGTCTGCAAACACAGCAAATACATATCTTATAGGCATTCTCCTACCACAGGGAAAAATATATTTTTGCTCAGTTAAGGCTTTTGCATAACCAGCTAATGCTAGACATACACTGGTGGTTCCAGTACAGTATCTCTCGGATTGACCCTCAGGCATTGTATGGCTTCCTTTCTTTTGTTCCTTTCATTCAGGCCAACAGCCAAACAATTGGAACAGCAGGAACTGAAGAGGCACTGCAGATGCTCTACATTTCCTTATGCGCTGGTGTACCATACTCATATATGATGGATGACCAGATTACATTTTCCAACATCTCTGATTTTGCCCTGGCTGAAAAAAAAAACACAGGATGCCAGTCTTACCACTAAATATATGTTTATTATTCTTTATGCCATAATTGTTTAGTATTCCATCTAATTGTAATAATGGCTTGTGCACAACTTCTCACGACTGCTTGTTGTAGGTAAGCAGTCATCTATAGAAGTACAGCATGTAGTCACTGAATAGTATAAATAACTTGGAGACTGAAAAGAATACCTGGGTCTAGTTGATTCATGTCTCAAGCCTGAGGATGCTATAAACCTTCATAAGGTCTTCAAAGCAGACCTAAACTTATGAAAACAGAAAAGCATTTGCAAAATTTAGCAAATCCTGTCAAATAGTTTCCAATCGTGTGTTGACAACTATCCTGTTTAGTGAGCTTATCTCTTTGTCTGTCTTGGAAAAAGCACAAAAAACAAAACAGATAGCACCGCAATATTACCTGCGGAGGTAGCAAGAACATTTATAGCCTTTAATGCCACACAGGGCTGATTCTTGTCCTGCGCCTGGGTAAAGACATGAAGCAAATTTCAGCACAAAAATGCCTTTTTTGCTAATTTTAGAGAATTAATTTAATTTTACTCTTCTGCTCCCACCTAAAACTATTTATAAATGGTTCTACCCGCAAGTGTGCTTAATTTTTTATTCTGGCTTCTGTGGGTGTATAGCCACAGTGAGATCAATTAACACTTGCTTTTACATGCTGTAAAAACAGAAAACTGGACCACATGAACAAAAGCAAGTTTAACTCTAGTCTTAGGATGGTCTAGGACTTAGGATGCTGCTGCTTACATTTCCCTACACAAGTATGGGGTAACAAAACTTTCTAAGAAATCTAAAAAAGTTCAGCCTACAAGTTTGGGCGACTGTTTTGTGACAAACCCTTGAATTAGTGAAATTGAAACATTATCCATAAATGGAACATAAGAGTGTCCAGAACTTTAGAGTTTAGGTAAATGTATACGGATTGATGAGTGTAATAATGGAACACGACAATTTTTAAAGATTGTGTGAGAGCATTGGTTGCCTTGCAGGCAAAAACTAGGAAGATAGAACATTCCAATTGCCCTGTTTGCCATTTCCCTAAAGCCCATCACATATGTAGTTTCTGAGGATTCGGTTCGGCCGGGCAGAAGTATTCGGCTGTATACCGAATCCTGCTTAAAAAGGCAGAATCCTGAACCAAATCCTGGATTCGGTGCATCCCTAAAAAAAGCTAAATATCTACATCATACTAAAAGTTCATCTGAAGTTGAATTACCCTTTTAAACTCATGTCTATGGCAAGAAACAAGGGCAGCGACAGGTGTTTCTCCTGCAGTGGAACTTTGCAGATGGAGAAATTGCACCATTAGCCTAAAGACAACCAATAGTTCCTGTCACTATTTATACTATTTTTTTTTTTCCAACACCCACAGAAAGCAGAAAGGTGACATCATCATTTGTTAGTTATTTCTTGAGAATTCTAAAGTCATGATTTTGCTAATAATCATCTAGTCATTTTGCATAACTGTCTCCTACACGGATTCTTTTTAATGACTATAATCTAAAGAGCAGAGTACTTGCAACTTTGCAGTGTTACTGAATCACTTTGAACATTGGCATCTTGCCAGAAATGTTAAAAAAAAAAAAAAAAGGTCTGTTTAACCTATTTCACATCTCTCCAGGATACTGTAAACACACGCATCATGTGACATCTAGCAATTTTTGTTGTCTCAGACCTTTCCAGAATTTAAATGTAGTACAGTGAAACCACAATTTTACATCCCCTAATTTTAAGTTTTCCCTCATTTTACATTGTTGTTTTGAGGTCCCACCTATATATTATTCATAATACATTTCCCTGATTTTATGGTCCCCTGAAAAATGTACGCCCCGCATTTCAGTGGCGGTCGGACTGCTGGGGGGCCCTGAGGGGGTGCGGGCCCTGGCCCGCTCGCACCCCCTGCTCCCCCGGTAGTTCCGCCACTGCACCCAGGCAATGAACATTTCTTTGGGTATATATTCCTCTAAAGCTGGCCATACATGGGGGTGATATAAGCTGCTGACTCAGTTCCTCCCAACGGAGTCATCAGCTTATTAGCCTATGTATAGGGCTCACCAACTGTCCTACCCGACCAAGAACCCCAATGGGATGCAGATGTAGTCCACACCAAACGAGCAGATCTCATGTGTATGGCCAGTAAAAACATGTTTCAAATCTGTGAGGCTGGCCCTACATGGGGAAAGGGATGCACAGGCTGGAGACTAGTAAGGGTAATATTTAAGGAAATATATATTCTTGGAACTATGGCTGAATTACTGAAACAGGAAAGTTTTCATATATCCTGTAAACGTGTTATACGTCAAAGAGGCTCCTGGACAAATGTTGGACCTCAAAGGTGTCCCGAGCCATAATCTCTGAAAACTGCTGTGTCTGGCCTGGGTGCAGACACATGGAGCAAATTTCGGTGCCAAGAACCATCGGTATGCATTTTCACACTGAAATCCAATCCATGCACCCAGGCTGACACTATGCCTCTGGATGCAGAGACAAAAGAGCACAGATGCGAGCAGAGGGGCAGTTTCTTTGCCTGCACTTGCTTATATACAGGCCAAGAAACAGTGCCGTGTGATATAAGCCTTATATATATCAGAACCGTACAACTGGTCACCTGCAGGGTGCAGGTGACCCGCCAGTCATTTTCTATGGCCCCAATTTTTGTATGACATCATTATTTATAGTTTAACTCTAAATAATAAAGCATGATGAATAATCAGCCCTTGACTGCATAGATATTATATATATATATATACATAGTTAGTGAATAATATATCCCTTATTGTAAAATATATGGATATAATAATTCAAAGAGGAGTTCCAAGACCATATAAAAAAAGATGTTGAAGGCATGTGCTTTTATACAGGTGATGGAACTCTGATGTAACTTTCATACTTTACAACTTTTTTATAACACAAATTTCAGTGAGTCGCGTGACACAAATTACATCACCAAGTGCTGACTACAACTGAAGACATCACCAAGAACCGTTAATAAGCATATAATACACCAAAGCCATGAATCTGTATCTTGTAAATTATATCCTTATAAACGGTGAGTTCTGATGTCATCAGTTATAAACGGTGAGTTCTGATGTCATTTCTGTCACACGACTCACTGAAACTTGTGTATCATAATAAATAAAGTACCTCCAGGTGCAAAATATGAGGATATTAGAAGTTACCTCGGAGTTCCATGACCTTCGGCCTCGTGTTTTTATATGGTCATGAAACTCCTTGGTAAAGTATAATATTTTACAAGAGGGGGTACTTTATTCACTATATCATTTACAGGATACTCATGACTCTTGTATGATATAAATATCTGACTAGAGCTCCCTTATGTTGCTGGTTGGTTGCAGCTTCCACACATTCTTACACAATGGGATTAGAATGAGGAATTGTGTTCTCCAATCAGTCCATGGGGGAAGGGGCACAGGCGGAATCTATTGACAGCAGAGAGGAGTAGAAAGATGAAGTGCTGGACTTGTTGCTGTCCAGGTGTTGGAGTACAACAGGCAGGTGTGGGGCTGCAGTGACTTGTAACACTACAAACAGCTGGGGAAACATTTCATTAGTAAAGAGAGAGGGAGATGTGGCATGAGGTTTCCTTTACTGAGTAATGTTGCTTCTGGGAAACAGCACTGCACAATGTAACAACAAAATAAAACAGGCCACACACACAAAGATAAACTTACTCTTGGTAGCGGCAATGAGGTTTTTGCCATCCTTGAGCAAGTCCTTAATAAACCTGTTGGTTCTGTCCAGCTCCGCCTCATGGGCACGAATCCTCTCCCTCAGCCAAGGGCTGTCCAGGTAACAGTCACTGAACTCCAAGGGCTGCAGCCCCATGATTCCAATCCCCCTGGCTCAGATCCGCTCTCCCTTGCAAATCCCTTAATAGGCATGCGAAGCACAAGCACAGAAATAGGCAGCCTGGCGGCACAGATCACCTTGCAAGAGAAGGGGGAGATGGACTGGGAGAGTCTTCCCACGGGATCCTGAGGGCAAGCATGGGAATCAGAGCGCTGTCTTGGCGGGGGTCACCGACGCGGAACTCCAGGCGCAGCACAGTTCCATCATGCACAGTGTGTGTGTGTGTGTGTGTGTGTGTCCCTCCAGCCGTCTCAGCACATACCATGAGCCACAGCACTGAGCTAACACACAAGAGCCCGCCTCACAGCCCTCCCCTCAACGCCCTCATAATGCCTCCCTCTGCTCCGGGACTATAACATACCGTTTTGGGGCTCAGTTCGGAGCAGCTGACAGCGGGTATTCAGAGGGAGTAACCAGAAATAGCTCCGCTTTCATCTCAACCATGTCAACTAAACTCTTAAAGACCAATTGTCTTCTCTGGGCTGTGACACGTGTCCCTTAAACGCTGCGGAGCGCTCTGTCCCTTTAAATAGAAGTGCGCAAAGTAACAAGAGATCCCCCCGTCTAGTACGCGGGCCAGTGGGAGATTCATGGGATTTACAATTGTTGTTCAGCCCTACTAGTAGTTGTAGCTCAGCAATATCCGAATGCTGAAGACCGGACAGCAGCTGTGTATACATAATCTCATTACGAACTACAAATCCCAGCATTCCAAGTAGCTCTAGAGGGCGTGGCTTGTAGTACATATCTGCAAGTGCGTAACGTGTGTGCATTACACAATGAGGATTCCTGCCATTCCCTGGTCTTTTGCTTTACCACTTGTCTCACTCCTTTTCTATATTCAGCCCTTCTCTCATTTCTCCTGTCAGTTATCCCTCAGTCTCTCCTCTGTCATTCTGTCACGCCTCCTGTCTTACTCTGCACTGCAAGGAATTTTCTTTAACCTCTGCACTTGCTGGAAGGGATAGACCCTGGGCTTAGACATTTTATATCTCATTTTTCCAGTCAGATGGCTGCATAATACATCAGTATTGTATGGGTCATAGTAAAATGTCAGAGCAGCCTGTCTGTGCGAGGCCTTCATGTGTTGTGTCTGTTTCTTCTTCCCCTCTAAAACTACTAGACTGTCTGTAGGACTTTTTTGTTCAAGACCGCTTGTAGATCTAACCTTTGTTCAGGATGCCACCCCCACCCTTATTTCTCAAGATTACAGATTTATAGTTAATACATATTAGCCATTGGTCCAAAAGTATCTAGCACTGCAATTAAATGTTTAAAGGAGTCGTTCATCTTTAAAGGGATACTGTCATGGGAACATTTTTTTGTCCCAAAATGCATCAGTTATTAGTGCTGCTCCAGCAGAATTCTGCACTGAAATCCATTTCTCAAAAGAGCAAACAGATTTTTTTATATTCAATTTTGAAATCTGACATGGGGCTAGACATATTGTAAATTTCCCAGCTGCCCCAAGTCATGTGACTTGTGCTCTGATAAACTTCAATCACTCTTTAATGTTGTACTGCAAGTTGGAGTGATATCACCCCCCCTCCCCCCCCCCAGCAGCCAAACAAAAGAACAATGGGAAGGTAACCAGATAAAAGCTCCCTAACACAAGATAGCGAAAATTCAAGGAAGCAGACGGCACTTCTGAAACTGGGGTTTATTGGAGTACCTGCTGGTAACACCTGACGCGTTTCGGGAGATATCCCTTAATCATTGGCTCACCTATGATTAAGGGATATCTCCCGAAACGCGTCAGGTGTTACCAGCAGGTACTCCAATAAACCCCAGTTTCAGAAGTGCCGTCTGCTTCCTTGAATTTTCGCTATATTCACAGTAGGGACACTGTGTGACTGAGCACCTGAACCGGCGGAAAAACGGTGAGCTTGTGCGGTCCATATTCTGCTTTCTCTAACACAAGATAGCTGCCTGGTAGATCTAAGAACAACACTCAATAGTAAAAACCCATGTCTCACTGAGACACATTCAGTTACATTGCGAAGGAAATATATCAGCCTGCCAGAAAGCATTTCTCTCCTAAAGTGCAGGAACAAGTCACATGACCAGGGGCAGCTGGGAAATTGACAAAATGTCTAGCCCCATGTCAGATTTCAAAATTGAATATAAAAAAATCTGTTTGCTCTTTTCAGAAATGGATTTCAGTGCAGAAGTCTGCTGGAGTAGCACTATTAACTGATGTGTTCTGAAAAAAACATGTTTTCCCATGACAGGATCCCTTTAAATTAATTATTAGAACGTTATAGAGTGGTCAATTATAAGCAAATCTTCAATTGGTCTTCATTATCTATTTTTTTAATTATTTGCCGCCTTCTGACTTTTTCCAGCTTTCAAATCAGGGTCACTGACCCCATCTAAAGAACAAATTATCTGTAAGACTACAATTTATTGTTATTGATACATTTTATTACTCTTATTATCTTTCTATTCAGGTCCTCTCCTATTTATATTCCAGCAGTGTCAGACTGGGCCGGCAGGACACTGGGAAAAAACCTGGTGGGCCCCGCCTGCCCAGACCCGGTCCTTGCACGGAAGCCCAGACGAGCCCCGGACCCCCCCAGTCCTATACTGTATTCCAGTCTTATTCAAATCAATGCATGGCTGCTAAGGTAATTTGGACCCTAGCAGCCAGCTTGCCAAATACAAAGCTAACTAATGCAAATAAAACACAAATAATAAAAAATTAGAACCAATTGCAAATTGTCTTAGAATATCACAGCAACACCTTTCATCCAAATATTCCCCTAATTAACCTTCAAGCTAGGATTTCATCGGAGGGACTGATTACTTTTTGAGAATGCATTTCTTAATTCCTGGCTCTGTTGTAGGATTGTAACCAGGTGGATCACAATTTTTAATAACTGACTTTGAGGTTTACAACCAGACCATTAGCTAAAAAGAATCCTAGTACACTGGAAAGCACTCATGGAGTTCAATATCTTCTGCCTCGTCGCCCTCGTGTTTTTATATGGTCATGGAACTCTTTGGTAACTTATAATATCCTTATATTTTACATTAGGGGGTACTTTATTCACTATATATATGTGTGTGTGTGCAGGGTCGGACTGGGGGGCCCACCGGGACAGCTGTCCAGGGCCCCCTTACTGTGATGGGCCACTCGTCGCGCATTGTTGAATGCCGTGCATGAACTGCATGAAGCAGAAAATTTTTTTTGTACAATCCTGAATATCAGAAGAGGGGGGTCTGGCCCAGCGAGGGCCCATGAGGTTGGGCCCACCAGGCCAGTCTGACACTGTGTGAGTCAGAAGCCTCTGGGTCGTATCCTAGAAGAATAAACTAAAAGTGTAACCACCAAGATGCTGGAGAGAGTACATTACATACAGGAAGTCAAGAAAACAGATTTCTGTTTGGGGAACTCTCTCTCTTTTAAAACTGAAAAAACGTTTGGGGTCATAAGGAATGCAACATATATATTGGAGCAATTTGGCAAGTTATTTACCACAATGCAACATTATTTCCTTGAATTCAATCACATTACTGTATGTGTGCCAAAACTGGGTGCCCAATAGTACACCGGAAACAGGACATGCAAAGATATGCACCAGGTAATACACTGAGTGCACGTGAATGCAACTTGTGACTGTAAGGCAGGGGCCAGCCCATAGGTCAGACATAGGTGTGCACCTTCTATTGCATGTGATTTAAAGGGACAATGTGCAACTAAGACACCTTTGATAAAAAATGAGCACAATAAATAGGATGTGTTTGAAAATGCATTGTGCTTATTTAAAAAAATCCATATTTGATTTTTTTTGTTTTATAAAGCTTTAATTAAAAATTGTGTTTTTTCATAAAGCTTCCTACCCCCTTACCCCCTCTCCCTTTTTTAAGCAGGATAATTTATTCAGAGCTTATTTTAAACAAACAAACAAGCAGATCTTTAAGGTGGTGGAGATTAGTTGGCCAGCGACAAATCTTCACTACTTCAGATGACAAATCTCCCAGAAATGCCTTCCCGTCGGCCAGAATAAGAATCACCGGCGGGATGGCACATGAATTTATTTGGATTTCCAAAGCTGCCTGAAGTTGCCTTACAAGGAAGCAATTCATATGCCATCCCACTTCTGCGAGATTAGTCGCCCGAAGTAGTGAAGATTTGTCGCTGGGCGACAAATCTCCCCGTCTGCCACCGACCTAAAACAAACAAACTGTAAGTGAAGCAGCGCATTATCAGGAGCTTCTCTGTGGACTGGCGATTCATTTTCATCTGCTCTTTGGGACTAAACTACTAACAACTAAAATGAAACTGGTTTAATTTTCTTGTTTAGAAAAATAAAATAGATATTTCTAAAATAATAGGCATAAATGTATGTTCAGTACAGACCCGTTCAGTAAGCTCATGTTGAAAAGGGGTGTTTACTGTTCCATTAGCACTTATAGACACATGTATGTACTCCCTGTTCAAGGCAGGTGTTAGGCACAGAGGTCCTTTGCAGTAGAGTATCAGGGCACACATATAAATATGCTCAAACAGAGGCAAGCCTATAAGTATACAGTTTAATGAGTGCAATTCTGCACTCATGTTTTGCATCTAGCCATCATGCATGTGTCCTTGTGTGTCAGTTGAACTTCAAAGCTGAATAACATCATGATGAAAAACTAACAGAATACAGCAAATATTACTGTAGCACTAGGAAGGAAAACACTGCATCCATTCACACCCCCATAAATATAAACAGGCACATTCATACACACCTCCCAACATTTCAAGAGGGACACTTGGTTTAATGGAAACAGAAGAGCTTTTGTTCACATTCCTTCTATTTACTGGTAGCAGCAGGAGAGGTTTTCTGCGTTCAAATAATTTCTTTTGCCTTATAAAATGTTATTTTTGTTTGGCACAGTACTTTGCTTTGGTATAAACAATTCTGCAATGCAATAATGCAGCAATAAGACTGACTAAATAAATGTACCTATCTGTAATTAAATGTATAATCTGTTCCCTTGCACACATTGCTAATGTCTGCGAGATCTCCTAGGAATAGCTGATAAGGAGAGACATGACTACTGCTCCTGCATAAAATAAAGGGAAAGTTGTGCTCAGCTCTAAACATTTTAAAATGAAAAAGCACCTCCCCAGATTGAATTCCTACCTTATGTGCTATGAGAGATACATTCTACATTTGCTATCTCTACGTGTAGGTATCTGCAATGGATTAAACAAGTTTTTAGATTGCATTATATGAAAAGGTGGCATTTTTGTACCAATTGAAACATTAATTATGAATTTAGTGAAAAAACAATAAATGAATGGCTAATAAATTCTATACAGACCTTAGGGATATTTGAATTGTAAATAAATTTGCAGAACACGTTCTTTACTATACTCCTTCACTGCTAATGCCTAATTAACTTTGTTTAACTTTATACACACTAGAGACAATACTTATACCTACCTGCTAGCAGAACCAACATATTTCCTAACACCCTTGGCCTTGGTCTCCAATAGGGATGCACCGAATTCAGGATTCGGTTCAGTATTCGGCCAGGATTCAACATTTTCAGCAGGATTCAGATTTGGCTGAATCCTTGTGCCAGGCCGAACCGAATCCGAATCCTTAAAATCATGTGACTTTTCGTCACAAAACAAGGAAGTAAAATTTTCTTTGTACACAGCTCCCTTTTTCCCTCCCTCTCACTGATTTGCATATGCGAATTATGGTTCGGATTCGGTTTGGTATTCGGCCGAATCTTTTACAAAGGATTCAGGGGTTCGGCCGAATCCAAAATAGTGTATTCGGTGCATCCCTAGTCTCCAATGAACTCTTTGGGGAAGACAGACTATTTAACTAATCGTCCTTTCCCCCCAACATTTAAGGCATGAAAATATTTACCTCTAAGTTGCTATTGACTGCTGTACCTGCAAAAGAGAGAGAACATTATAGCATAATACCGTTATGGGACCTGTTATCCAGAATGCTTGGGGTTTTTCTGGATAACGTATCTTTCTGTAATTTGGTTCTTTATACCTTAAAGGAGAAACAAACCCCTTATTAAAAAAAACCCTACCCCACATAGAACCCTATGTTTACTTACCCCTTGGTGCAGATTTACTCCATCAGAGTTCACAGCAGCCATCTTCTTCTCTTCGGTCTTCATCGGGAAGTAAGTTCTGTATCGGCGCATGTATAGGCGGAGGTAGATTTTTTTGTTTGGGTAGGCTAATTCTAATGTTACAGCAGTTTCTTCACCTGTGATTTTCCACTGGCGGAGAAACAGCTTATTCAGTCCCATATTATAAGCATTGGAATAAGTTGTAATTTAACTGGCTGAGCACACAGGGAGGATTTTTGTCTAAAAATTCACTACAATCTGAAATATATCCCATACATGGGCTGACTTAAGAGCTACTAACTGATGGGCCCACATGCTGCATGGTTAAGTACAAAGTCATTTTAAACTTGATATGGACAAAGCCCAGACTATTTTGAAAATAATATTCAAAGCACTCTTTTATTATCAAAATTATAGAAAAAGTTCAGTTCATCCACAATACTAGAAATCAGGGCTAATGATTTGGTTGTTTAACATTAAACTATGTTTATTCTACTTTCACATAAAACACAAACACTGTCATTTATGGGCGATCTTATACATAGAAATTATAATCCAGATATATTTTGATCCCGTTGCAAATAACAGTAGCTGTCTTTTTACTGCAGTTTCAAAGAAACACTATATGACAGTAGATGAAGTTGAGAAAAAACTTGCATTCAACCATCAACACAACATTTGTGTGTAAGTGAAAGTAGCTAAACTGATCTGACCCAGAGGAAGGTGAATTGAATTGATACAATAGTTTCTAATATTCCCCTTATACTGCTAAGAATTTTTTTTTAACTAATTGTATCAACTAAATGTAGCAAATTGTAACAGTTCAGGTGCTCCTAGATCACTGAGCTGCCAGACTGAAACCACAGAGGCACGAACACTAAACTTAAATTTTGGTAAAACTGTAAAAAGTAAAAGATGGAAAACGTCTTTGTTTATGGTGAACAAACTGAAAAAAGTGTTTGGAAGGTGAACAACCCCTTTAAGGAAACAGTCACCAATATCCAATCACAATGGTTCCATTGAGCAAGGCAGGTAGGTATTGACTGAAATTCAGAGAGGTGTGTAAGTAAGATCTGGTCACAATGGTACCATAAAGTCACATCTGCACACTTCTTTCCGTTTCAGGTAACTAACACCTACCTGAATAGATCAATGGAATTACCATTGACCATTCATGGTATTTATTTTTTGTGCAATGCAAGTATGAAATAATCCCCACATTCTAGAAAAGCAGGTGGAGGATTAGCAGCTGCTTTGTCTCTTGGCCCTGATCTCCAGCACAATGACCATCCTGGGTAAAGCTCAGCCTCATTTATTCCCTAACTGTGCTTGGCACTCAGATCAGCTCATAAACATTCCCATCCAAAATCTCACAGGGTTTTCAGTGCAAAAGCTCATGATATCACTGGAGTTACCAGGTAGGATTTTTTTCTAAAGGCACTAGTCAGCAGCACCCTCTACCTCTCCCCCATACAAGCAGTCAGAGGATTTTTCTTTTTTTTCTTTTAACTTTCTTTACATTTTTAGGCAAACAGGTTTGGAGAGGCTTAGCATGCGCAGTTGGAGCAGTCTTCAGAGGTTTGTCGACTGCGCATGTGCCAAAAGTAGCGAAAATTGCCGAAGCTCCAAAAGAAGACCGATGAAGAAAAAGATGGCTGCCTTGACATTGTTGTTCCTCCCACCAAGAGCTGAACGTGGAGTTGTTTGTTGCAGATCAATTTGCCTGTGAACATCTACTATACCTTAAAGATGATGAAATTATGATGAATACTGAATAGGGCTTTTGAACTATGGTTGTCAGTAGCAAAGCATCTATCAGAGATCTCTGTGACAATGTTTTTTTTTTTACATTTAGGGGCCGATTCACCAAGGGTCGAATATCGAGGGTTAATTAACCCTCGATATTCGACTGAGAATTAAAATCCTTCGACTTCGAATATCGAAGTCGAAGGATTTTAGCGCAAATAGTTCGATGGAACGATCGAAGGAATAATCCTTCGATCGAACCAATAAATTCTTCTAATCGAACAATTCGAAGGATTTTAATCCAACGATCGAAGGATTATCCTTCGACCAAAAAAACTTAGGAAAGGTAAGGTCCCCATAGGCTAACATTGAGTTTGGTAGGTTTTAGATGGCAAACTAGGGGGTCGAAGTTTTTTCTTAAAGAGACAGTACTTCGACTATCGAATGGTCGAATAGTCGAACGATTTTTAGTTCGAATCGTTCGATTCGAAGTCGTAGTCGAAGGTCGAAGTAGCCCATTCCATCATCGAAGTAGCCCAAAAAACACTTCGAAATTCGAAGTTTTTTTACTTCGAATCCTTCACTTGAGCTTGGTGAATTGGCTCCTTAAAGTTTACAATAAAACATGTATCAAGGAGGCCTGCTATCAAGTGTAATTGTAAATATGTAACATCAAAAATGAAACAATGATAAAAGCAGCACGGCATTATATAGTGGTCATTATTATAATATTGGGTAGTTATAGTGAACCGTTACAGTTGAAACTAAAGGCAATGTTTGAGCATTTCTTGAGAATAAAGAGATTTTCTAAAAGGAAAAAAAAAACCTCTATAAAATTATGGTGACAGCACCATATGTGATGAGGGATCCAATTGCCAGTGTTAAAGACAAGGCTGCCAGATTTTTTAAAACTTTGCATGGCAAGAAACAAATGAGATTTTCGTTCATCATGATCCAATCATTCTTTTGCTTCAAAGCAGTGAGATAAATTGACTTCCATGATTTAGCCATTGTTTTGTTTGTTTCTAGTCACCAAGTAGAAACAGTGGTCCAGGTGCACCATCTCCAGACCCCCTTCACTAGCTTGGCTGCTTTGTGAAGCCTACACATTTTCCATTAAATAGGACTGATCACTGTGGATCACTATTTATATTGATGTAGAATATAGAAAAAACAATATAGACGCTAGTCCAAAAATGAACAACTGTAGGACACGTCCACCAAATATGATACATTGAACTGATTTGGGAGCAACCCCTAAAACTGTTAGCATCAGCAGACAGCACACTTTTATCAATTCTCTCTAGAGTTAGATACCATCGGAACGTTACTATGTTGGAAACCTCTAATAGAATAGTGTTAAAGGGGTTGTTCACCTTCAAACAACTAGTTGTTATCAGATAGATCACCAGAAATAACGACTTTTTCCAATGACTTTCTATTTTCTATGTGTCACGGTTTTTCTAATATTGAAGTATAAAGTGTCATTTCTCTCCTTCTGAAGCAGCTCTGGGAGGGGGGGTCGCCGATCCTGTAAACAGTTCTAAATTGATACATTTAGTTGATACATTTCTTATCTTTGTCCTTGCTGAGCAGAATCTCTGGGTTTCATTACAGGCAGCTGTTAGAATTGATACAATTGTTGCTAATACTCCAGAGATGCTGCTGAGAAATGTATCAACTAAATGTTGCAAAATTGTAACAGTTCAGAATCTGCACCTGGATTACTGAGCTGCCAGACTGAAACACCAGAGACAGGAACATTCAACTTTAAACTTAGATTTTGGAAAAAACGTAAAAAATAAATAATGGAAAGTAATTGGAAAAAGTCATTATTTCTAGGGAACAATCTAAAAACAACTAAATTGAAAAAAGTGTTTGGAAGGTGAACAACCCCTTTAATTGAATTAGACTTGGTTTTGTCCTAGGGCGAAAAGCTTGGAGCACCAGGCACTTATTCTATATTCAGCCTACCCCTAGTCCGGCAAATGTTACCACATTGAAAATTGGGTGCGCTCTGTGAAGTCGAAGTGCTTTGTGCAGGACCATGCACGCGCGCCATCAGCTGCTCACCCTCGGTTGCGCACGATTACGCACGCGCGTCCTCGGTTGCGCACGATTACGCACGCGCGTCCTCGGTTGCGCACAATTACGCACGCGCGTCCTCGGTTGCGCACGATTACGCACGCGCGTCCTCGGTTGCGCACGATTACGCACGCGCGTCCTCGGTTGCGCACGATTACGCACACGCGCCCTCGGTTACGCACGAATACGCACGCGCGTCCTCGGTTGCGCGCCCTTGTGCACAGCTGTGGCAGGGACCCAACTTGCCAACGGCCAGCTGGGTTGCCTGGGGCAACTGACAGACCTGGCCCGGCACTGGTCCCAAAACACAGGCATTCCAGGTTTCTGACTCGAGAGTGACCTTTAATTCCATTTCCCAGCCTCAGAAATAGGGGTGTTCTCTTGGATTAGTTATTTTCTTAACGCAATGTTTAGTTTTGTAATCGTGCATGTACAATTAGATGGGTGAACACACTAAAGGTGGCCATAGACGCAAAGATCCGCTCGTTTGGCAACATTGCCAAACGAGCGGATCTTTCCCCCCGACTAGGGAGTACATGGACATCAGTCCTTAAGAATGTATTATTCTATTCCAGATTTAAAGTTGTGTTCATACAAGAGGTAATAGTAGGGGTCTATCTCTTTGATGAAGGCCAAAGTAATGCTTCTGCAATGAATGGGCCACTAAAGTGATTTTTAAGTATTGTCCATTGGTGGCGGTTTGTCCGAAGTGCATGGCAGGTAGGGAGTACACTTTTTTTAAAATTGTATCCCTTGAACCCTTTTATTGGCTCCAAAATGTAATTGTACCATCAATCAGGGCTCCCAAAGCATGTTTTATTAAGACCAAACAATTAAGATGCGTCATGTTCTTATGTCTTCCTTGACCAGCTCTGTAAGGGGTCTCTGAATCTGTAAACTCTCTGAATCTGTAAACTGTTCTAACTTAATACATTAGTTGATACATTTCTTAAAGGGATACTGTCATGGGAAAAAAAAATGTTTTCAAAATGAATCAGTTAATAGTGCTGCACCAGCAGAATTCTGCTCTGAAATCCATTTCTCAAAAGAGCAAACAGATTTTTTTATATTCAGTTTTGAAATCTGATATGGGTCTAGACATTTTGTCAATTTCCCAGCTGCCCCAAGTCATGTGACTTGTGCTCTAATAAACTTCAATAACTCTTTACTGCTGTACTGCAAGTTGGAGTGATAACAGCCCCTTCCTTCCCCCCCCCCAGCAGCCAAACAAAAGAACAATGGGAAGGTAACCAGATAACAGCTCCCTAACACAAGATAACAGCTGCCTGGTAGATATAAGAACAGCACTCAATAGTGAAAACCCATGTCCCACTGAGACACATTCAGTTACATTGAGAAGGAAAAACAGCAGCCTGCCAGAAAGCATTTCTCTCCTAAAGTGCAGGCACAGGTCACATGACATGGGGCAGCTGGGAAATTGACAAAATGTCTAGCCCCATGTCAGATTTCAAAATTGAATTTAAAAAAATTTGTTTGCTCTTTTGAGAAATGGATGTCAATGCAGAATTCTGCTGGAGCAGCACTATACTGATTCATTTTGAAAAAACATTTTTTTCCCATGACAGTATCCCTTTAATTTTAGGCCTGAGTTATATTTAAATTGACTACAATAGAACCCCACTTTTACAAATGAATAAATTATGATTTCCTGGAAACTAAAGGTGGCCATACACGGGCAGATTTTTTACTTCCAAATGACCGATTCCAGAACGTTCTGATAATATAGATATCCTATCGATGGTTGATGGTGTACGAACGATGGTCGGACGAATGATCGTCTCAACATTGTCGTTTGCGAAATTGATCGGATGAGTTTAAAAATTTTAGTCATTCAGGGATAAAATCCCTCTTTGCGCATGTCAGGATTGTAGCACAAGCCAACAAACATATATGGAACAAAGAACATAAACGGAAAGACCCTAACGTTCTTTGCTTTTCTTTTACTTCGGGCGACTTCGGAAAATGCCACGTGTGCTTTAGCGCAGGCGACTTTTCATTATAGATGGGATGGGAAGACACGAGGAGGCAGTTCAGGGAGATTGTCGCCAGGTGAGAAAATCTACCCGAATCTCCTCGTGTGAACTAACCCGTAACATATGCGATCTGCTATATTGGTTAAACTAGATGTTGATATTGAATGAATTTACATGGTTTGTAAGCACAATATAATTGTTTACATTACCTCAACTATGCTTCCTTATCTCTTTCACACTCATTGTTTTGTTGCATTTTGTATTTTTTCATGCATGTCGACAAATACAGTTTAGTTTGCTCTTCCATAGCCTGTTTGTACTGTCAGGGTAATTGGCCTCTAAATGTGTAGACTAAAGAGGAGGCAGGTACTGAGGAACAGGCAATGACAGGTACGTACACTTTATTTAGGCATAGGCAAGTTAGACAGGGCATGCAAGTTAGATACAGAGAGCAGGCACTGAAAAATGTAGAGCAGGCAAAGTAGTAAAAAGTCCGGTAGCAAAGGACCAAAAGGTAAACAAGCTCAAGGAAAGGGTCAGGGCAGGCGACATTCAAAATATGTCACAGATAACAGGTAAAAGTCTTAAACAGCATGATCAATAGAATTGTGTGCACACAGGCAGAGTGGACCTAGGAGCAGGTAACTTCCAATGGTTTAAGGGGCATATTTATTAACACTGAAGATAAACATAACCGGTGATGTTGCCCATTGCTTTTGTTTTCTAACTTGTAGATGACTGTTCAAATCTAATTGCTGGTTGGTTGCTATGGGCAACATCACTGGTAATGTTTGTCTCCAATTTTAATAAATATAGTAACATAGTAAGTTAGGTTGAAAAAAGACACACGTCCATCAAGTTCAACCTTTTTTTTAACCTGCCTAACTGCCAGTTGATCCAGAGGAAGGCAAAAAAAAAAACCCATCCGAAGCCTCTCCAATTTGGCAAACGGACTAGCCTTGGATCAACTTGTACTATGAGCTATCTTCCAAAACCCTGTATTCCTTCACTTGCTAAAAAGCCATCCAACCCCTTCTTAAAGCTATCTAATGTATCAGCCTGTACAACTGATTCAAATGTTGTATTTCTTGCCACTTTTTGTGTTATCACCACTCTGACATCATCAGTATCATACCAGTGTGGTAGGACAGAGTCTCTGATACTGGGAGTATGCCTGCATTAAAGCAGGATAGGTTTCGATCATTTGCTGGAAAGAAAATAGAAATATTAGGGTGATGACTAGCAAGAACAAGAGTTATATTTATCAAAGTGTGAAGTTAGAGATCACCACAGTCTGCTCTCTCCATTCATTTCTATTGGATTTTTAAAGGTGTATTTATCAAAGTGTGAAAGTTCATTCTTTGATAAATACTATGGATGAACCGTATCCACTATTTTGGATTCGGCCAACCCCATAATCCTTCACAAAAGATTCGGCCGAATACCGAACCGAATCCTAATTTGCATATGGGGCAAACATTTTTTATTTCCTTGTGTTGTGACAAAAAGTTATGCAATTCCCCTCCCACTAATTTGAATATGCAAATTAGGATTTGGTTCGGCCTGGCAGAAGGACACCAAATAAAACCCTAAATGACTTCTGAGTTGGGGTTGAATCTAGCGAAAATAAGCATTCTCCATATATATCTCCTTTACTGGTGTAAATTATGTAAGGGGCCCCTTCACAGTTTGGGAACCGCTGCCTTACAGGCTACCTCTACTTTATGTTAGTGACACTTATTTCCCTCTACTGAAACCCAAAAGAGCATGTAGCCGCCTCCCTAGTTCACTGCAGTTTATCAGGTCCAACCACCGTACCATCTTATCTTGTGAGTACACAGATGTCAGCTGTGCATTGACTTGGGTGTGTCGTGGTTTCACATAATTTCCCTAAAAGAGCATAAAAACAAAATATAATCTAAGGAATTCTAGATATCTACTAGTGTTTTGTATTTTTTCCCCAGATATATCTGGAGTTTATTGCAAAAAAATATTTAGAACAATTATATGACCAATTATTTAATGTAGAAACAAGTCCAGCAATTAAAAAATACTCTGTTACATTTTTTTAATTTCAAAATTCAATATTAGAAATTGTTTTACATTATTTTAAGAAATATACTGTTGGTATACATATTCAGTCATCCCACTTTCATATTAAGCAGAGCCAGCTTTTTCAGCAATAAAAGCTTCATAGGTGTTGCAAACCCTAATATAAATCTTGCATAATATAAGACAAATTTAATTCTAGGTAAGTTTCCCCTATGTAGAGATTCCAACCTGGCAGGACCATTTGTTTTTTGAGGGATGTGGCGAGTTTGCCCATGTCATATTACACTTCAATCACAGCCTACACCGCTGGCCACCATTTTAACTATCCTCCCAAATCTGCCCAAAACTGCCTGTATCTAAGATCCTTTTGGTTGGGTTTAATTCCTTTCATTTAAGGGTTTAATGTTAAATGGATTCTGTCATGATTTTTATGATGTATTTTTTATTTGTAAGCTAACTGTTTACACTGCAAATAATTCACTCTACAATAAAGAATTGAATTACTGAACCAGAAAGTGTATTTTTTTCAAGTTGTAATATCGGTGTGTAGGCAGCCATCTCAGGTCATTTTGCTTGGTCATGTGCTTTTAGAAAGAGTCAGCACTTTAGGATGGAACTGCTTTCTGGCAGGCTGTTGTTTCCCTACTTAATGTAACTGAATGTGACGCAGTGGGACCTGGCTTTTTCTATTGAGTGTTGTTCTTAAATCTACCAGGCAGCTGTTATCTTGTGTTAAGGTCCCCATAGACGCAGAGATTTTTCTTGCCGAATGACTGATTTTAGCGAAGTCCGACCAATCCTTCGAAATTATAGTGCAGTTAGTGGGATTCAAACGATCGTACATCTTACGATTTTAAAAAATCTTTATCGGTCCCAGTGCAATCTATCTATGTTTGCAGGGACAAGCAGGCAGCTCCCCTTTGTTTTCCTGGCAAATGGTCTTTTTAGTTGATGCACAATTTGTACGATCGTTTCGAGATAATCGTGGTCTCACAATGACGATTGGATCTTTTAAAAATCTATAGCCAGCTTTAGGGAGCAGTTATCTGGTTACCTTCCCATAGTTCTGTTGTTAGGCTGCTGGGGGGAGGGAGGGGGTGATTTCACTCCAATTTGCAGTACAGCAGTAGTGTAGAGTAGTTTATCAGAGCACAAGTCACATGACTTGGGAAACTGACAATATGCTTACCGCCATGTCAGATTTCAAAATTAAATATAAAAAAAAAAATGTTTGCTCTTTTGAGAAACAGATTTCAGAATTCTACTGGAGCAGCACTATTAACTGATACGTTTGGAAAAAAACATTTTCCCATGACAGTATCCCTTTAAGTTTGGGTCAAATGATGGGCAGTGCAACTTGGCTATTACTGTGTGACCATTTGAGGATAGACAAAAATAGGCTGACTTTTGAAAAATTTAATATACATAAAAAGAAAATGTCCACTGAAAGCAGCAGCTATCCGTTATTTGCATCTAGAAGGTGTTCCCTGAATGCTTATATATCTCTAAAATTGTTTTGCTTTTTTCAGTTTTTGTTCAACTAATGCTCTCCCCACAAAAAAGGCAGCTGTATGAAACTTCAGTGCATTTATAGCGCAGGAATGTATTTTATAAGACGCAAGCATGCGAATAATCTCCCTGACAGGCAGAAGTTTCACAACAGGATCGTGGAACTCACTAACCAATCAGCGATCTGTACGTCATTCTCCTGCGCCCTTGTGCGCTAGAGTGATATTGTATGGACTGCTGCATGATATAAGAAACGAAAGATATTTTTATTTTGTGCTTTTAGCGACCCTCGTTATAAAGAAGAGGTGAGGCGGGAAGCCAAGAGCAGCCGAGAGGTAGAATGGCAGGCCAGGCTGCTAGCAAGAGACGCCTGATTTCCAGATCTCTGCAGAGTGCTGACATCTGCCTGCAGCATCAGGACTATGGCACTGCCTATGCCCACCTTCTACTGGTGCTTACTCTGGCTCCTGAGCAAAAGGAAGCCTTAAAGGTACCTGTTTAAGTACATAGCCCGTTTTAGGATATTAAGGAAAATGTCTCTGGGACTGTTTAGTGTCTATTATACCAGATATGTGGGACATGTTGATGTTTTAGTATTAGCAGATGTAGTGGAGAGCGCTTTTATGTCAAAATGTCATAACAATGCATTGTGGGGATGACTGTGGGTGAGAGGATAGGATGTGATTAAAGCCATTAATACCTGAGGGGGGAAGTTTTCAGAAAGATAGCAGACATGACCGTCTCAATATATTACGGGGAATAATAGTCCCTTTGACTCTCCTTTTAGCCATGACCCACAAATGCCAGTAAGATCGCTTTAGAAAAGGCTTTAAAGAACTGCATTAACCACAGACATGCTATTAAGATCAGTGCAGAAAATGTATAATGTATACGGCATTAAACCAGATGCACCAGTCAATTTCGTGTAGAAAGTAGATAATGAGCACTGTACTCACCGCACAATAAACCCTAGACTTGCCAGTATGATTGCTGTAGAAAATCATGGATAATGAGCACTCAATTAACCCCATACATGCCAATGCAGGAAGTAGATGATAACGTGTCCCCCTTTTTTTTAGTTACATGTACAGTTAGCTCTTTCTCATATCCATGACTAGAGAAAGTCTAGTTCTGTTGTTAGGCTGCTGGGGGGAAAGGGAGGGGGTGATATCACTCCAACTTGCAGTACAGCAGTAAAAAGTGAAGTTTATCACTGCACAAGTAACATGACTGGAGCAGCTGGGAAATTGACAATATGTCTAGCCCCATGTCAGATTTCAAAATTAAATATAAAAAAATCAGTTTGCTCCTTTGAGAAACTGATTTCAGTGCAGAATTCTGCTGAAGCAACTGATGCGTTTTGGAAAAAAAACATTTTTCCCATGACCGTATCCCTTTAAGTTTAAAGGGATACTGTCATGGGAAAAAAACTTTTTTTCAAAATGAATCAGTTAATAGTGCTGCTCCAGCAGAATTCTGCGCTGAAATCCATTTCTCAAAAGAGCAAACAGATTTTTTTATATTTAATTTTAAAATCTGACATGGGGCTAGACATTTTGTCAATTTCCCAGCTGCCCCAAGTCATGTGACGTGTGCCTGCACTTCAGGAGAGAAATGCTTTTTGGCAGGCTGCTGTTTTTCCTTCTCAATGTATCTGAATGTGTCTGAGTGGGACATGGGTTTTTACTATTGAGTGTTGTTCTTAGATCTACCAGGCAGCTGTTATCTTGTGTTAGGGAGCTGTTATCTGGTTACCTTCCCATTGTTCTTTTGTTTGGCTGCTGGGGGGAAAAAGGGAGGGGGGATGATATCACTCTAACTTGCAGTACAGCAGTAAAGAGTGATTGAAGTTTATCAGAGCACAAGTCACATGACTTGGGGCAGCTGGGAAATTGACAATATGTCTAGCCCCATGTCAGATTTCAAAATTGAATATAAAAAAATCTGTTTGCTCTTTTGAGAAATGGATTTCAATGCAGAATTCTGCTGGAGCAGCTCTATTAACTGATTCATTTTGAAAAAAATTTTTTTCCCATGACAGTATCCCTTTAAGCAGACACATATGAAACCAGTGTGCACTGACTGCTGCTGAACGTGTCCATGTGTCATATGAAACGTCACCACCACATTCGAGAGCAGTCAAATTAATATGGTTGTAGTTTATAGTATATTAAGATCTCTCTGTTACATGCACTTTTTTATCTGCAATATTTAAACTATATATTATTTTTCAGGAAATGTTTCAATATTCTTTATTTAAATGGGCGGAAGAGCTGTATGCTTTGAATCGCAGTCAAGATTTATTCAATTGTTATGAGCAAGCGCTAGAACTGTTTCCAATCGATGATGTCATTTGTAATAGTATGGGTGAACATCTCTTCAGGTAAAACATTTTTTTTTATGATGTGCTGTCTGTACAGCATACAATAGATTCTGATGGTTACATTCCAAGACTAAGGCTGGTTATTCACATGGAGTAATGGTAGGCTAATTAAGATATTTCACTGTAAGGAAAATCTTGTCACTCCACTAGCACATGGCAGATTATTGGCTGCCAACAACTACAGGCCACACCTATGTTTCTCATGTAATTGCTTCAATCAGTTTGATTATATGTTACAATGTGGCCATCCAGTTATGTTCTGAAATTGCACACAAGATTGGTCAGCATGTGACCTGACCCATGAAAACAAATGGAAATCAGCTTGTGTGCTACTAACATTTAGAGGGGGTTCAGTGTCAGATGTAAAAATTACTTTTAGTTTAACTTAGACAGTGATACTCTGCCTTTCAGACACTCTCCTGCCTGAAATTTAAAATGCTTCCTGTCCTAGCAATCTGAATGTTTATTAATCCCCAGGCTACATTGTATTATTATTATTTCGTATAATTACATTTCCTTTTCAGCTTCAGTCTGTCATTGAAGCCACTGCCTGGTTTCACAAAGTGGCAATTAATTCAGGCTTGGAGAATAGCAGGACTAAAAACCTATTAAAGTGATACTGATGCTAGAAAAATATTAATGTACATTAAAAGTCATCTATAGGTCATGTTGACCATTTCAAATGCTGACAGACTACTGCTGTACAAATATGACCGCCCCCTCACAGAAGAATACGGGGATCATATAAGTATATAAGTATCATATAAGTATTGGGCTAATACTTTTATGGCAAAATTATAAATATAATACAAAGACAATGTTATGATAGACAATTTCTGGTGTCAGTATCTCTTTAAGCCAAAACCACAAAGAATTTAATATACTATAAATAATATATACTAATATACATACTGCTAATTATTATAATATTCCTGTCTTGAAGGTAAACTATCATGAAAGTGAAAATTTAATATAGGCTTCATTTTACTAAAATAAGAAACTTTCTAAATACAATCAATTAAAAATTCTGTACTCTTTCTGGAGTAATGAGTTAAACAACAAAGACAAGAGGTCCTCTGCACTCAACCCATTTTTTGCTATACTTATTTTTACTATCGCCCTGTCAGCAATTTGTCTCTCTCCATTCTTCTCCCCATGCAAGAGTCGGAGTCAGATTGATTGACAGGTGTAATAGATCCTTTGCACCAAAAGATGTATTAAAGCTCTCTTTTTCAAAATAACTAGAAATTGTGTCTTTCTACATGCCGGAGTCAGTTATTTTGTTGGATTTTGTTTGTGCTCTAACACATCTGCTAAGAAACGGAGCCCGACTAAACAATGTATTTGCCCTACCTGTCAATCAAAATCTATCCCTGACTTCTGCATGAAGTTAGAATGAAGAGAGGGAGAGATTGCTGAGAGGGATAGTGAAGATTAAACTTTTTAGAAATGTGCCAACATTTCTAATTTATTATATTTAGAACGATTCTTCATTTCGCTTAAAGAAGCTTTATATAAAATTGTCATTTTAACAATAAGTATTTCCTTTAAAGGGCAAGTTAACCTCAAAATAAAAATTTGCCTTATAAAAAGAAAACAATTCTAAGCAACTATCCAATATACATTTTAAAATATTTTCAGGTTCTTTTAAAGTTGTTTGTAAAAACAATTCCTATTGCATGCAGCATTCGCTTAACTGCTGGTTGTTACTTTTTAAACGATGTTGCAAAAGTCTTAGTTCTCAGGTCTGTTAATCCGCTGCCTTGTCTTACATTGTATCAACAGTCTCAGCCATCAGGGCAGTGAACAGAAAGGGACAAACTAACACTGCTTTCAATAGCAATACATTAAAGTAAACTTAAACATATAACTTAAAAACCATAGAATTTGCGATAAATGTATATTGCAAAGTTGTTTAGAATTATGTTTTCTTTTATTAGGCAAATTATTATTTTTTTTTTGGTTGACTTTCCTTTTAAGTAACAGGAATCCTGGGAACTACCCCCTTATATTCTACCCAAAGCAGGAAATGTATCCATGTGAGTCTAGCTAGTTAAATTCTATATAATCCTGATATAATAAGTATCCTTTCTTCAGGTGTCAGTTGTTGGTATTCAGCTGAAAACTGATGTGCATGCTATTAGCTTTTCTAAGGGAATAAAATCAAACTTATTCCTGTATTTAAATTCAATATATTATCATTTTATAATCTATGCCAACCTAACAAAAATGTAAATGTAAATCAACCTTTACAGCTATAATCTGAACAATTACCAGAGCTGCAATCTCTTTTTTTTCATCCTGTTAGACTGGGCTTCCGAGATGAAGCTGCTGGTTATTTCTACAAGGCACTGAAGCTTAACCCAAGCTCTGCTGAGGCCAAGGAAAACTTCTACCGTGTAGCAAACTGGTTAATAGAGCGCTGGCATTTTATCATGCTCAATGACACTAAGAGAAACCTGATGTATAGGGCAGCTATCCAAAATGCCATACAGAATGGTTGCAAAACTGTACTTGATATTGGAACTGGCACTGGAATTTTAAGGTATTTTATATTTCTTGCTTTTGTTTAACAATCACAAGTAGGGATGCACTGAATCCATAATTTTAGGTTTCGGCCGAATCCTGACCCTTTTGTGAAAGATTTTGCAGAATCCCAAACTGAATCCAAACCTTAATTTCAATATTTAAATTAGGGGGAGAGGGTAAAAGAGAACGACACTTGCAGCACATTAAAACATTTTTGTATTCCGTATGCCGAAAAGTCGCGTGATTTTTTTGATTCGGATTCTGTTTAACCAGGCACTTGGATTCGGCCAAATTTGAAACCTGCTGAAAAAGACCGAATCTTGGCAGAATCCTGGTTTCAGTGCATCCCTAATCACAGGTTATAATTATTGCAGGTTAGTCATAATGTAATTTCAATTTAATATTGCACATATTCCTTTTTCCCCTAGTATGTTTGCTAAAAAAGCTGGAGCACCATTTGTTTATGCTTGTGAGCTATCCAAAACTATGTATGAGCTTGCTTGTGAAATAGTGACTGCCAATCAAATGGATGGACATATCAAGCTGTTGCACATGAAGTCCCATGATATTCAAATCCCAGAACACATCCCTGAAAGGTAATTGGAAATCTGGAAAAAGAACATAAGAGAATATTTGAGTAATTAAAAGTCATTTGTGGTTTACAATGCGTGTGTGTGTGTGTGTACCTGGAAGGAACCCGTGCGAACACAGAGGAGCATACGAACTCCCCAACCGCTCAGCCTCATATCAAATTATCTATATCAAACTATCTTTTTGGAGCAACAACTGCTTGACATGTGAGCAAATTTGTGATTGCAGGCGACTGCTGTTCAAACCAGAGCAATTGCAAGCTTTATGTCAGCCACTTATGTTGCCATGCCTGATGCCACTGGTTTGGGCTAGAGTACCGGTACAATTATATTATAAATATCTTTCTGTACCAGTTTAAGAGTCACATTAAACACTTATTTGTGGCAAGTAAATAAGCATGCATTTATTTGGCATCAGTTGTTTCTTCTGCTGCAATTTAAATTCCTAGGTAGAAAAATATTAACAAGAGAATACCACAATTCGTTATAGGAGAACTAAAGTTTAACCAAAGACGTATCCTAGAAATGTTGTACATTATGTTTTTAGCTTCTCTACCTGCCCAAGGCAACCACAACCCTTTAGCTGGGAAGATATGTGTCCCAAAAGATGCCCCAGTAGCATCTTCTTTTCTGCTGATTCACTGCACATGCTCTGTGCTGCTGTCAATTACTGAGCTTAGGGACTGAGCAACAAGCATCAGCGTGTAATATTTTGCCCCATGCTTGATAATTTGTGACAACCCTTAAAGAACATGTAAAGCCTACATTTTCCTACCATGTATATAAGTTGGGCACATCTCCCCATCTAAATGACATTATTTGTACTGCATGCATCCCCTCTGTTTGCCAGTGTCATTACATTTCTCTAAAACAAATAGCAGCTATTACCCGGGGGCCATTTTCCCTTTGACACATTATCAGTGGATTTATATCTGCAAATAGCACATATACGATGTGAAGTTCATGCAATTAAAGAATGCTGGTTAACACAGGAAGAATTTACTATGATGACAAGTCCTGCTTGGATTGAGCCCTGTAATGGTTACACATCAGGAGAGGGGATTAGGATTTACAAATAGGATCAGACAGCTAGAGCAGAGTTTCTGTGGGAACCAGCAATGCTATATCTTCATTGGCTTTTAGACTGCAGGGGGTGGTTCACCTTTAAGGTAACTTTTAGTATGTTATAGAATGGCCAATTTTAAGCAACGTTTCAATTGGTTTTCATTATTTTTTTTTATAGTTTTGTATTTACTTGTCTTTTTCTTCTGACTTTTTGCAGTTTTCAAAAGGGGCGTCGCTGGCCCCTTCTCAAAAACAAATGCTCTGTATTGCTATTGCTACTTTTTATTACTCATCTTTATATTCAGGCTCTCCTATTCATATGACAGTCTCTTATTCAAATCAATGCATGGTTACTTGAGGAATTTTGACCCTAGCTACCAGATTGCTTAAAATGCTAATTGAATGGTTGCTGATTTAAAAGCTAAATAACGCAAAAACCTTAAATAATAAAAAATGAAAACCAACTGCAAACTGTCTCAGAATATCATTCTCTACATCTCAAACGTGAACAACCCCTTTAATCTGAGTTGAGATGAACTGAGCAAGCTCATGAGCCAACAGCCAAAGGAAATTCCTGAGGGAGGAGACTGAGTGGGTTAGAGGAGCAGAAGGAATCGTAAGTGATTAAGGGGATGCTGCAGCCTTACTATTAACCTTTTAACAACCAGAGTGGCAGGTATCTAAAGATTTCAAAGAGGCTTTTCAGTGACTACAATTTTGTGTGAGGAGTTTACATGTCCTTAAATGCTTCTTAACAGCTGCTCGAGTCACCCTGAGCATGTGAGTGTTGCAGGCACTTTCCAAGATGGTGGTGTCCTTTGACACATCCTGGATTATTGCTGCTATTGAGAAGATGAAACTTTAGGCTGGTGCAATAATTCATTATATAAAATATGGGATTTTTAGCCATAATCATTTTTAGGGTTTAGTTCTCCTTTAAAGGGATACTGAAACATTCCCATAAAAATCCATAACAATGTGCTGGTATTACTAGAACAACTGAGGCATGAACATCTTTCAGTACAAGCCCAATATTTCTTACCTCAACCGACACAGCTAAAGGGTCCTGCGTCAGTCACTCTGGGCTGAAGGCAGTGCAAATATCTAATAGGCTGAAATACTGTTTTCATTTGTAATCCAATCTATGGAAGGATGGCACCGACCCACTTCAGCTCTTCATCACTTCATGTTGGTTATTTAACTCCTCTAGTAATACTGATTGTTTCCTATGCATCTTTGAGCTGTTGTGCAAGAAAAAATCTGCACATGGAGTGACCAAATGAATATATTGATCACAACTTGATTTAAGTAAATGCAGATTCATACAATGTCATACAGATGGATACATATATTGTTTTTTTTTTGGATCTGTCCCAAATATGTGGATGTTATGAGCGTTGACATTTCATTTTCATTCCATCCTATTTTTCTATCAACAGGGTTTCCCTGGTAGTTACAGAGACGGTTGATGCAGGTTTGTTTGGTGAGGGTATTGTGGAGACTCTAATACATGCATGGAAAAACCTACTTTTACAGCCAAAGGTTAGGAAAAAATGTGACTTGATATGGATTCTTTTTCTAGATAGAAACGAAAATGTGAAGATACATTATGTACATTTATAAAGCATATTACAGGCTTGCAAATAAAATATTGTTCTGCCTTTTCCCTGCCTGGGATAATGGGCCTTAATGCCCTACATTGGTTCAAATGAACTTATTTCTAGCAAATAAACAGTATTTACAAAAATACTTCACATTATATTAAAATACATAAGGGGCCTTTTTTTTTTTTTATGCTTCTTAAATCTCAAGAATAATGTTTTTTTACCACTTTAGATCTATGTTTACCTGGCAACACGTTGCATAAATCAAAGGAGCCAACCAAAGCACACTAAGGGCTAACTGTTATAATTAAGTTTTATTTCATTACTGCTTATGAGACTTTTTATGTTTCTTTTTATTTTTACAAAGCCTAAAGATGGTAGGGTTGAAGCATACGGAAAAGTAATACCATCAAGCGCTGTTATATACGGCATGGCAGTGGAGTGCCCAGAAATACGAAGGCACTACAGGTAAGAACAATTGTAGTGTTATAATGGAAAATAAGTAAACTACTCTTACTTCAATTACCTTGAATAGCACTAATGTTTTTTTTCTGTTTCTCTGCATTCCATGCTATTAACAGTTTGCTTAGGTATAGCAGTATCTGACCAAAACTTGCATACAGTAGAACTGCTGTCCGTACTCACAATACCAGTTGAGACATTTTGTGCCTTAATCTACTAAAAAATGTCCTCCCCTTTAAAGAAAACAGGGATTGTTTGTCCATATATTGCAAATGATTCAAGCTGGCCAACTATGTCAAAGTCATCCCTGGTCTGACAAGTCCTACAACACAGGACAAGACTCTTAATCATCAGACAGAAATAACTCCATTCAGATACTAGACTGTGATGTCTAAACATAGCCTATCTGTAAAGACAGTTAAAATGGGGCTTAATAATATGACAGTCCAATACAAAGTGAAACGGCAATCCAGAATTGAAATTGGAACTCAAAGGGGGAGAGCCAAAGGGAATAAGGACAAAGATAACAGAATATTAACAAACAGAACACAAAGCAGTCAAAAGGGAAAGCATAAGAAAGGGAGGGGGCAAAAATGCATGACCTGAAATATGCAAAAGAGACAGTCACATTTGTTAGTATTTTAATACCAGTAGGATACCTGGCACAGTGTACTACTTGTCTTGTGGAATCTTTCTTTGTTGCAGTAATATAGCAACATAATGTATATTTTATATATATATATATATATATATATATATATATATATATATATATAGGAAAAATTGTGCTCACCACTAATTTTTAAAACCATTAGGCAGGGGTGCAATGAGGCTGTGACCACAAAATACATATAGACAAATACAAGAGGTATAATGTATATGCCGATACATGCACATGTTCAGATGTGTACATTTAGGGGGTTATTTACTAAAATCCGAATTTATCTCATAATTAAAATAAAAAAAGCTTTACCAGACTCCAGTGCCAGATTTTTCCTCATTTATTAATTATAAATAAATCGGATCGGGAAAAACTATAGAACGAACGAAAACCCGAATCATTTGATTTTTTTCTGACTATTGCTCGATTTTTTGGGGGGGGGGGGTTTTGCCCAAAAAACCCTTATTTATTGGATTATCGGACTAAACCCAGCGCAAACCACAATATCTTTAAATTGGGATAGGGACATCTCTCATTGACTTATACATGACCTTGGCAGGTCTGAGATGGCGGCTTTTTGCAGCATCAGGGTATAATAAATCTAGAAAAAGTATTTTTTTCCATGAAAAATTCAAGTTGTTGCCCCAGAAAGCCCAACTGGATAAATTAGAGTTTAGGAAATAACCCCAATGATCTGTATTGTCCAACTCATATTAAATGGAAATAAATAGATGATAAAGCCTGTTTAAACCGTGTTTATTTAACAGTTATATGATTTGCAATGATATTTTCCACGCAGTTCTAGTTTTAACTTTAATAATGGCTTCCTAAAGGCTGTTCATATATTTGTTACATCTCCATTTCCATCCTCCAAATAATCACCAACTTTTTTCCTGTTATAGGTGAGAGTGCATTTAATATGTTGAGATGCCAAAATCATATTTTAGTTCTTTAAATAAAAAAAAAAAACTATGCTTGACAAACTGTCAATTTAACCATTAAACATTTGAGGGATAAAAGTGCAGGAAATTCCTGGAAGGGGAAAGGAGTTTAGGAACAAAAATCATTTAAAGAGAACACAGGAGAAAATCTTCCTGTGTTCATCTCCTAGGAAACACACAACTGAAGACTTTCTGTGTTGCACTATAGCAGCACGTTGAGTCACCAGCTAGCCATCTCTGTACAAAAGGATAAACACAATAGTCTTTCAGTGATCTACAGACTCTTAAGTAACTTTATTTAATGTTTCCTTTTTGCCTCCAGTGTGGGTGTGACTGAGGTTGCTGGTATCAAATTAGGAGACGCTGTAAAGTTCTGCAGCCCTATACATAGCAGTCATGGGCCTGATGATGTCACTGAGCCGTATACAACTGAAAAAATGAGCAGAGTACCTGGAGGCTATAAAGCTTTGAGTCAACCCTTCCAAGTTATGACAGTAGATTTCAACAGTCTGCAGGTAAATATGGCTGCTCCACTGGGCTTTTAGTATAAAGGTTTATTTGTATAGATAACTCCATAAATAAAATGAAAGGGTACTGAATGGAATAACTCTATAGTTAATGTGATAAGAGGAGAAAAGGGCAATGACGAAATCAACAGTGGGTGAATAGTTTGTTTATAAATACCTCATGGCATGAAGCCCAAAACTGTTACTTCATATGACACTTGTAATAAATACAATATTTCCCTTTATTGTGTGTTCATGCTCTCATACTTTAGAATTTTGCAGCTTGTGCTGATACTACAACCTGTGTTTTTAACTTGCCATTATTGCATTATAAGAGGCTGTAGTTGCTTGTGGTTCATCTACTGTATTCCAGCACATTACTAATAATGCCCTGAGAGCTCCATCTACTGACATGTTTACTGCCTGCTTCAAACAGCAGCACTGAGTAGCTCCCAATAGCAGTTATGTCTTAGCAAGTATCCACTCGTTTCTACAGCATTTCGTCCCTGTAGGAAATGCTTTGCAGCAACCATTGTGGCTAAAAATTCTGGAGAACGTATTATAAACCTGCTTGTAAAATCCCTGTAATTCAGTGATCAACAAACTACACTTATACAGTTTAATACTCATAGGGGGTTATTTATTAAAGTCTGAATTTATCTCATTGACCTTTTAAAGGGGTTAAACACCATTTTCTTGTGTGGAAAAAAAAACCTAGAATTTTTCGGAATTTATTAAACCCCAAGGGTATAAAAAGTCAGAATAAAAAAAGTACTCCAACTCAGACCTGCCGAGTTCATGTAGAAGTAAATGGGAGAAGTCCCAAAAATATCCTGATCTGCTCTGGGTTTTGTGCTATAATCCGAAGATTTTTCTGTACGGGCGTCAAATACGGAAAAGCTGCAGTTTTCAGGGGATATAACCAAAAAAGCAGCGTTATTCAGATATTTTCACAATTTTGTATAGTTAATTCCCAAACAAGAGATTTTCAGGAAAATGTATTGATAAATAAGGGGAAAAAACTCTTGCGGATTTGGTCGGAGTAGCTTTCAGAAAATAATGAGATATTTCAGATTTTGATAAATAACCCCCATACTGTTTAAATGTATGAAACATGGAATATGTCTATGAAAATTTTAATTAAGTGTAAAGCAACTGAACTTTTCTTGAAACGGAATTGTTCTGTCTAGTTGACTGAGGGTGACTGTACAATCTCTATCATTTTCAGGCATTAGAGTATATCGCCTCAGGAAAAAGCAATAGGATATCCGTGCCTGTCTACCAGCAAGGACAGTTTGACTGCTTTATAACTTGGTTTGCGCTTCAGCTTGACAATGAACACAGCTTATCCACAGAGCCCAGTGAGGAAACCTGCTGGGAACAGGCTGTCTTCCCTGTGCAGAAACTCCCTGGTGAGTAAATAGCTGCAAGTAAGAGCATATGCCTAGCTGAACAGTGGTAAGTAAATATATGCAAGTAAGAGCGTATCCTTTAGTAGAGTCAGGCAAAATAAATTAATATTGTTGACATGTTCCTTTTTCTAGTTGTTGCTAGTTAGCTGCCATTAGCATTGCTTAACCCCTATATATAAGATAGATAGTTAGCCATACCTTAATACAGTAAAACCTCAATTTTACATCCCCTGATTTTAAGTTTCCCCTAATTTTACATTGTTGTTTTGTGGTCCTACCTATATATTATGCATAATACATTTTCCCTTATTTAAAATTTTCTTGGATATAACACCATTTTTTTCTGGTCCCCTGAAAAACGTAAAATGGGGGTTCTATTTTATTTCATAAATGTACGCTCTGATAACTGTCTTTATCCTATTCACATTTATGCAGATGAAGGCTGTCTTGTCAACACAGGGGATACAATTGTAGTGGATGTTTCTTGTCCAGATTGTTACCTAAGGTTAGACCTTTCCACTATTGTTTTGAGTGAGTCCAGTTGTGATCAAACGGAAAACATGGTCATGGGAAATGAGACTGATATCTGTGATGCTTTGGCCAATCTTCACACTACCACTAATAAAGGTAACATGCAGGAACTTTGCATCCTGGAACCTGGAGAAATTGCCTTACTTAATAACGCTGTGTACCACGAGAGTTTTATGGCAGCCATCAGCAAGGTCATCGGCTCCCTTGAACTAAAAGAAAGCTGTTCAGTTGTTAGGAATTCCCAAGAGCAAGATGTGAATTTTGCACAGCCTGTTTCTGAAGACCGTTTGCATGTGCTGGATGTATCGGAAGGGTTTTCCATTTTGCCACTTATTGCTGCGAAGCTTGGAAAGGTGAAAGCCTTCAGTTCAGTTGAGAAGGAGCAACACAGAGTGGCTCTTGAGAAATTGTCTGTGATTAATGATCTTAATAATAATGAGTCCCTGGAATTTTGTCTGAGCCAACTAGAAACAGATGACGGTGCCGCACAGAAGCCAAAGTCTGACAAGATGTGGAGCATCATAATTCTTGATGTGATTGAGACCTGTGGTCTGATTCGACAAGATTTATTAGAGAAAGCTGCAATAGCCAGGTATTATTATTATTTTATTAACATGTATTTATATAGCGCCAACATATTGCGTAGCACTGTAAAGTAAATGTGATTATACAACTAAATCACATGAATTATATACATAGAACATATGGAGTTACATACATCACAATCAATACAGGTACAAAAGGTGAGGAAGGCCCTATGCATAGGCATACACTCTAAAGGGAAGGGAGTAATACACAAGGTGTGGGAGCGGGCAAGATCGAATTAAGTGGGTGATAAATGTGGTACTGTATGTGGTGTTGCGTTTGGTAGTTAAGGAGAGTGAGGGTAGGCTTCTCGAAAGAAGTGCGTTTTAAGAGATTTCTTGAAAGCAGAAAGGTTGGGAGAAAGACGGACAGACCGTGGGAGAGAATTCCAGAGGAGGGGTGCAGCCCTTGCAAAGTCTTGAATGCGAGCATGTGAGGAGGTAATGAGAGAAGAGTTGAGTAGCAGGTCAGTAGAGGAGTGTAGTAAGCGGTTGGGTGAGTATATAGAGATGTAGGGTGGGGCAGAGTTATGAAGTGCTTTGAAAGTCAGTGTCATTAATTTGATTCTGAAAGGTAACGGAAGCCAGTGCAGGGATTGACAGAATGGCGAGGCAGAGGAGGAGCGGTTGCTGAGGTGTATGAGCCTCGCAGCAGTGTTCATTATGGACTGGAGAGGTGACCGTCTCTGGAGGGGAAGGCCAATTATATGTTCCTTAGGTGGAAGTGACATGATTTAATAAGTGACTGGATATGAGGAGTGAATGACAGAGCAGAATCTAGCTTTCCATATTAAACTGCAGCGTACATGTATGTATGGGCTGTGGGGGGGCTCCTATGTACACTTTGACGCTGTGTTTTTGGGATACAGGTATGGGATCCATTATCTGGAAACCCGTTATCCAGAAAAAAACAGAATTACGGAAAGGTGGTCTCCTATAGACTCCCATTTTATCCAAATAATCCAAATTTTTAACAATTATTTTCTTTTTTTTTCTATAAAAATAAAATTCTACCTTGTACAAGATCCTTACTAACTTTTTGCACCGGATAAGATCCGTTATCAATAAACTCATCCAGAAAGCTCTGAATTAAAGTATGGCCATCTCCCATAGACTCCATTTTAATCAAATAATTCAAAATTTTTAAAATGATTTTTCTCTATATAATAATACAACTACACCTTGTACTTGATACCAACTAAGCTATATTAATCCTTATTGGAGGAATAATAGTCCGATTGGATTTAATTCATGAGTATTTTCTAGTAGACTTAAGGTATGGAGATCCAATTTACACAAAGGCCCCTTATCCAGAAAACTCCAGGTCTGAACATTCTGGATAACAGGTCACTTACCTGTATATTGTAATGAAAATACATTAGTGGGAAGGTATTAAAATGCTTACACTTTTAGACATTTTATGCTATGAAATTTGCCATATAAGTGCTATACCATCATAATGGAGTACATTGCCCGTGGTAGAGCTTGCAGTCATATATATATATATATATATATATATATATATATATATATATATATATATATATATATATATATATATATATTACCCAGCAAGTCTAGTTTTTTTTTTCAATTACTTATATTTCTATCTATCTATCTATCTATCTATCTATCTATCTATCTATCTATCTATCTATCTATCTGTAATTTATATATGGTTAAAGGAAACTGGCTGCTGCTATATCATGTGAATGTAAATCCATATGTAACTGCTCTTTCTTATAACTGATGCCTAGATATGCTTATCTGTTTAACATAGGACTGATTTGCACATTTCTGCAAAAAATCTATCCTTGTGTTTTCAAAGTGTTTATATGATATTTGTCCCAATATAGATAAAACCACAGTTGTTCTTCAGTTCTGGTTCTAAAATACTTATTTTTTTGTGTTGCCTTTAGGTGTTTACTAGAGCCAGGAGGCAAGATATTCCCCCATGCAGTGGTAATGCAAGGGATGCTGATAGAATCAAAGACGTTACTGCATGAGGGCTCAGTCCAAGGCAACGAACCTACTCTAGGCTTCCTTATAGCACCTTTTATAAATCGATTCAAGGTACCCTACTTTCATCTTAGTTCTTATTCCACTGCTTATACTTTCACTTTAATGATCAACACCTGACAGTGCCGGTATTAATTCCTTTTAGCTTGAGTATATGCTCAAAGGCACCTCTGTGTATTGTCAGGGCTATCACATTCATTTGAATGGTGCACTCCTCTGCTGGCTGAAAACACTGGTGTAGATAATATTGGGTGTACCATGAGCCTTAGACGGACAGGTTACCACCATTTTAAGCAAGTAAACTAAGCTAAGGCATTCTTGTATGGCAAATTGCCTTCTAACTTTTTGATTAAGACCCATTAATGTGAATTTTCTGAGGTTAATAAAGCAACTTCCCCAATCATTTTCCTTAGAAGCAATTTGATGATCATTTACTTTCATATATAAGATTTATGGTGTAGTTTATATAGGGAGTTATCTTGCTTGCTGTGGCAATATATATATATATTTAATACACTAATCTATCTGTAGGGTCTTTTCTTTATATATTATTCCATAGCCTGTATTTAACATTAAGGGGTTTATTTATTAAAGTCGGATTTTATCCCAACAGTTTTTCAAATCCGCTCAGGTTTTTTACGCTGATTTATTATTACATTTTCCCTAAAATGTGCTTTGCAGGAAAAAATCAGACTTTCAAGTTTTTTTCAGAATTTTTTCACCCGAAAACTCCGATTTCTTATGCTTTTTTACCCGAAAACTCCAAGAAAACGTCTGGGTATTGCACAAAACCCAGCGCACATCAAAAAATTATTGGGACTTCTCGCATTGACTTATATGCAACCTCGACAGGTCTGAGATGCCGGATTTTCTGATTTGGACTTTTACTATCCTCAGGTTTAATAAAAGTCCGATTTTATTTTTTTTATAAAGTCCGATCTTATAAAAAAAAATTTTTAAGGGATTTTTGCATTCAGAGTTTAGTAAATAACCCCCTTAGTGAACATTGTGGGACCAAGTACTTTTTCACATGCTTAGGTGTTAAAGTCAAGGTATAAAGCAGTCCCAAGGTATTAGGAGATTGCTTTCTTTATTCATTCAAGAACAATGGGAGGTGGGGGAGGAAAGTGGACAAACCAATGACTGTGCTTCTAGTGGAAGTAGCAATGAAAAGGGTTCCATGTTTCTGTTCTGCACATATGGAAGTGTTATATAGCCATATTATGTCTGTGCCACCTCTGAAACAACTGTTATGCTTCTCTGCTTCATTTTCTCCATATTGTTTTTCAAAGGTTCCTGCCCATGTGTTTTTGAACCTCTCTACTGTCCCCTGTATACCCTTAAGTGAACAGTTTGAACTGCTAAGGCTGGATCTAATGAATCCCTGTTCAAACAATCAGAGCAGCTCTGTAATGAGAATCAAGGTAAGACTGTGCCAGTGCTACACCACAGCCTACTCATAGATCATTATAATTACAGGTCACGGCAACGAATTAGAAAAGTGTTTTCATCAATCCAGTGTGTGCCAGATGAAAGCTAATTTCTGATTTGTTGAGAAGCCATACACATTCGAACCCTTGGCAGCACACAAGCACACCATTCTTTTCCTGTTTTATGGAACAACACAGCCAGTAGAAATTTGTGTTAAGTCCAGTGTGTGGATGATTGTAAAGATACAGTCATTCTAGAATACACTGGACAGGTTTTAAGGATTTATTTCAGAGGGAAACTTTCCCTTTGTGATTAGGGTTGCCACCTTTCAAAATGATTTCCACTGGCCGTGGTGGGGTGGGAAGAAAAGGGGCGTGTTGTGATGTCAAAGGGGGCGGAGCCATGAAAAAGGTGAGTTTTCAGCAGATTGGGGGCAGGCCAAGGGCTTTTGATAGGGGTATTACAGATTTACCGGCAGCTACATGCCAGTAAATTTGTAATACCGGCCCCGGCCTTGGCAGGTGTTTTACTGGCTAGGCCGGTAAAATACCGGCCGGGTGGCAACCCTATTTGTGATGCAAACAGCAAGTGGCAACTAAGAATGCGCCAATTTATAGATTTAACTGTCCCAGTGAAGCGCGAAAAGCTTATGAAGAAACTAGGATGTGAAGCACTCCCTGTTTAGGAATAAAAATGTCCATATTACAGGTAGGTGATCTGTTATTTGGAAAGATCCGAAATGACATAGACTCCATTTTAATCAAATACAGTAATTCAAATTTTTAAAAATGATTTCCCTTTTCTTTTTGATAATAAAACAGTACTTTGTACTTGATGCAAACTAAGATATAATTAACAAACAAGGGAAAGTTGTGCTCACCACTAAATTTTAAATCATTAAGCAGGGGTGCAATGAGGCTGTGCCCACAAAATTCATTTAGACAAATAAGAGTCCTCCGCACTCAACCCATTATCAATAATAATCATACTGAAATAAGCAACTTTCTAAATACAAACAATTAAACATTCTGAATGGTTTCTGGAATAATCAAGTTTATATTCACTGTCCCTCTCTCAGCATCTGTTTCTCTTCATTCTGTCTTCATGCAGCAGTTGGGTGTCAGATAATCATTGACAGTTAGATCCAACATATCTGATAGGGAGGGGCTTCCTTTCCTAGCAGATGAATTAGAACTCACTCAAATAACTGATTCCAGTACATACAAAATCTTCCTTTTTCACAAATTCTGCATGTACAGAGACTAAGGATAAATTATATCTTATAGACAAATACAGGAGGTCCACTCAACCCATTATCAATATATTTAAGACAGACATTTTGTGCATACTGCTACTAAAAACGCCTTACCCTTTAAACAAAACAGGGATTGTTTGTCCATATATTGCAATATATTTAAGATGGCCAACTACGTCAAAGTCATCCCATATCTGGCCAGTCCTATGCTCAATTTTCATCTGATTCATTAAGAATTCAATTGCTTCATTATACATTTTACACAGGGACTAAGTTTACCTGCAACTTACTAGCTCCCAAACTTGGCTGCCCTTTTATTAGACACCAGTGGGATCACCTGACTATAGCTGGGAAGGGTGGGAGCTACAACATGGAGCTGGTCACTGCTCCTGTATAAACTATAACAAACAGGAGCAGCTGGGAGCTATAGTCAGGTGATTTTAGTAGCAGTATGCACAAAATGTCTCAATGTCTTAAATATATTGATAATGGGTTGAGTGGACCTCCTGTATTTGTCTATAAGATATAATTTATCCTTAGTCTCTGTACATGCAGAATTTGTGAAAAAGGAAGATTTTGTATGTACTGGAATCAGTTATTTGAGTGAGTTCTAATTCATCTGCTAGGAAAGGAAGCCCCTCCCTATCAGATATGTTGGATCTAACTGTCAATGATTATCTGACACCCAAATGCTGCATGAAGACAGAATGAAGAGAAACAGATGCTGAGAGAGGGACAGTGAATATAAACTTGATTATTCCAGAACCCATTCAGAATGTTTAATTGTTTGTATTTAGAAAGTTGCTTATTTCAGTATGATGAAGTTTATATTGAATTTTCAAGATAGTTCCCTCTTAAGCTTGTACCTTATTCATAACAGGTGTATAATAAGGCAATCTTAATAAAATAACACAAATATATATATATATATATATATATATATATACACACACACACACATACCAAAATATAAATATGAGTGCAAACAATGTGCATTCACAGTTTGCATATGTAAAAGGCACACATTGCAATTCAATAGACCGTGTGCAAGTATTTATCCACCAACCAACCAACATGAAAGTGATGTAACAGTAGACGTGTGTACTTATTTAAGTAAATATACTTCCATAAAATGTCCGACATTTTGCATTTTCTCTCGCTCTTCTTCACTACAGGTGAATATCTGTAGATCTGGCCAGGTTACAGCCGTTACATTCTGGTACCACATACACATTGATGAAGCCATTAGCCTAGACACGTCCAGTGAGGCATCACATTGGAAACAGGCGGCGTATGTGCTGGAGACCCCTACATGTGTGCTGGAAGGGGAGGAGCTCTTGCTTGAGGTTCAGTTCCAGAACAGCAGTATGAGCATGAAACTAACAAGACCACTGCAGTGAGCAATTGTAACATTTTAAAGGACGTCATGTGGTTTTAAGTAAATAAAATGTATAGATTTTGTTACTTTTGAAAAAAGCCAGTGTTGCTTTTCTGGGTTTATGTCAACTAAATATTTTGGTATGGCCCAATTTTGGCACTTTTTAAATAAAATATCTATTTAGTTGAACCGGTTTCTAACCGTGTTGGTTGCAGTGCTTCTCTGAAGAGATTGCAACCTGTGTGCAAAGTTCATTACTCTTACTTATTTAGAGGGGAACTGCCACCCTAATAAAAAATCCACTAAACTGTGCTATAGGGAGTTCATTAAGTGTAGAACTCCACGGTGTGGCTCGAGCCGAAACATGTCAACATGCGACGTGTCGGATGTACTGAAGATACAGGAAGTGAAGGAGAAACCGCAGGTAAGAACTACATTTATCCGACTGTCGGACATGTCGGCTCGAGCTGCCAGGGTAATTGGAAAATTAACAAGCAACTAATAAATAATTTCTTTGTAGCTTTAATATTCTAATGATGTTAAACTATCACATTTCCCCCAGTCTGATCCTATAAAATACCTTTGGGATGTATCAGTCATACGAAGAGGAGTTAACATAGTGAACTAAAAGAAGAGGTAGCCTTATATGGCAATAAGTAGACGTTCAGGGCCTTACTTATAGAAGATGAACAAAAACATTTTATACATTTTTGTAAACTAAAATATGTCCATTGCCTAACATGTTATAGGCTGGAGGATATTGCTTTTCATACATTGCAAAATAATTGGATACAGTAAATTGGTTACATTTTTCATTTAGATGAAAGGGGCATAATACTGTACCTCCCTTGTTCAACTGGAGTTAAATGAATAGGGCTTGTGCCAAACATACATTTTGTTTTAATCAGAAACATTCTATGGTTTCTGTTATTTCTTGAGCTAGACAGGGAAATCAAAGCTACTCCATGTTTGCTCCTTGTGAGGTTGATAATTAGTTTGCCAGTATTCAACCAGGAGTCCATTATGCAGGGGGATATCTGTGCACTGGCAGGTAGTTTGGGAGGTAGATTTAATTAGCTACCTCGCAAGGGCCAAACATGGAGTAAATTCAATATCCCTGTTTGCCCTGCTTCGTTCAAATAACATCAGTTTGTTGTGATTAAAATAATAGTCAAGAAGTACGCCCCCTCGAGCAACTAGAGAAGACATTGATATGAGTCTCCCCCAGAAATGCTTAGCTTTAGGCACCAGCCAGCCAGTATTTCTGTGCCTGCTTGCTGTTTTTTTTTTTGGCTAGAAGATGCACACGTTGGTGATTTTGGTCGCAATCTGCTCTGTGTGTGCAGTAACAGGTGCATCACATGTAAGCCGGTTACTGTACAAACAGTATAGAAGCCAGATGAACTGTGTGTAACAAGGGCCTTGGGGCAGTAGTTCCCAAATGCGGGGCTGTCCCCTCAGGGGGCCTTGGAGCATTGGGTATTGGGGTTCCCAGACCAAAGACCAGTGACATGAATACTTAACTGGCAGTCTACCAACTTCTGGATGCAGAACTTAAAGTTGAATTATGGCTGACAGAAAACTTTTGCTAAATGTTATAATCCAAAGGGACCCTGCCAATACATTGGACCTGAAAAAAGACTCCGCCTGAATTGTCTGACAATCACTGCTTCAGAGGGAACAACAAATACCTGGCTGCATTAAATCTATTGCAAGTTACATGCTATAAATCTCATCATTGGTATGTGTTTCTAAAATTTCCACTTTCCATTCCTGTTAACAACCAAAGCTTAAGATAAAGATATAATACATTCATTTCACTTTACTCAGCAGCATGCAGTCTAGATCCCTTTGCAAAAATAATTGATGGACCCTCAAAGAGTGCGAAGAAGCACGGATCAGAAGGGGACTTAGTCAGATGGACCCACCTGAGGGTTTTTTGGTCCCTATGGATCCTGTATACATCATACTTAAGCACAATCACCCATTAAATTACATTATTCATCACAACTTAACACCGTAGGGAGCAGAGACTTGATTTCTTAGATAAAACTTTATTTTGTACAACAGAAGCAACACATGAAACACATTTTTACAATGTTTTCAGTGAACAGTTTTAGCTGTAATTTGAAATATAAAATGTGCGGTTTCATTTTTAAGGCAGCATGTCAATTATGCAGGTGCAAAAAAAAAAAAATCTCTCTCTCTCTATAAAACTCATTTCCTCAGAGTTACTATAACAGAGATTGACATTCAACCAAGGCTTTCCTTCTCCATGAAGCAAAAAAGTTTGAGCCTATTTCTCAGGCAGGTTTGTTTCTCAGCAAAGCCCTATGTATGTGTGCAATGCAACTAAGGTTACAGTACCTCTTATACAGAATGCTCAGAACCTGAGGTTTTCCGGATAACCGATCTTACTGTAATTTGGATCTTCACACCGTAAGTCTACTATAAAATCATATAAAAATTAAATAAACCCAATAGGCTGTTTTTGCTTTCAATAAGGATTAATTATATCTTAGTTTGGATCAAGTACAAGGCACTGTTTTATTATTACAGAGACAAAGGAAATAATTTTTAAAAATTAGTATATGGATAAATTGAAGTCTATGGGGCCATTCTGTAATTCGGAACTTTCTGGATGATGGATTTCCTGATAATGGATCCCATTCCTGTACTTGCAATGATGATAAGTTCTCCCCATACTGGAAAGCCAGATTCAGTAGTGGGGTACTAGTCTGAAATTGACTGATACGAGACCCAACCAGTCCAAGCATATTTGCCTATAGGCTGCAAATGGATGGATTAAAGTTATGATATGCAACAGCTCCGTCTCTCACCCATGAGGTCCTATATGTAAATAATTGGAATATTGGTACCTCTAAACTGGATTGTGATGGTGGTACCCTTAAGGCCTTTTTGGAATGTGCATATATTGAAATGTATGCTGAATGCATAAAAATGTTTATGCATTTTTTAACATTTTAGTACGTGTGTTCAATGTGCATACTTTATCATCATTTGTATATATTTTGGATGGGTGTCAAAAGCATAAATATGCAGCAGGTTCAATAAAGTGAAATCACACACCTTTACTAAAGGGTGAAGTGACTAACGCTGGGTGATGTCATTTCAGTACTTGGCCGATTTACTAATGGGTGCTGGTGTAACTTCGCTAGTGAAGGAGATAGACTCTAGCGCAACTTCGCACTCTAATGCCAGGCGAATTTTCTTTCTGGTGAATGGACGTAACTATGCAGATTCACTAAGATGCGGATTTTACTGAACGTTACCTGTTCCACCAGACTTGCCTTCGCCAGCTCAGACCAGGCGAAGTGCAATATAAGACTTTTTTTGTTGAAAATTTTTCTAAATCCCAAAAGACGCTGGCATCTTTTCACTTTTTCAGGGTGACAGGCTGCAAAAGTCTGTAAATTGTTTTTTGGGTACCCGGGTTCCCCCCTACATTTCCTAACATATGGCACATAAACTATACAGTGGGCTCATGTGTAGGGCAATATAACAATTCTTATTTTTTTAAGCTACCCTGGGCCTGTGTAGTGTAATGTATTTGCTGCAACATATACGTCCATTCAGCTTTAACTTCCCACCGTATGCAAATTAGGCATCGCTAGCGCAACTTCGCTTTGCTTGCCGCAACACTTCGCCAGGCGTAGATTTGCCAGGACAACGCTAATTTGCTAAAATCCGAAGTTGTGTCCAGGGCGCGGAACGCTGGAAAATTTGCGCTAGTGTTGGCTAATTTGCAGACGGCGGGAAGTTAAAGTTCAATGGACGTATATGTTACAGCAAATACATTACACTACACAAGCCCGGGGAAGCTTACTAAAAGGAAATAGAGTTGTTATATTGCCCTACACATGAGTCCAGTGTATAGTTTATGTGCCATATGTTAGGAAATGTATGGGGGGAAGCGGGTTACACCAAAACATTTTTCAACTAAATTCTGAGGAACTCCTATCCACTGTATTGCACTTTGTCTGGTCTGATCTGGGGTAACGGTCAGTAAAATCCGCATCTTAGTGAATTTGCGTAGTTACGTCCATTCACCAGAGCGCAAAATTGCCAGGCGTTAAGAAGTGAAGTACCGCTAGAGTCTATTTCCTTCGATAGTGAAGTTACGCCAGTGACTGTTAGTAAATCAGTGAAGTACCGAAATGACGTCACGCTGGCGAATGTTAGCGTTAGTCACTTTGCCCTGTAGTAAATTTGCCCCCAAATGAGAGGCTGAGAAAGGCCTATTGATCCCATGAAAACCAATACAGGGCCCTGTGCAACTGTCACTAGGTGAAACTAAGTACACTGCCTTTGTCGAATGCTAAACACTAGACACAAATTATAAAGGAAATAGTAACAATACACCCAATAACAGCAGTATGAGGACATACTTTTAAACACACTCGGCTTAACAAGCAACAAACTGCTCTGCTGTTTTTTAATACAGGCTGTAAAGTGAAATCGACACAGTAAGTTGAACATATATGGACATATGCTTTCATTTATATACATTTCACTGTTCTCCAGTGACACAAATCCCCCCCCCCCTGAAAGCACATGAAATATACTCCGGCTCTTACTGAACCCCTTCCAGCTTTATATATTCTTGCTTGTATGCAGTTGTGCCACTGGTGTGGTCCCTGTACCTTTAAATATGAAGTGCAAATTTATTTAGAGTTCACATAATGCGTTAGTGCAAGGTAGGTGTATGGAAGGCTGCTGATACAAAACTATTCACACAGACAGGCATGCAGCTTTGATAATGTGAATTATGCAGAAAAATGCATGAATTGGAACCTTATGAAATACCACAGGCATCTGTCCTTGGTCCTTTGATTTTCAACTTGTTTATTAATGACCTGGAGTTGGTAGAAATAATATAAATGCAAGTTATATACTAAATTGCAGTGTTGGGAGTTTCCTTAAATGAGAAGGATCTTGGGTTTTTTGTAGATAAGTTGTCTAATTCTGGGCAGTGTCATTCTGTGGCTACTAAAGCAAATACAGTTCTGTCTTGCATAAAAAAGGCATTAACTCAAGGGATGAAAACATAATTTTACAAGAGACACTTTCTTTTGAAGCAGCGTAGGTAAGAGTCTTGCACGGAACCAATTTCTAAGACCCGAACCCGCGTCCCGAACCGCAACCCACATATTTACCCACTTTGATCCGCTACCCGACCCGGACCCACAACTACCTTTTCCATACCCTGACCTGCCGAACACCATCAAACAGGAAGTGATGATGCTGCAAACCAGAAGTGATTTCATCAAAAGTGGGCGGGGACAGAAACACGTTTTGTAAAACTTTAAAAGGAGTAAAAAATACACAGTATTACATAAGATAAGACCCGCATCTATACCGGCACCTGAAAATCATCCCCTCATTCCGCAGGGTGCCCGCTCTTTTTTGCGGGTAACCCGGGGATACCCTGCAGGACTCTAAGTAGGTAGTTCTTCACAGTGAGGTTGTGGCGTGGAATGCACTGCTGGATGATGTTGTGATGGCAGATGCTACTAATGCCTTTAGGGTCAGGGCACACAGGCAGATTCGGGGAGATTAGTCGCCAGACGTTGCCTCAGGAGGAACGTTTAGCCGGTGGGAAGGCAGTTTGGGGAGATTAATTCGCCCCGAAGAAGAGATTTGTCGCTGGGCGAATAATCACCCCGACTCTGCCTGTGTGCCCTAACCCTAAAAGTGGCTTCGATGATTTCTTGGACAGTTATGATATCCAAGGTTGAGCCCCCTGTGCTCCAGAAATTTACCACAGTGCACATAGCTCTCTGCTGTACATTTACTTTACCTGGCTAAAATGCAAGTAAAGCAATGTGTAGATTCAGAAAACCCTAGAACTGCAGCTACTGTTTAATTGTGCATGCCCCCATTGTTTATTAACGTGTTCTTCCATGCACTCAAACACGCAATCATCTCATGTTACAGCACAGACCTTGGACTGTAAATAATGGGGGTTGAAGAAAAGGAACACAATATTTTAAATATCCAAGTACATAAATTACTTATTGTAGGCCTTCTGGTGGAAGCTTCCAAACAGTGAATTTGGTTTGCCATATGTGGGTCTCTAAGAATTGCATAGGAGGCATAACTTAAACTAGGGATAAAAATGGATTTATTTTCAGATGCTGCAGAATGACTAGAACACCAATGTCATATACTGAAAAATGAGGGGTGCATTATAATGGAATGTACAAGGGCCCTGAACCTCTGATCTATTGATTAGCCCTGGGTTTTTTTTTTTATATATATTATGATTGTTAATTGTAGTACAGCTTGAACCTGCCCTTACACTATGTTCCAACTGCATAGATTTACTACAGAACTACAAAACAAACCCTCTAAATAAAGCTTAGGACGTTTATACACGTTTTATAGTTTAAAATGTTTATTTAGGTCGATTTGGTTATACGGTGCTGAGCAGTACATTCTGAAGTCATCCACAGAATCCAACTACAGCTACTCTTGAGACAGGAGGAGAATACTGCCATCTTGTGCCTGGCCCACAAACCTTGCCCAACTCATTCTCTGCTGGTCGCTTCATCTCGGTTTTTCAGCCTCAGCCTGCACTTGAGTTTTCAGTACCCAATAATTCATAGATAGATTTGTAGAATCAGCGATGAAGCGTTTAATACTTTATGCAAATTAATTTCTCTCAACTTTTCACAACATACTCGTGACCTAAAGTTAGTGTTAGACCTCCATATAGTGATCAGGGACTCAGAGGATGGACTCTTGTGCTCCTGCATCAGTTCCGTTCTTCAGATTCTGTGCCTATAGAGGAATGCTGCCAAAACAAATGGCGTTCCTTGCAGATGAATGCATTGTACCGTTCTTGTTATACTGTTACTTTAGATTCGTCTCTATGTTATTAGATTATTTTGCTTTCGTTCTTTACAACATAACATGTATTGTCAAGCAACGCAACAGTTAGGAGATGACTAGATCTGCCTTTTTCCCCCAAATGCAAATGTTCTAACGTCTGTAGTGAGAAAGGTGTCTGAAGCTTTAAGAAAACAAAAACTCAGTAAAGGTGGTGGGATTTATAAAGGGGTATATACCCACCTACAGATGGAGAACATTTTTGTGGTCATAACCCCACTGGTTTTATATTTGTATAATATTGAAAACTCAGTGGTGGGCCATGAAGAATACCTGACAGTTTTACCACTGGGCAGCACAGATCAATCCAGATACATTCTTTTCGTTGTCTGCCCTAGCTATTCCTGAACCCACATGATATATTTGAAAGTGTGCTTTAAGGAAAAGTGAAAGAAACCATCCTAAACTATTGTTTCTGTCTAAGATCATCATCTTCATCAATGTAATACAAACCTTAAAACAAGAAGGTAAAAAGTAAAACTTTGCTAGAATTACTTTTCATCCTCATAAAATAACAAAACCTGGTATTCAGACAGAAACACTGTCCCCACAGGCAGCCGCAGACAACATTTGACAATTCATTCTGTGCAGGGAAAGCGAGTTGTCACTTACACTAGGCCATTAAAAGTATAAAAATACACAACACAGAACATGTTGGTTAGGCACTGTAAAAGGGTTAGGAATCCAAATGGTTGCAACTGTCATCCGATACCTTACTGTGGTCTGCTACTTGTAAATCTGCTTCAGGGGAGTCAGCACTGTAGAGTTCCTCAGGAATAGTTGCAGCGGTGGGTGTAGTTTGGGGGGTTATTGTCTGACCAAACCCTTGGTAGTGCCCTGATGGAGATGGTGGTATAGAGGAAGCTGCAGATATGGGATCCTGAGTTGATGAAGACAGCAAGCTTGTATGTTCATTTTGTTCTGGGTCGTCATTAAAAAACATTTTCCTGGGTCTGCCCAATACAGTCCTTCCTGCAAATACCAACCACATCTTCTTTATTACAACACAGTGAAGGATGAATCAATCCTCTCATAAAATACACACATGCATATATTACATACAATATAGGACCAAAAGTTTTCATACTCCTGTGTGTCAAGCATTTCATTCCCAATAATAATGTTGATTTCCCTTTACTAGTCCCCAAATTGGTGCCAACGCAGAATTGTCAAGAATGTCAATGTATGATGTAGAATTTAGGTCTACTTAAACAGCAAACAGATTTTTTTATATTCAATTTTGAAATCTGACATGGGGGTAGACATTTTGTCAGTTTCCCAGCTGCCCCAGCTGGGAAACTGACAGCACTGGGTATGGAATATCAATTATGCAGTTTTAATATTTTACTTATTTGCAAATAGGGATGCACCTAAAGCCAGGATTTGGTCTGGGATTCAGCCTTTTTCAGCAGGATTCGACTCAATCCTCATGTCTGGCCAAACCAAATCCAAATTTGCATATGCAAATTAGGGTCAGGAAGGGAAATCACTTAACATTTTGTCACAAAACAAGGAAGTACAATTTTTTGCCCTCTTTCCCTTCCCGACTTGGCCGAATCCCAGTAGTAGATTCGGTGTATGCCTACAAGTCTGGGTTTGATTTGGTGTTTGTCAAATATTTGCAGAGGATTCTTTATTCATCATAATCCAAAAATTATGGATTTGGTGCATCCTCAAACAAGAGTAATGGGGGATGAATTCAACAGATCTCAAAGAAAGGTGCAAATGACAGACTGAAGCAAAAGAAAGGCTAGCCAGGGTATCCAATGTTACGGCCAAAAACATCAGCAATTGCTACTTACCAACGTTTCGTACTTGCTCCGATATGTCGGCTCGAATATCAGATATATCCCACATGGCAAGAAATGAATCGAAACATGAGCCCTCTTCAGCCTCCTGAACGTATGGCTTATATGTGAAGCTATAATGGTGAGCAACAGCAGCCAGGAACATTTCAACACAAATAATGAAGTCCTGGAATAATAAAAGAAAGGCATAAATAAATGCTACAGGCTACACACAGAAATCTTTGAAGAGAAACAGATGCCGAGAGAGGGATAGTGATGATAAACTTGATTATTTCAGAAACAGTGCAGAATTTGTAATTCATTGTATTTAGAAAGTTTCTTACTTCATTGTGAGGAAGCTTATATTATATTTTCATAGTAGTTCCCCTTGAACAACCCCTTTAATGGCTACAGTGAATTAGGTCATTTGTGACAAGCCCATACTTCCTATTTTGTGGCAATAGTTTGAGGAAGCCCTTTCCTGTTACAGCAGGCATGTCCAAAGTGCGGCCCATTTTCAAATTTACACCGGCCCTCAGCCTCCATCATGAAATTAATAATAATGAGGCCCCCCCAGCACAGTGCGATCAGGAATCCCATAGCAGTAATATTAAGGCACATTAGTGAAATGATCTGGCACGTAGAGACGCGATGTTTTTGCATACTTCTTTAGGGCTGAAGGTGTCAATAGACGTACTGACGTGCCAGTACAGTAAACTAAAGAAGTATGGCTTCACTACGTTCCAGTAAGTGTCTATTGCTAACACCTTCAGTATAGACGAAGTGGCAGATCATTTCACTAATGTGCCCAAATATTACTGCTACGATTACTCTATTCCTGTAATTTAATGTGAATGGTTCAAAGAATGTCGGGCTGAATGGTCGGCCCCCCCACACATTTTCACCTCACCAAATCTGGCCCTCATTGCAAAAAGTTTGGGCACCCCTGTGTTACAGCATGATAACAACCACATCCATTAAGCAAGGTCAGTACAAAATTGGGTTTGCTGAAATTAGAGTGGAAGAACCTGGCTGGCCTGCATAAAGCTCAGAGCTCAAGCTAAATAAACACCTATGGATGAACTTGAAAGCCAGCTGCAAGCCAGACCTGATCCCAACATCAGTGGCCAACCCTTACTAATGTTCTTACACATACAGAAGCAAATCCCACAAATAATGTTCTAAAATCTATGGGAAAGGCTTTTAATAAGTGCAGGCTGCAAAGGGAGTACCAATTTTATATTAAAGTCCATTTAATTTAGCTGAGAGCTATAAAAATGAAGCATTTAACAGAAATAATGTTCCCCCTTACCCAAAAGTCTCTATTTACTTCATTATGTCTGTAACAGATAGACGTTACAGCAGAATAGTAGCAATGTATGGAAGTACCAGAAGCATTAGATATACAATATATAGTAAATAAAGTACCCCCTCTTGTAAAATATAAGGATATTATAAGTTACCGAGGAGTTTCATGACCATATAAAAACACGAGGCCGAAGGCCGAGTGTTTTTATACAGGTCATGGAACTCCGAGGTAACTTATAATATCCTCATATTTTACAACTGGGGGTACTTTATTAATTATAATACACAAATTTTAGTGACTCATGTGACAGAAATTACATCACTACTCACCGTTTATAACTGATGACATCACTACTCACCGTTTATAAGGATATAATTTACAAGATATTCATGGCTTTTGTGTATTATAATAATATAGAATATACCTGCAGACCAGTGGCCACATCTTGAACTCTTTTCCATTCCCAGGTATTGGAAATGACACCGGCCTTTACCAAGATGGCTATGAATACAGCTTGCCTATAGGGTAAAGGAGACCAAGGGGGTTATTTATCAAAATTCCAAAGATATCCGGACAGGGTTTCCCCTTATTTATCTATACATTTTCCCAAAAACTTACTGAGCTGGAACAAACTAAAAAAAATAAATCTGAAAACTGTCTAATCTATTGCACGAAACCAATCGTAAGTCATACATAGTTATAATGTTATACTTTCTCTGCATCCCCACTTTAACTGATTTGGATTAAAAAGGGAATTGTGGGTACCACCAATATAAAGGAACAAAATCAAATAACCCATATGACCCATTTACTGTTGCACTTATATGAAGTAAAAAGATATTTGGGACAGATTCTAAACACCAGGAAAACAGACAAGCTGGTAAAAAGCGTGACCACACTAAATACGCAGGATAAAAATAAATTGTCAGAAAGAGCACTTACCAAAATGAGACAAACACAACCATCTTGACGCACAGGAACTTGCCAACTGGCTGAATGGGGTTCAGCTCTTCTTTGAGTACTTTATAAAACAGAACAAGGCAATACATAGCAAACTAGTAAAAGACACAACAAAAAAAAAAAAAACAGTTAATTGAAGGTTCACAGGCCTATCTGTATAAAGAAAAATCACATGTTAATTCTTTGCTAAAAGCAAAAGAAAGTCTAGGAATTAAGCATTAAGTGCTTAAAAGTTACATTAGGATGAGAATCCGAGACATTGGTACGTACATCATATACCAGCCAGATGCATTGCTGCAGGTAATAATGCAATTTGCAATAATGGCAAACCATTGATCTCAATGTAAATACCAGCACTGAAAATAATCAAATCAGACTTAAGAGCTTCTGTGATGGAAGATATGGCAGAAGTAATTCTGTTTCTAAGAACAATACTTTAATTTTGGATTGTATTTAACAGCTGTTCTACAGCTATATGCCGGGTTCAATTAATATTTAATTTGTTTTAGGTTTTCCAGTTGTTTTTGGTTTATGTAGTTTAACTAATTTTGGTTTAGAATTACCAGAGGATGTGGTTTATATTTTTGAACTTTGGCACTGATAAAATGCCTTGTATGTTGTGTACTTGGACAATGTCTAAATTCAGACACATAAGGTCATATGTAAGTCGGCAAATGCAGTGAGCACAAAGCGATTTTGAGCACAATCGCCATGCCCCCCCCCCCAAGAATCCCAGCATCACTGCAGACTCAAGGGGGTGACTTGGCACAACTGCGCAGCACCTACTGCAATTGTATCCAATTTGCTAAAATGAATACAACAACCTTTACAACAAGTACCTTTAATGAAAGTGTTTTTCTGTGAAACTGACTGCGGGGTAATTATAGGGGGTAGCAACTGCACTTGCAGGAGTATAAAAGCCCTATACGGCAGACACACCCCCACACACTACTTGGATAGGTTGACGTTAATCTAGGAGCTACACTCACTCACTTGTGCGAATCCAATCGTGCTGCAGCACACACACAACAGTAGAAAGTGCAGTATTTTGTTTGAATACCGAATCAAACCCTAATTTGCATATGTAAATTATGGGTGGGAAGGGGAAATCATTTTTTACTTCCTTGTTTTGTGACAAAAAGTCACACAATTTCCCTCCCGCCCCTAATTTGCATATACAAATTAGGGTTTAGAAGGATTCGGCCGAATCCGAATCCTGCTGAAAAAGGGGGAATCCCAAACTGAATCCTGGATTTGGTGCATCCCTACAATAAATTAAAGTAGCAGGCACCCGCTTGGAAAGTTACGGGTTTTGTGCGGGAATGATCTATTACAGTAGCCGATACAATGATGGCAGCCCCATGTGGTTTTTGCTTTAGCAGGTGAAAGAAGTGAGTGCATATCCATATGTGCATAACTATGTGCTTATTTCATTTAATTATGTTCTGATCTTGGTGTATGATGTTTATATAATCATTCAGCTGAGGCTACATCCAGTGCTATTCCTAAATGTCTGAATTTAATGAAAAGAAAACATGTTCCAGTATTTCTGCATGCTAAATATAAAAGGTACTTTGACATTTCATACGCAGCTAACATAATAACATCATTCAAAACAAAGATGGTAAATTCCTACCACTTGCGATACGTTGTTTATTATAACCAAGTAAGTCCAGGCATTTTTTACACTGAAGTCACCTTCTCCGTATACTCCAGTCAGCTGACAAATCCTGAATAAAAAAAAAAATGGGAATAAATGGGCAACTTGTTGACTTCATTCCCTCATCCACTGACAATTGGGAATGGGACTACATAAACTTTAGCACCATCCATGAATTACTGAACAAACGGTCAGGCTATCTCCTGGTTTAGAATTTGTTGTTGGAGCATACACATTAGAAGCCTATATGGCCGTTTGAACAAGTGAGCATGTTCTTGGTTGGCTCTGAACAGTAATAGTGGTCAGAAATGCCGCTGCCCAGCTCTGCATATTCAGCATTGGTACAGAACAGAGAAATTAGTTGGTTGGGGGATGATGGTGCAAAGAACCAATCGTTAATGTTGCCTTTATTGTCCTTTAAAGGATAAGTAAACCTAAAATATAAGTGAATGTAAAATTAATGAGGCTGCTATTCTATAAGCAATTTTGCAATACATTCGTCATTTATCTTTTAATTCTAAGATATTAAAGGATAGATGTACTGTTAACATGTTAACAGCTCCACCTGCTGGTCATTTTCCTACTAGTCTGGCCACCAAGTAGTCAAGTAAGTTGTCAGTTTTTTAAAAGGACATCAGAGCAGCCCTCTTTCTTTCTCCTGACAACTTCCTTGACTACTTGGTGGCTAGACTGGTAGGAAAATGACCAGCAGGTGTAGTTCAAATTCATTCAGGTTAACAGTACATGTATCCCTTAAAGGAGAACTAAATCCTTAAAATGAATGTGGCTAAAAATTCCGTATTTTTTATACAGAACTTATGGCACCAGCCTAAAGTTTCAGCTTGTCAATAACAGCAATGATCCAGGACTTCAAACTTGTCACAGGGGGTCACCATCTTGGAAAGTGTCTGCGACACTCACATGATCAGTGGGCTCTGAGCAGCTGTTGAGAAGCTAAGCTTAGGTTGTCGCAAATTATCAAACAGAATATGAGGTTGGTCTGTAATATAAGCTGATGCTACAGGGCTGATTATTAAACTCTGGTTACTGGTTTTTGTGCTGCCATGTAGTAATTATCTGTATTAATTACTAATCAGCCTGATATTGTGACATTTCTATTCTATGTGTAATGTATATTGTGAGTGGGTCCCTAAGCTCAGTAAGTGACAGCAGCACAGAGCATGTGCAGTGAATCAGCAGAAAAGAAGATGGGGAGCTACTGAGGCATCTTTGGATACACACATCTTCCCTGCTAAAGGGCTGTGGTTGCCTTGGGCTGGTACAGAAGCACAAAACATTATGTACAACATTTCTACCTAATTCTTTAGTTAGGCTTTACTTCTCCTTTAATATCTTGTCATTAAATAAATAATGAATGTACATAGCAAAAGTGTTTAGAATAGCACTCATTAATTTTACATTCACTTATTTTTAAGGTTTACTTATCCTTTAATATTAACTGTAAAGTAGGAGTAGACAGCAAGTGAGAATAAATTGCACAATGTCCCTTAATCTTTGGGAATGTTAATATTTGCTCTATTTTTAAATGTTTTGCTCAATTGATCGGCCGTTTCCCATCCTAAAAATTGTCAATAATACAACTTAGCAAGGTAAACGGACGCCAGCATTGCAATATATTATATATGCTATACAAAAGGCTATTACATTTCAAAATGGACAGCTTTTGTTGTTGTTCCAATGCATAAAATACGCTGATAAGCAAAAAATATTTATTGATCTTGTCATATTTCCAACTTTTTTCATTCTGAAAATTGACTTGCTGAATATCAGTTCAGCAAGTCACTTTACAGTATAACAAACTGGAATGGAAAGAGATGCCTAGCCCTTTACAAGGCATACTTACAAGGCAATTACAGTTGTGACAGGCCGAACCACAGTATATTGAAGCACGCCCAGCTTGCATCTGAACAATAGCACACTACAAGAGAATCATATATTTTATTTGCATATTTCAATTCACAAATGTTTTCAGAAGAGATTTCTATCATATCTACATAATCATCTATGTAGACAGATATGTACGTTTCAACGAAGAGTAGCAACAAAGCTTAATACAGGTATGGGACCCGTTATCCAGAATGCTCGGGACCTGTGGTTTGCCGGATAACAGATCTTTCTGTAATTTGGGTCTTCATGCCTTAAATCTACTAGAAATTCATTTAAGCATTAAATAAACCCAATAGGCTGGTTTTGCCTCCAATAAGGATTAATTATATCTTAGTTGGGATCAAGTACAAGCGACTGTTTTATTATTACAGAGAAAAAGGAAATCATTTTTAGAAATTTGGATTATTTGGATAAAACGGAGTCTATGGGAGGGAGGCAGCCATTCCGTAATTCGAAGCTTTCTGGATATCGGGTTTCCGGATAAGGGATCCCATACCTGTACAATGAAAACTGCACTTACAATCTCTCTTTTATATTTGAGTGAGAGTAGAGTTTGTTCAAACTCCTACATACCACATATATGTTTATCACGCGACAGCACTCCATTTAAACCAATATACGGTACCTTTAATTCTCACATTTCAGGGCAACAAAATAACATTTTAACTGGCACGGCTCAAACAACGCCTTGTATCCACCTGGACATATCGCCATCTAGTGTTGCTACTTATCAATACACATTGATTTGCACATTGGCACCAATATGGCAATCATGCATCTTACGTAAGGCCAAGTACAAGGTATTGTTTTATTTTTACAGAGAGAAACCAAAATCATTTTTAAAATATGCTTACAATGGACTCCGTGGGAGATGGTCATCCCATAATTTGAAGCTTTCTATATAACAGGTTTCCGTATTTTGCTCTGCCAACTGACGTAGACAGGACCTTACGCAGTCACGCTGGCTTAAATTAAACCCAAATGTAAATATTGTTTAAATGGCCATCTCTGTTTGTTTGAAAAAAAATGATCTAAAGGTGATCATCCTATTTATTGAATTAAGGGTCTGGATAGTCTGACTGACCACGTAGACCAATTAAACAAGACCAATCAACTGTGTGACCAAAATGGTTCAATTAAATGGTTCAATTAAGATCAACATCAGACTTCCCTCTATGCCAATGTCCTCTCCATATTCTGAGAAGGGGCATCAGAAGATTAAATTTTCAGTTCAGGTAAACTGACTGTGATCCAATGGATTTGTGGATAGTCTGGATAAACTGCCACCTCTTTCCCCCATACAAACCCACATGGACATGCAGCAAGGTCAACATTGGCCAAACAACTCTAATCTATTTTTGTATAATCACTGCTACGCCTGTCTTCTAGTGTATTTGTAAGAGATCATGCTAAATAAAGAGAAAAGCGGAATAAAAAAGGATTTTACACTATTTCTGCGCTTTTTAACTTCTCCTAGCAAGAGGATATCCTACAGCCCTATTTCTACAAGGTTTCTGATGTGCACATGTTAAAGTTAAACGTTTGTAAGTACCCATTCAAACACCTACACGTGGTGACTTTTTAATGGATAATTGCACAAAAGGTATAATTGGAAACATATGAAAGTGTGGAACTACGTTATAAGTAAATATTACACTATAAAATTTTTAGCGTTTTCCCTTTTCATCCTACTTTTTCCCCTGAGCTTTATTTAGCGCAGACCTTTTAAACTTTGGATTTTATTGTATTTACTCGAGGAGAAACAAGCATTGGTGGGTCGGATACTAAAGGGGAAGATCCAGAAACATTGGTCATTTCTTTTAAAGTGGACCCGTCACCCAGACACACAAATCTGTAAAATAAAAGTCCTTTTCAAATTAAACATGAAATCCAATTTCAATTTTTTATTAAAGCATTCATAACTGTTGTAAACTCATTTAAAAATCTCAGCTGTCAATCAAATGTTGTCTGCCCCGCCTCTATGCCTAGGCATAGAGGCGGGGCAGACAATTGCTTTCACTTTCCATTCAGCACTTCCTAGTTGTCACTGCTCTCCCCACATTCTCCCGTTCTCTTCACCGTTTAATTGTGTAACCAGGGCATGGGGATGGACATCAGGTCCCCCATTCTGGTGCACAAACAAGATTCTGAGATGATACAAGGCTTGTCTTAATAACAGTGTCCACAAAATGGCTCCTGCCTGCTTGTTAGAATTATGAATTCCCAGACTGAAGGAAACAAGGTTCAAATAATTTATATAGTGTAAATAAAGTTCATTTTGCTTGACTAATGTGATAAAATAGGATTTTGAATAATTTTTTTGGGTGACGGGTCCACTTTAAGCAAAAACGCCTGTCTTCTAGTCAGCTTCATACTTACTCTCCCATTGCCCATGGTGGACAGCAGCATAGAGGCGGAAGATGTCTTTGTTGGTCTTTGGCTTCAAGAACTAATGCCAGATTTGGGCAACGATTTGTTAGATAGTTCAAAAGGAAAATCATGAAGTTGTAGATGACATAAGCCTCATAGCATTCTCGGCAGGTGTCAACATAAATAGCAATGTCAGGATATTTCAGAGCGATCCACTGTATTGTTGATGGCAAGCAAGGAAAACAACAAAAATATGTTTAACACAAGGAAATATGCCACAGACAAGAGAATGAAAGAAACTGTGTATCACATTTAAAGGAGAACTAAAGCTTAACTAAAGAAGTAGCTAGAAATGTTGTACATTATATTTGGATTTCTGTACCAGCGCAAGGCAACTACAGCCCTTTAGCAGTAAAGATCTGTGTCTCCAAAGATGCCCCAGTAGCTCCCCATCTTCTTTTCTGCTAATTCACTGTACATGCTCTGTGCTGCTGTCACTGAGCTTAGGGATCACTCAAAATATACAGTACACATAGAATAGAAATGTCACAATATCAGGCTGATTAGTAATTAATACAGATAATTACTACATGGCAGCACAGAAACCAGTGCAACTAGCATCAGAATATATTAATCCGCCTTGTAACATCAATTTATATTACAGGCCAACCTCATTTTCGGGTTGATAATTTGTGACAACCCCTAATCTTAGCTTCTCAACAGCTGCTCAGAGCCCACTGAGCATGTGTGTGTCACAGACACTTTCCAAGATGTTGACCCCCTGTGACAAGTTTGAAGTCCTGGATCATTGCTGCTATTGAGAAGCTGAAACTTTAAGATGGTGAGAGAAGTTCAATATATAAAACATGGCATTTTTTAGCCACATTCATTTTTAGGGTTTAGTTCTTCTTTAATAAAATTTCTGGCAGATTTTTAAAACGGTACTTAAAGTAGGGTTGCACCAAATCCACTGTTTTTGGATTCAGCTCAATCCCAAATCCTTTGTGAAAGATTACTGAACTAAATCCTAATTTGCATATGTATATTAGGGAAACAAGGGGGGATAAAAACCACTTGCACAGTGCGCGGTCAAATTTTTTTTGACTTCCTTGTTTATGTGATGAAAAGTCACATTATTTTTTTGGATTCAGTTCGAATCCTACTAAAAAAAGGGCAGATTCATGGCCGAAACGAACCTTGGACTTGGTGCATCCCTATTTTATGGTATTTGATACTCTGACCTAGTTCTGTTTAAAGCGGTGGTTCACCTTTAAGGTAACTTGTATTACCGGTATGTTAAAGAACGGCCAACTCTAAGCAACTTTTCAATTGGTTTTCATTATTTTATTTTTTTTATAGTTTTATAGTTATTTGCCTTTTTCTTCTGACTCTTTGCAGCTCTCAAATGGGCGTCGCTGACTCCCTTCTAAAAAACAAATGCTCTGTAAGGCTACAAATGTATTATTACTGATCCATCTATTTAGGCCTCTCATATTCATATTCCAGTCTCTTATTCAAATCAATGCATGGTTGCTAGGGTAATTTGGACCCTAGTAACCAGATTGCTTAAGATGCAAATTAGAGAGCTGCTGAATAAAAAGCTAAATAACTCAAAAACCAAAAATAATAAAAAATTAAAACAAACTGCAAATTGTCTAAAAATATTACTCTCTACATCAAAAATATTACTCTCTACATCATACTAAAAGTTATCGCAAAGGTGAACAACCCCTTTGATATTATTTCATACTCATACAGTACTACTGACATACAGTACACGTTCTATATAGCTGAGGCTTAGTTCCAAACTGACTGCTTTCTAATAGCAATTACTCTCATAATTTCATTGCACACCTCTGCTCCAGATCCATTACCTTCCTTTGGGCATGGAAAGAGGGGGAATGCTAATTTATGTAGAAGCTTCAAAATATAAAAAGAAAACATGTAGACACTGGGTTCAACCCTTACGATTTTTATTTGTATTTTCCTGCTCTTGGCTGTAGGTGGAAGATACAGAGTCTCAGGTCAGTAGCATTCCAGTTATTCCTGCCTCTCCACTGATTACTGCCTTAGGGCTCATGGGCTGTGTCAAAATATCAGCAACTGGGATCCTACTAGGGTGAGACTGAACAATCATTCCAACGACAGCAGTACCCATGGGAATCAGTGTGAAATTACAATTCCATCTGATACTCTCACAAAGGAGGTAGTCATATCACAATTTCAATTCTCACCGCCTATTCAGGCAGACAATCTCAAATAAAGATTAAAAGCAGACAATGATTTTTTTATGTATTACTTGGCCTTGGCCACGCTCCTCAGGAACTATGAATACCACAAATGGACAAGCCTTGTCTAAAACAACCTGTGAGCGGCACTAATTATAATAGTACAGGATCTATTATCTGGAATGCTTGGGACCTGGGGTTTTCAGGATAAGGGATCTTTACGTAATTTGGATCTCTAATTTGTTAAAGATAAACCCAATAGGATTATTACACCACCAATGTGGATTTATGCATCTTAGTTACTATACAATACTCTGGACCTGGGGTTTTCCGGATAAGGGATCTTTTAGTTATTTTGATCTTTATACCTTAAGTCTACTAGAAAATCATGTAAACATTAAATAAACCCAATAGGCTGGTTTTGCTTCCAGTAAAGATTCATTATTTTTTAGTACAAAGTACTGTTTAGAAAAGCAAATCATTTTTAAAAATATGTATTATTTAAATAAAATGAAGTCTATGGGAGGCGGCCTTTCTGAGCTTTCTGGATAATGGGTTTCCCGGATAACGGATCAGATACCTGTATAAGGTACTGTTTTATTATTACAGAGAAAAAGGAAATCACATTTTAAAATTTGAAGTAATTGCTTAAAATGAACGCTTTTGGCCTTGCGGTAATTTGCTTTCTTGGTAAGGGAGCCCACACCCGTATAACTATAAAAACACTAGTAAATCATGGGATTTTGGTTTAGGAAGACATGGTTCCTGATGAGATCTTCTGCATGGATTACGTGGGTTTACCAAGAGATGTTTCAATTGTTTTTCTTCCTACCCTGTTACTGCTGAGCAATATACCATGCAGGAGACGTCTGCCATTTGATAATGTGAAGTATAAGGGCTCTTACACACGATTGTTTTTGCCTGCGCTCCCCTGCGTTACGATCTCTTCCGTTCAGCCGCAGGGGAGCGCAGGAGCAGACTCAGTCAATTATTTTGAAGGGGGCTGTACTCACACAGACGCATGTATGCGACGAACGCAGGTGAAATGCAACCTGCTGCGTTCCATCTGTGTTTGCTGCTTACATGCGTCTGTGTGAGTACAGCCCCCTTCAAAATAAATGACTGAGTCTGCTCCTGCGCTCCCCTGCGGCTGAACGGAAGAAAACGCAATGCAGGGGAGCGCAGGCAAAAGCGGCCCTGTGTAAGAGCCCTAATGATAATGTGCTATGTACTACAATATGTGGTCTTTAAAATTATAAACAAACAGGGTTACAAATAAATGGCATGATATTCTAGACAATTATATGACTTGTCAAGTGTTTGTAGTCATGTTCACACTGATCTGCAAACAATACAAATATACTTACACTGTCTACACTGTAAATTGGCACCATCCACAGTATCCTGTTAAAAGAAGAAACTGTTCAGTACAATGCAGTTTATTTAAGAGCAAACAGTTAGGCGATAAGCAGAGAAAGAGTTACCTGATTATGGGCTTCTGCAACTCTGGCTGTGTATAATGAACCAAATGCTGCAAGATACCCCACAGAGATATTGGTATGGTCATAAGAACAAATATCCCAGCAATAAACCACGCCTTGGTGTGCACACCAACCTGCAAAACAGCACAACAGTTTCACTTTCCTGTATCTATGTTGCCTGTCAATGGTAGATATCAACCAGCTGCTTTAATCACAGAAAAAAAACTGTCAATTTCATGCTAAAGGTGGAAACGACTTCTCTAATTAGTTTTCAATTATCAGTCATAGTTAAACCCCTTGTGTAAAGAACTCTTCCTTATCTGTGGTCCTGAGACACAAACAGCAGCAGAGAAAAGCTTATTTTTTGACTACAGAGGGAGGGGAGGTAGAAAAGGTAAGAACAATGATCCATTAATACTTCATAAAGAAAAAGATTACAAATCTATATTTGTATTAAAAAAAGGCAGACGACATTTTTAGTACAAATCTCATATGTTTCTCATATGTCGAACTTTAGGTCTATACTGACCCTTTTAGACCACTGACAGACAAGGAGACTTGTCGCCCCTTGATTAATCTCCTCTTGTATTGACGACTAATCTTCTCCAAATACAAGTCTTTGATCCCGTTGCGTTTGGGCTTCCAGAGCTTTAAAATCACATGGTTTAAATAGTTTGAATGTGGTCAGGCTAAACACTGAAATATTGATAAATCCGAATTCCACAAAACTGCTTGGATTTGACCAGATTTGCTGCATCACTATGTGTGTGCAACTGCATACATTTTAAAAAATAAATGTGTTTTTTTTTTTTAAAGGAAACCGATAGGATAAATTAAAAAACCCTAATTTTGTAGGCAATTATGTGTACTATATGGTAGGCCAGCTTAAATATATTGCAATATATGGACAAACAATCCCTGTTTTGTTTAAAGGGTAAGGCATTTTTTAGTAGCAGTATGCACAAAATGTCTCTGTCTTAAATATATTGATAATGGGTTGAGTGCAGAGGACTCTTGTATTTGACTATATGTATTTTGTGGTCACAGCCTCATTGCACCCCCGCCTAATGGTTTTAAAAAATAGTGGTGAGCACAACTTTCCCTTGTTTGTTATAGTTTATACAGGAGCAGTGACCAGCTCCATGTTGTAGCTCCCACCCTTCCCAGCTATAGTCAGGTGATCCCACTGGTGTCTAATAAAAGGGCAGCCAAGTATGGAGGTTTACTTTGAAAGCAGCAAGTTAAGTTGCAGGTAAAACCAAGTCCCTTTGTAAAATGTATAATGAAGCAATAGAATTCTTAATGAATCAGATAAAATTGAGCATAGGACTGGCCAGATATGGGATGACTTTGACGTAGTTGGCCAGCTTAAATATATTGCAATATATGGACAAACAATCCCTGTTTTGTTTAAAGGGTAAGGCATTTTTTAGTAGCAGTATGCACAAAATGTCTCTGTCTTAAATATATTGATAATGGGTTGAGTGCAGAGGACTCTTGTATTTGACTATGTGTACTATATGGTGCTGGTTTCACATTGTTCTAAAAATTAATATCTTTCAAAATAGCCCCTTTATTGGAGCTCCCCATAGATATTCTCTAGTCCCTGTCAATGTTTCAAATGAGGGGCGGGCATGTCCTAAAAGAACAGTAGGAGGGGGGATAGCCAATCACAGCCCTGCAGTCACACAAGCAAAGGCAGGCTTCAGTTCCCTAGCAGGTCAGCCTAGCTTCTGATTGGTTCCTATCCTACAGTGCAGTGTGCCGAGTGCCACTGGCAGCAGGAGGCAGCATGAAGTGCAACAGTAAAACCCGCACCTGACCCGACCCTAACCCGCCCTCCACCTGCACCCGACTTCTGGCTTCCATTTATAGACCCGCGCTGCCCCGCCCAAGATGTTACAAGGGGTGGGGTGATCAGGCGCGCGTCTATAACAAAGGAAGTCGGAAGCCGGCAGTACAACCCTGACCCGCCCGCCACCTGCAAAAGGGGGTGTGAAGTAAATACGAACCGACCTGCAGGTAAACCCTCCCACACATAAATAGCGCTGGCACATTCTTGTTTTTTACATAATATATCTCCTTACAAGTTTATGATCATAAAATTGCCAAGCCACCATACCACATCAAGGTAAACCCCATATGGTGGTCCTAACCATTTACCTCTTTATATATTTTACACAGGCCAGCACTCCCTTCCTTGCCTACATTTCTTGGGAAAAGTGTCTCCTAAAACAAGCATTGGTCTCAATGACTGATCCTCCCCTTCTGTAGGAGAAAGACCTCTGAAAACATCACCCGTTTTTCAAGGCATGAGACCTCAATGGGAATGGGGTGCTACAACTACATTACTTGTACTTCCCTTCTGCAGAATAACTCTGGTAACATACAAAAAAAATACAAAGCTTTGTGTGAGCACTACAAGAATAAGAAAAATAAAAGAAGCGTAATGGAAGCGTGTCCATATTATGTCCATATTTCCCACTAACATGCAAAATAAAAGCACATTGTGCTACTTTCATTTTTCTTATTGATCATTTAGTATCTGTGCAAGTGTATATCATTTCAACCAAGGGTTTTTAGTTACAAGTTTATGAACAGAAAATTGCAAGTCACCTTTTTAATTGGTCTTCATCTTTTTATTGTAGTTTTTAAATCATTTGCCTTCCAGTTCTGCCTCTTTCTAGCTTCCCTTGTTGACAGGGGGGGGGGGGTCACTTACCTCTGCAAAAATTGTTACCTGGAAGGCTACAGTTTTAGGCTAATGCCACACTGGGCTGAAATCGGCCTACTGAAATAGGCAAACCAAAAATCAGCTGTCACGCAGGCATTAGCCACCTCTCCTGTTGCACCCAAACTGTTGTGTCGGCTAGGGTGTAGGTGCGCGAGGCTGATTTTGGCAAATCACTCTTGCTCTGAAATCAGTCGAGTGTGCCTGCACCCTAGCTGACACAACAGTTCCAGGTGCAGACAGAAGAAGAGACCGATTTCAGCTGCAATGTGGCATTAGCCTTAAAGTTAACGTTGCTTTCTGTTGTTCACCTTTATATTCAATCTCCTCACATTCTAGTCAGCCATCTGCTCTTCTCACTAAGTTTAACCATTCCTCCCAACATTTTGGAAATAAAAAGAGGGACAAAAAAGTTGTGTCACGACAATTTTTTTTGACCACATCCATTTTTTTGTGGCCACACCCCCAAAATTAATGTTCATTTTACAAAATTTGCCAGGTTATGAAAGTTTGAACATATTTCATTTCTTACAGTTTTGCTGAATTGCCAAGCTGTGAGTCTAACTTCTCCCAAGGGAGCTGTTATCTTATATTGTCACAATTACTTATTTGCTTATCTCAAAATGGTTACAAAAAAGTATCTTATCTGCAGCTGTGGCTGTTCTGCCAAAAGCCAATTACGTTAGAAACTTTGTCTTTCTGGCTGTTCAGTGCAGAGAAAAACAGGACTTTCCAGTACAAATGAGGGACTGCGGGTTGAGCTGTCAAAAGAGGGACTGTCCCTCTAAAAACGGTAAAGTTGGGATGTATGGACTTTAACCAGACATGTTCTCCTACCCCTAATATGTTTGAAAATAGTCAGTCATTAAAACACTTCCTGGTTGCTAGGTAAAATGGGACCTTAATAACATTGATGTACTGTATGTGGAAAACGTCTGATATCATTTTTTATTATAACTAAAAGGAAAAACACAACATAAAAGGCAAATTGCAAATCAGAATATCATTGTTGACATTATGCTAAAAGGTTGTTTTTTGGCCTGATATCGATCGGGAGGACCCATAGGGAGCCACCACACATGGGCAGATAACCTTAAGGGCCCTAACGCTAATCTTGTAACTAAGTCACCCTGATGTTAAAGGAGTTGTTCACCTTTAACTATTAATATGATTTAGAGAATGATATTCTGAGACAATTTGCAATTAGTTTTCATTTTCTACTATTTGTGGTTTTTGAGTGCTTTTTATTTGGCAGCTCTTCAGTTTGCAATTTCAAAAAAGGTCCAAATTGGACAATTTTAATTTTTTTTTTTACTGAACAACATATTTTTTTTAGAGTCCACTGGAGTCTATAGATATTTTCTTCTAGGCAAAACCTGACAAACTATTTTGCTTGTGGCTAATCGGAGATCATATCCTATACCAGTCATATAATTGTCACTACATCTTTGTCTTCTATACAGAACTGGGCCCTTTGTACCTTTTAAACGCGTTAGTAATGATTATAATCCATTCAACAACAGCTTTAGGATCTGACTGGTGATTTCACTCTTTCTCTGTATGTTCAAGGTATAAACCCACTCATTGTACAACGCTGTAGAATATGTTGGTGCTTTATAAACAGATAGAAGTAATTAGTAACTATTTTAATAATAAAGGTGCTGTTAAAGGGAAGTACAGACACAGAAAGCCTACGACAAACAGTACACACAACATAAACAAGTACCTCCATCTTCTGTAGCTTCCAGATGCATATTGGGACACCTACAATCAGCCCCAAAATATAGAGTAAGACCACCAGAGGTCTGATCCACTTCCTCCAGTTCCCGCAGGTGCACGGCATGCTGGGACACCCTCAATCGCTGATCATGGAGCGGATGTGCGGCCACTCACAGCATACCGACCATCAGCCTCGCTTTCTATACAACACAACTCACAACAGCAGCTCGCTGTCCAGCTCCTGGGCTACTGCCGGGCGGCTCATCCTGACAGAACACAACAGTTTCACAAGTCTCATCTCGCGAGAATGCGACATAATTACACGTGACCACTACAGCTATATAAGCGCAGTCACAGGACAAATAAATGCACGTGATAAGTGATGCAATTGTACAGAGGTCCTTGGTGTTATGGAACGTAATCCGCTGCTAACGCCCTATAGTCTCCGAGTTTGTTACCAGTGCGTCCACGTCTTAAATTTGACCAAAATAAACGGGTTTCTATTTTATTTTTTATGGTTACAGCTCCTGCGTGTTTTGCTGGTTTTTATTGTTTTGCTGGTTGCTGGCAATATTGCCATCTGCTCTTCTCACTAAATTTAACCATTCCTCCCAACATTTTGGAAATAAAAAGAGGGACAAAAAAGTTGTTTCACGACAATTGTTTTTTGACCACGTCCATTTTTTTTGGCCACACCCCTAAAATTAATGTTCATTTTCCAAATTTGCCAGGTTATGAAAGTTTGAACATATTTCAGTTCTTACAGTTTTGCTAATGAAGGTGAATTGCCAAGCTGTGAGTCTAACTTCTCCCAAGGGAGCTGTTATCTAATATGGTTACAATTACTTATTTCCTTATCTCGAAATAGTTACAAAAGTATCTTATCTGCAGCTGTGGCTGTTCTGCCAAAAGCCAATGTTAGAAACTTTGTTTTTCTGGCTGTTCCAGTGCAAATGAGGGGCTGCAGGTTGAGCTGTCAAAAGAGGGACTGTCCCTCTAAAAACAGGAAAGTTGGGACGTATGGACTTTAACCAGACTTGTTCTCCTACCCCTACCCCTAATAAATTATTTTCGCTGTTCAGAGAAACCACGTGAGTCAGAGAACAAAAGAAGAGACAATTTTTCTTGGTTACCAAACAATGTGGACACCAGAGCCTAGAGTTGCGACCTTTTCCGTAAAAAAATACCGGCCTTCCTATATATTTATCTTTTTTCCCTATTAATAACATTGGGATCAACCATCATTTTTACTGGTCAGGCCAGTAAAATACCGGGCCGGTGGCAACCCTACCAGAGCCGCTGCTCTCAGTTTAACAAAAATAGTTTTTTTTTTCCTGAGGCTTATTTAGGAGACGATAATAGGGCAATGGCTGGGTGGTAGTAGTAGTGTTCAGATTCCATGTCACTTAAGCTGGCCATACACCAGGCCAAGTCGGCAGCTTATCGGTCCATGTGTAGGGCACTCCTTCGGGCTTTCCGGATCTATGTCTGGCCGAAAGTTGGGCAGATGTCGATGAGGCAGGATTTAAAATCCCATCGGATCGCGGCCGCATCTGTTCGTTGATCCGACTGCCTGTGTTGGCTACATTACGATCCAATCATTGGGCCCTAGGGCCCACGGTCGGATCAGCCCGATATCGCCCACCTCAATGTGGGCATATTGGGGAGAGATCCGCTCATTTGGTGAAATCGCCAAATGAGCGGATCTCTACTTGTATGGCCACCTTTACCCAGGAAAACATTTAGGGTGGTGGCACACGGGAAGATTTAGTGGCCTGCGATAAATTTTAGCTACTACAGGCGACTAATCTCCCCGAAATGCCTTCTTGGGAAATTAGTCAACTGCAGTAGCACCACTATTAGGGGCCTAAAAAGGAGGTCAAATTCACAATTTAGGGATAGAAAAATGCTAGTTTTGGAAAAGACTATGGATCAAATTAACCAAATGTAATCTAGACTCTTATTTTACTCAGGCAACTGAGGGTGAGTGTTTTACTTGCAAACACGGGTCAGGTTTTCACAATTTAGGGACAAAAAAAGGAGAAGACAAAAGGTGAAATTGACAAAAAGTTTAGTTTTTAGCCTTGTATTTTCATGGTGGCATCAGATAGTTCCTGTTTATTATAGACATATTTATTGCAGCAAAGGGTAGATGAGAAAATGTGTGGGATTCAATGTCCTTAAAGGAGAATTCAACCCGTAATAAATAGAAACCCATCCCCCCTACGCTGGGTAGACCCCCCCTCCCTCCGTCCCCTAACCTACGTGCCCCTCACCCCTCCGTGCAGATTCTGGCCTCAGAGTTTACATGTGCCATCATATTTCTTCTGTCTTTTTTGGAAGTTTTGGCACATGCACAGTTGGAGTAAATTTCCGCTCCCGAAAGTCACGAAAATTTTTGTGACTTTCGGCGCATCTGCAGTTGTTTGGGACCGGAAATTTACTCCAACTGCCATTTGCCGGACATGCAGTCAAGATGAGAAGAGTACTGGAGAAGAAGAAGATGGCTGCCATGAAGTCCGAGGCCAGAATCTGCACGGAGGGGTGAGTAAAAAATTAGGGGCATTTGCCGGGGGGGAGGTAGGCTGGAGGAAGGGGGGGTCTACCCAGGGTAGGGGGAGGGTTAAATTCTCCTTTAAAGGGACACTGTAATGGGAATTTTTTTTTCAAAATGCACCAATAGTGCTGTTCTAGCAAAATTCTCAAAAGAGCAAATTTTTTTTATATTTAGTTTTGAAATCTGACATGGGGTAGACAGATTGTCAGTTTCCCAGCTGCGCCCAGTCATGTGACTTGTGCTCTGATAAATTTCAGCCACTCTACTGCTTCACAGTTGGAGTGATATCACCCTCCTCCCTTCCCCCCCCCCAAGCAGCCTAACAACAGGACAATGGGAAGGTAACCAGATAGCAGCTCCCTGGTAGATTTAAGAACAGCACTCAATAGTAAAATCCAGGTCCCACTGTGACACATTCAATTACATTGAGTAGGAGAAACAATAGCCTCCCAGAAAGCAGTTCCATCTTAAAGTGCTGGCTCTTTCTCAAAAAATATGTCCAGGCAAAATGACCTGAGATGCACCTACATACCAATATTACAACAACAAAAAAATACACTTAGTTCATTACATTCGGCGCCTCTGACTGTTCACCTGTGTTTTCTCTAAGCGCGACACATCGCAGCACATCGCTCCATGGAGTTTTGCCCTAAGGGTTTACTTAGCATGTGGGTGGCTGCCTGACGTCGCCTCATGTGTCCTGCATTAGCCATTGATCACATGTTCAGTGATATAGATAAGGAGAAGACATTTAGTTACAGTTTGTATGGTTTGTAGTGCAGTTCAGTAGCTGAATACAGTCAATAACTGATAAGAAATACTTTCAAGTACAGTTTATCAGCTGCTATCTATAATCTACCTGGTACAGATGCAATAGGCAGGGTTATTCCTTTTTGTTTGTCAGCCTAGTAAAGTAAAATATTTTCAGTTTTCAGTTATTTGTAAATGTAGTTGAGATTGAAAGCAGTATTTGTCTGACTGGATATATTTATACCTTAAAGGACAAGGAAAGCCTAATTCTCTGGTTTGTACAAGTTGCAAAATGACTGTGGCTTGTCTAAATGAGCTTTTGCATAAAACTGGTGTGAGTGCAGAAAGGGCTTATTTCTCATCACCCTGCCATACAGATCTTCTTTGTGCAAATTGAGCTAAATTGTAGAATGATGTACGGATACACCATCTGTTCTGTACACCATACATGTTCTTGCAGGTCTTTGGAGATGATCTTTGGGTTGTCTGTAACCTTTCTCACAATCCTCTGCATATGCCGCTCCAGTATTTTTCTTGGCCTGCCACACCTGGTTTTAACAGCAACTGGGCCTGTGGCCTTCCATTTCCTGATTACATTCCTTACAGTTGAAACTGACAGTTTAATCCTCTGAGATAGATTTTTGTAGCCTTCCCCTAAACCATGATACCGAACAATCGTTTTTTTCAGATCTTTTGAGAGTTGCTTTGAGGATCCCATGCTGTCACTCTTCAGAGGAGAGTCAAACAGAAGCACAGCTGGCAATTGGCCACCTTAAATACCTTGTCTCATGACTGGACACACCTGCCTATGAACAAGGTTTAACAAGCATTAATCCAAACAATTTGGTGTTACCAGTAATTAGTATTGAGTAATTACATGCATTCAAAATTACAAGGGTACACACATTTTTACACAGCCAGTTTTTCACATTTGATTTAATTTCAAGCAACTGAATCCTGCTTCACTAAAAATCTCTGTTCAGAAAACACCCCGGTACTCCTGGGATGTTCCTGGGAAATGAAAGACATACCACTGTTATCTTTTTTGTAAAACAATTATTAAAAGTTATTATGCAGGCTGAGAGGGGTTCCCAAACTTTTTCATGTGACTGTAAATGTCATCCTGTCACCTGGATGACATCTGCCTGCCCCCAAGACATCACTGCCTGGATTTGCCAGCAAGGAATGGTAGCAACCCTATTAACAATATATTATATTATATGATTTTTAAATAATTTATATAGTGTAACTAAAGTTTATCTTGCACTATAAACACAATAGAAATTAATTTGGAATTATTTCTTAAGGTGACAGGTCTCCTTTAAATCTCTAAATGTTTTCCCCAAGTTGTTGTACCTACATACGTGCCACCATTTTAGCTTAATATCCCAGTGATCCCCAATCCCCAATGCACAGTATAGTAAAATGCTTCTATTTCACTATACTGCATATGTGCATGTCTGACTAGGTGAATGGGGTCGTTTGCAACAAAGTGTTAAGGTAGCAATAACACCTGGACTACCGTATATACTCGAGTATAAGATGAGTTTTTCAGCACCCAGAATCTGCTGAAAAAGTCTACCTCGGCTTATACTCGAGTCAGTGATAAAAAAAGTCTGGTAGAGGAAATATATGTATTAAAAAGACCCCCCTCATCCGTGCAACACACATACGTGAGATACGTACATACACAGATACGGTACATACACAGATGGTCTACAATGCTGGACTGCCAGCTACCGCGCTGCAGTCAATAAACTTTAACCCAGAGATAACCCCCAGGAAACCGCGAGTGCGTCCTGTTACATGCTACTAAGAAACGAGCCTTCTCTCACCTTGGTGACCGGACGCGGCTGTTTGAATCTCACCGGAACCAGTGCTGGGTTTCTGTGCGCGCCGCCGAGTTCACGAAGCACATACAAGACCACGCGCATGGAGCGGTGTGTGCTCCTTAGCCTCCCTCACAATCACACTGCCGGTTTGTAAATATGGAAACTACCCGACCCCCACCTTAACCGACCCACTGGCTCCTGTGTCCCCCGCGGCCTGGGCATACGAATGGAGCGCCGCCAGGATCAACCTTTGGTAAGAGCGGTATTTGTAATATCTCCCAACTCCTCACTGATGTTATTTATCCTCATAATTTACAGTAATGATTTCATTAGTATATTTATACTTTACAGGCATTTATTGTAGTATTGCTTGGGGTTTTAAATCCTAATCAAACAGTGTTTTGGGCAGTTAGTCATGTATAAAACATCTGCCCAGTTGTAGGCTCATTTCCATTCAGGCACAGAGTTTAGTTGAATTGCATTGAGTTGTTTAATTTACAAAGCCTCTATTGCAACTGGTGAGCCTGACATTCAAAATGTTTTTGTTTCATAATTTAAAATATATGAGGCTAAATCTTAAGAGGAATTTGATTTCTTTGACTATGTGTTGCTGTCTATTGCTCTTGTTAAGTCAGAGTTTGACACAGACCAGTGCATGCTTTCTGCCTCCTCTGTGCCTTGTCATTATTGCGTGGGGAGAGTGTGTGTGTATATAGTATATGTGTGTGTCTGTGTATGATGGTGTGGGTAGAGAGTGTGTGTGTGTGTGTGTATAGTATATGTTTGGGGAATTTGTGGGTATAGTAAGTGTGTGATTATTGTGTGGGGAGAGTGTGTGTGTATAGTATATGTGTGTGTGTCTATGTGTGTATAATTGCTAGTGGAAAGTATATTTTGTCTCAGCTGAAAAAATGTCTGTAATATAAATCCACTGGGGGGGACACAGTGATTTAGTTTTGCGCTGTAGTGATTGCAGCATAAAGGGTTATAAATGGAACTTTCTGTTAATAAAAGGTTTAATTTTTCCAAAATTTACCGGCTAAACCTGCTTGTCTAATGGTCTTAGTTGTGTCTAGGCTTATACTCGAGTCAATAAGTTTTCCCAGTTTTCGTAAGTAAAATTAGGTACCTCGGCTTATACTCGGGTCGGCTTATACTCGAGTATATACGGTAATTCATTTTTTTCTGAAGAGGAGCACCTGCTGAGGGAAAAAACTAGTGATTTAATTAGTGTAGAGTACCTTACCCTTTGGAATTCCTGTGAATTCAGTTTTCCTTGTCCTTTAATGACAGCTAGTGCAATACTAAAAAATACAAATACAGATTTTTCAACTACTTCTCGGGTAGCCATCCTGCCCCCACCACTGGCCGGTAATTTTTTTTTAAAAAGGTGGCAACCCTAAGTTCTTCCTTAGGGATTCCACTGGGTTATGTGTCACGGGCCAGGAAAACTGTTTTAACTTATTACCCCACTTTTCTGCAGTCAAGGAGAGACAGGAGAGAGACATTAACTTTTATTTGGAGGAAAATAGAACTGTTAGGTCTTGAACAGTTACACTGGTGAAACCACTAGCCCTCTGATCAACATAATACTTCTATATAAAGTAAACACAATATATAATTTTATTTGAATTTGTTAAGTACAGACTCTCAACCTTGCTCCTGCATTAAAGGTTAGCAAGTAATACTGCAATGGCCCTGTCTAAAACTGGGCAATCAACTTGTGTTGCACAAATTAAAAGTTAATTATGGAAAATGATGTCTGTCAGTATTATACTGTCAGACAAGAGAAATGCCAAATCCATAATTGTGAGATTTCACTAAAGATTTCGCCAACTTTGTAATTAACAGGAAACATTTTACATTTGAGTAAGACTGGCCTATACAGTTAGGGGGTTATTTAGTAAAAATGTATCTCATATTGTTATATTAAAACAAGTTAGACTAAACTCCAATCCACAATTTTATCTTATCAATAAAATAACTAGGAAAAAAAACACATTTTTCAGACTTTACTCCCGAATCGCTAAATTTTTTCGGGTTATTTCTCGAAACTCAGAGTTTTTCAATTATTGGGCTAAACCCCGTGCAGACCACAATATCTTCAAACCGGAATAGGGACATCTGCCAGTGACTTATACATGATCTCGACAGGTTTGAGATTCCGAGTTTTCAAATTTGGGTTTTTGCAGCATTGTGTTATAATAAATCTCGAAAAATTTAATTTCTTGCACAAAGAATTTGAGTATTTGCCAAAAAAAGCCAGACCAGAAAACATTTAGGTTTTGTAAATAACCCAATTAATGATTATATGTTGGGTTCTGGATAGTTTGGCTCCCAAATATAACCAAAATACATATTCAGCTGCCCAAGTTTTGACCCTCAAGTCTCTTAACAGTTGTATGAATAATATTGCATAGTACATTGTATTGCTTAGAGATCTAATTCCTCAGCACACTAACCAATCTATGTTCTGTTTAGCTTTCACGGTTAACTGCAGTGAGGTTCTATAAATGGACTGAAAGGAAGCAAATCGTCCTGGATTTGGACATTAGGTAAGGACTTGATATTATGTATTTACAGCACTGATCCAGTTCCATGGTTATACACTCATTTATAGCCGGAGCATTATCTCCATTGAAAAACCTGAGACGTTTATAATTTTTTTTCTTTTTTCTTTACTGCTTTAATAGACCAATTGAGGTTAAAGTGGCTCTTTTCAAGCGTTTCATAAAGCTTGAAGCCAATCACCTTGAGGCATCATTTATGCACCACTCTGTATGTTGCCTTTTTTCTTCTAGATATAAGTAATGATGCACTTCTTTCTTTAAGTTACATGGAACCATGTGGATGATACTGGGACCTCTGTTGGGCGAGATGCCACCTTTTGGAGTGGTGACCTGGTATTTTTCAGAGCGACCGGTAAGTTAATAATAACACTATTTATTGCAGAGCTGCTAACCAAGCACTTGGGCTGAGGGGCAAATGTTATCAATCATTGCTGTCATCCAGATCCCACAGTTAATAGTAAGGGAACATTTAGGGAATGGCTTTCTGTCCTTTTCTCATTTACTGAGCTGAGATGTATTTTTTGCAGGACTCAAAAATAAAATGGAATTCCAGAAGTAAAGTAAGTGTTTCTAAACAGATGTCACCACCACTTTTTATTTCCATATTTCTCCTAAAGAAATATTTTATTGATTAATTATGTTCCATTGCAGGAAATACCTGAATTTTGAAGCAAACAAATGTGTGAATTACTTTTCAATTTACATCAACTAAAATGTGGAAAGAAGTTGATGTGGATGTCTTGCACTTTAAAGTACCCAAGGTACATCCCTGAATTCCTATTTAACCCCTGTCTGTGATCCTTTGTTGCCCACATCCTTCCCTATCCCTGAGGGTCTCCTGTAGTACTGCGTGACTTAAGGTGATCATACATGTAAAGATCCACTCGTTCCTCACTCTTAGGGACCCACTCACAATATACAGTACACATAGAATAGAAATGTCACAATATAAAGTTTTCAGCATCCCCAATCAACATCTGTCCGATTTTCAGCCAGATATTGGTTGGGGAGGTGAAGGGCCCCATACATGGACCAATAAGCTGCTGACACTGTCTTTTAGCAGCTTTTATGGCTGTGTATGGTTGCCTTATGCTTATAATCATTAGTTGGCCAAGACCTAATTTTTACCTTTGGCTGACGCTAAAAATGAGAGTAGGGACTGAATTTAATCTGCATGTCTAGTCATTAAGTAGCTATTAGAGCAAATGTATTCAGTTGTTTTTGTCTTTGCAGAATGTGATTCTTGTCCACGTACTGGAGGCTGAAGATTTAGCCTCACATGGTTTTATAGCGCAGAGGTTACAACCCTATGTAATTATAAATGGTGCAGGCAAGAAAGACAAAATTAGCCAAGAGAAGCCTGCACCCATCTTGGTTTCATACACACAAATCTACTTCTTTCTTTTCCGCCTTTCAGGAATTTTTAACCTCACCTTATTTTTACAACATTTATATGTTATTAACAACTATAATCTTTATTTTCTCTTATACTGTTAGGCAACATTTGGGCAATTTATTGTGTGCGTCCAGCATCCCTATGTACATATACTTCTAGATATGGTGCCTGTTAAAAAAATGTTACCTGGTTCCATGTTTTTATCACAGATCATATTTACGGATCTTCCGCTTCAGAAGGTCAAACTCGACTTATATTGTGAACTGGGAAAATCAAAACTTTACGGCAGATGAGTACATTTTTACAAATTTGCGACCTCATTTCCCTATTTGTTATTCCCCTCATTGTAAAAACCTTATACTTGGTTTTGGAAGGCCCCAAATCCTGGAGTTAGATCGTCAACACTGAGGGGGTTATTTATAAAACCTCATATTTTTATGGTCAGGTTTACTGGGGCAAAACTCACACTTTTTGTGGAAAAAAAACCTAACATTTTCCTAGATTTAATACCCCGATGCTGCAAAAATTCTGAATCCGTAAATCCGCCATCTCCATCCTGTATGTAAGTCTAAGGGAGAGGCACATTTCCCAATTTGAAGTTATAGTGGTCTGCGCTGGGTTTTGCCTAAAAATCCGACCTTTTCTGGAGGTTTCATGCAAAACATCAAGCAGTTTGGGAAAAAGGCCCGAAAACTTAGCGAAATTCAGTATTTCGCTTAATTTTATCAAGTTTTTTCACAATCCGATTAAATCAAGTTTTTTTTATTAATAAATAAGCTAATATTGGGCATAGGCGTTTGGTCAAGCTTTTTTTTATTAATATTTCGAGATACATTCGGAGAGAGAGTCTAGTACTGAATTCTGCTACTCTTTCCCCATACAGTGGCTCCCATTGAAGAATGCAGAATTAGGGAGTCTACAAGTCAGACTGGAAAGCATTAGTGTTGTGCCAGATGCTGCCAGACTTCAACAGGTATTAGCTATGATTCTCTTCTGTGCTTGGGTAATGCTTGGTTTGTTTTATGGTGTTAACATTTGTTTTTTTACCAGATCCTGATGGCCAATGAGATCTCTCGGCATATGCAGATAAAGACATTTTCATCTTCTATGCTTTTTGTAGATGTTATAAAAGGCAAGGATCTCCAGGAAAGGCACCTTCCCATCTTAGTATCATCTTTATTATTGTGTGTTGTATCCATAAGGTACACTGTCTGCAATAATCTCTTATGCATTACTCTCTTCCAACAGCTGAACAATAGTGAGGAGATACCAACAGCTAGAGTAGAGGTGAAGATACAGGATGCTAAGCGGAAGGTATTGACTTCGATCCATTTGATAGTAAGATATATTATTCGCTGCCATTTTTGTACTACAGTTCCCAGTTTTTACTTATATTTACCTTTTTCACCTTCCAGTTCCACAAAGACACCAGATATCCGGTTTGGAAACAAAAATTAAGTTTTCCATTAAAGGACCCAAGAAAGAGACTTTACAGGTTGTGGTAAGCAGAATAGTCCTGGTTTGTGTTACTTGTGCTGTAGATTAGCTTGTGCCTTTGTGTCCTGTTTGCTGTGGGTTTTCTATTGTTGGTTTCTGAGGAAACGAATGCATTATTTATTTTGCAGGTAAAGGACAAGGAAAATGGGCCAATGGGAACCATGTAGAAGATTTAAGAGAATAGCAAAACACCATGTATGTTGCAGGTGGGGAGTTTACCCCTTTTATTTAAAGTGACCACCTGTGCATCAACGTTTCCGGGGGATTAACCATCCCTTCGTCAGGAGGGTTAATCCCCCTGAAAGGGAGGGTTAATCCCCCCGATTACATTGTACTGACTAGTGCCAACCGTCAAGAGAGATCTGCACCACCAGGGCAGGAAGCATTGTGGAAAGGGTGAGAGGTGCGGTTCATCTACACACAGAACCAATGGGAACCATGACAGTTCCCTTGTCCAACCTCATCACGCCACAGGGTCTAACCATGGAAGGCTGGTTAGACCCTGCAATTGGCAATTGTTCTTTATTATTTAATTATTTAGCTTTCTGTTCAGCAACTCCTCGCTTTGGAATTTCATCAGCTATCTGTTTGTTATGGTCCAAATTACCCTGGTAACCAGGCAGTGGTTTGAATGAAAGAAAGTTGAGGGCCTAAACAAAAAGTAATAAAAAGTAACAGTAACAGAAATTCCCCTTTTTAAAAGCTGGAAAGCGCGAGGAGAATAAGGAAAATAATTTAAAAAAAAATAAAGTCCACTTGAAGAGTTACTAAGGACTGGTTGTTCAATAACATACTAAAAGTTAACTTAAAGGTGAACAACCCATTTAATCAAAATCATAGACAGAGATCAGTTTTAAACTAAATAAACCATATTTATTAAAGGGACAGTATTAATATATTTAGCCTGCCCTGTTTATCAGCTATAGTTTCCTTTTGTGAAGTTAACACAAAACACAAGATTTTATTTTATTGTTATTATTAGTTCCTCCAAGCTTTGAAGAAGAAAGTTACGGCTCTTAAGAGCCAAGAAGCTTCATCATGAAAAGTAATGACTATATGCTACGAGAGGCCAAGACCAGTGAAGTATAGAGAAGCAACACATTATGGGATGGAGGGAAAGGATGATTTCTCTACAGCCTTAAAAAACAGGTCCATTGCACATAACTATTAGACTGTAAGGTGCATGTACCAGGGGCAAAAAGCTCTATGTGGATACTGACTTTGCCCGGCTTGTTTCCTGGGCGGAATGGTTCTATGGCCCCTTTAGCCTTAACAAGACTGAGGTATACCTCCGCCCTTTTCCAAAATGAAGCAAAAGATATGGAGTCATCCTTTTTCCCTTTATGCCACATAATAGGAAAACCAATTATCACTGTGTTTTTGTAGAAGAATCATGTAACAATTACCTGTGCTGGTATTTTCACACCATTCTCATAGGGGCAAGCTTGGTTTTTTTGGGTATCTATGAGAATACACAGACAGTCTACATAAAACTCTTCTTAACCGGGCTCAGACTGGGTCATCCACACTATTCTTTCAGGGTCGTTTGAGGAGCCAGCCTGTCAGTTTTGAGAACACTGCCCTAAAGCCTAAAGGGTAGAACTTGAGATTTAAAAAAAAATAAGGCGAAGCTGTGTAAATTATCTTTTTGCCACAAGAGTGCGCTATATGACTATACATAAAATATTTAGCCATATTAAGGATATGGTGAGCTTTTTTAGCATACTTATTTTATGAACAGCATACACATATTGTATAATGTGAACATGTTTCACAGTCCTTTTATGTTCACCATTTATATAATATTTCAGGCACAATATTAGCCTTTGCAAAACATTATGTACATTCATTGATACAGAGGAATGAACCACCACTACATTCAACAAACTTCCCAGCGATTTTGTCATTCAATCCAGGTTATTGTTGGATAACTCTGGAATGGTGTGTATTTGCGCTTTGCTACTAATTCTGCGATGTCGTCTGGTTACCATATAAAATAAAGCATTGGGTTTTTTTGGATTGATGATAGCCATTTTGCTGATCTTAGATACATATGGCAAAACAAGGGCAAGTCTATAGGTCAGATATACATTCATTATGCTTATGATGAATAATCACAAGCCATGTGTTAATATTCTTTGCACTCTGTCATTCCACATGTATAATGCAAGCATAAATGTTTCGACTTTTGTCTGCCATATAGTAATTTACATATTTTTGTCATTTCTTATCACATTTAATAATGAATGTCCTTATTCTGAATTCAAGAATTTCAGTTTTACCACCACTTAATTTCCAGAGATTTTCCAGAGATAACTGCTGTTGGAATTGGCCATGGATTTCTGCATTTAATAATACATGTACTGAGACCAATCACATAAGTATAAGCACATGAATGAGGAGCATCATGCATGCATATTCTGATGTGTGAATAGATTAACAAAACAAAATAATATCCCACTAACACTGATTAATTCAATAACAATTATATGTATAATATTACATTTTTTTACACAAAAAGCTGATTTACTCATAAATATATTAAAGAAATACAAAGATCTAAATGAGATCATTATATTTATTACAGACATTGGATCTCTAGTACAGAATCCTTTAATCTATGGCAATGCCAATCCCCAATACAATCCTTCAATCTGACAGATTTTTTTGCCTTTTCTCTGACAATGATCTGTTACCTATGTTTACTCCCGAAACGCGTTAGGTTTTGCAGCAGCAACCCCAATAAACCCCTTTCCAGAAGTGCCGTCTGCTGGTTTTGTTTCTGTTGGAGTTAGCAGTGGGGACACTGCTTGACGGAGCACCTGGTTGGGAGAACGCGGTGAGCAGTAGCGGTTTCCGCCGACCGATTACCCCAAAGACCCCGGCGATTAAACAGTGAAGCAGCCAAGTCGGGCCATAACGCGCATTGAAGCGCATAAGGATCGCGCCGCATCATCCCCAGTAGCAGCTCTTACTGTCCATGAACGGAGGGGACACGACGCATCCTATTTGAAGCCGTACACAGGAGAGACTGACGAGACGGCGAAACCGCATTCAGTGAACTCTGCGAAGGCGGCGACACACCCCTAGCCCTCAGCGCATCTAGGAAGGTACTGTACCGGTTTATTTTACTCCTAGCGCTTTTAGGGCTGTGGGGACACCTGGGTTCATATAATGAATTGACTGTATACCGATACTAATTTATTTGTTATACACATGCGGGTTGGAGGAGGGCCATTTTCCAGACTTGGAGTGAGGGCCCTGGAATAAGGAATCCCTGCCTACTTAAAAATCAATACATATACGGACACAAGAACGCACGGAACAGAGATTACGTGGGGGAGCTTTTGAACAAATAATTGCTTTGTTCCCCTATAGTACCCACGTTTTGGTTTCTTCCACCAAAACCTGGGCGTAAAATGGTGATTGTTTGATACTCTGCACCAGGAACACGTTCAAAATACAGGGTCCAGACTTTAATTGCACCTTTCCATACTATTCCCAACCCTGCACAGAAGAGAATATTGTATTTAACTTATTTTCAATTATTGCCTGATACGGATTCAGATTTAAAAGGGTAACATCCTTCTCATTTCTTCTTCTCTCTCCCCCCTAGTTTGGGGTACTCATTTAATTTGACAATCGAGAGAGAGTTCGGGGAATAGCCTATAAATTTTCTATTGACGGCCGGCGCCCATTCAATAGATGGCTAACAATAGACCTGCTGAACTTTTAATACCAAATAAACTGTATGCACTAGAAAAACTCGAAGACAGGGTTACACGGTTTAACCAGTTTGAAACGGTTTTAAGTAATGAAAACCTTGTTGAAGAGGATGATGATGATGATACTATACCTGAAATTTTTAATAATTTGAAAAAACATATGTCACAAGAATTGTTACTCTGTTGGGACATTGTCACTCTGGAGAAATATGTTGCCATGAATAGAATCCCGAGAGGGCTAAGGATGAGGAAGTTTCCGACCTTTGCCCGAGATGATGATCTGTTCATTAACAAGTGGAACGACACTCTGTCGAGATGTTCCTTTGAATTGATGGCATTAATTATCAATCACAAAAAACAGGATTTGATTGCCACCAGGGAGAATATTAATGAATCCCAACTTCTCTTATCAAGTCTCGAGAAGCTACCAGACCTGAGCGACCTGGATAAGAAACTAAAAGAACATCTCTCTAGCCTGGAACAAACGGTCAGCTCACGGAAGAAAAAGAAATTGAATAGAGACCGAATGGATTATGAGAATAATGCGGTGTATGTATGGAGAAGACCCAAATCCATTTTGAGGCCAAAAAACTACCAGCATGACTGCAAAAAAACAGTCTCTTTTTCTAGTGACTCGGGGGAAGAAACTTCCTTCTGCACAGATGATATGATGTCCCTACGCCAAAATAGACGCACGCCTACTCCAGCGGACCTAGATGATGTGGATTCCATGGAGGGCACTAGGAAGCCAAAAAACTACCATGGAAAGGACCAGTACACGAATCGGAAAAAAAGCAGGAGAAAGGAAATTGGGGCAGGAAAAACGACAGACCGGGAAAAAGACAAGAAGAGGAGGGAAACGATTCCAGGGAAAAACCCTACAAACTGAGAACCAATCCCAAGAAGAAAGACAGGACATATTAAATGTCGTTAATTTATCCTCTACTACACTGTCCCCTTCACAGGTTTCAGTTCTTAGTAAAGGGTTATCCTTTGCTCCCACTCACCATTTTAGTTTGTTTAACACATTATTAGATGTGAACAAGTTTGTTCGCAAACTAACTTTGAGGAGACACTTTGGGCCAGGAGGGGAGGGTGTAGACATAGCCCCCCACAGAGATTATAGCACCCAACTCAAGGCTCATGGGACCACTGAACAGGCCATATCACTTGATACATTTAAGGAACACGCTTGTCTGGCTGATTTATGTGCATTAGAAAATGAGAGTGTTATGGGGAAACCCCCTGATGAGTCACTGATTGGTAGATCGGTACTCAATAAAAGATTTAATTCAGGCTTTTATCCCTTACAGTCTAGATGTCCCTCAATGGATCTGTTTCAGGATTTGGTGGAACAAGACCTTAAGAAACTTAATACAAAAGTTCCCCTATGTAAGAAATGGAACATTTCCCTTGAGGAACGGAAAGCCCTTGAATCTTTGAAGGCAGCTACAGATATCACTATACGACAGGCTGATAAGGGAGGCAGTGTTGTAGTTTTGAACACCACTGACTACATAGCTGAAGCTAAGCGACAGCTGAATGATACTTAAACATATTCCCATTTTTCCTTTAATCCACAAGACAAATTTTTGAAAATGATTGAGGAATTGGTGTCCTACGGCATCTCTTTGGGAGTGGTGGATAGACGTGATTGGGATTATTTGGTTAGGCGTACCCCAACCATCCCTATCTTCCACCATCTCCCAAAGATACACAAATCGATCCAAGCTCCAGAGGGTAGACCTATAGTGGCTAGCATCGGATCTGCCAATGAGGGACTTTCAGATTGGCTTGATCTAAACTTAAGACCTTTAGTCCCAGTTTTGAGTTCATACATAAGGGACACAGGACACCTTATTGAGAAATTATCCACTCTCACATGGTTGGACACATATCACTGGATTTCCATGGATGTTAAATCTTTATACTCCATGATCCCACACCATATGGGTATACAGGCCATTTTTGACACCCTACAAGAATCACACGCTTACACACAAGATTTCATCCATTTTAATTTATTGTTTTGGAATTTTTATTAACACATAATTTTTTTCACTTCGATGGGGGTTACTACCTCCAGAGACGTGGCACTGCCATGGGGGCATCATTTGCCCCCTCGTATGCCAACCTTTATATGGGTCGGTGGGAGCAGTGCCATGTCTATGGATGTACTAACCGCTTTCGACACCACATAGTGTGGTACGGAAGGTATATCGATGATCTGCTGTTCATATGGAACGGCCCTTTGGGTTCAATTGCTGAATTTCACCGATACCTTAACACTAATCACTATAACCTTCAACTATCACTTGAACACCACAATGAGAAAATTTGCTTTTTAGATCTTACTTTAAAAGGGAACCCGTGCACTAAAGTGATTGATACGGAAACTTTTAGGAAACCAACAGCAGGCAATACCATTTTAAAATATAATAGCTGTCATCCGAAACATACCCTAAACAGTATCCCCTATAGCCAGTTTGTTAGGTTCCGCAGAAATTGTAGTCAGGATACCACGTTTGATCTCCAATCGAAACAGTTGGGGGACAGGCTGAAAGACAGGGGATACCCTAACCAACTGATTCAAACCGCATATGAGAAAGCAAAAACAGCATCTGTATTGAGAAATGAAAAGAAAAGTTTTACTCAGACAGAAGTAGACCGAATGGAGAGAGGTACACAGCAACAGAAGATGTTCTTTGTTACTGATTTTAGTGAGGAATATGGTCAAATATGTAAAATTGTCAAGAAGTATTTACCGATACTAGAAGGAGACACTAAAATGACAGAAATTTTGGCCCAAACGGACATTAAGTTTGTCCCAAGAAAGGCCCCCACTCTTGGAAAAATTTTGGCCCCTAGTCAAGTTTCATCGGCCCCCTATAATTTAGCCGAGAATTGGCTAACTGTGAAAGGTACATACAGGTGTGGGGCAAATACTTGTAAGACGTGTCAGGTCATTTCGACTGGTCCTGACTTTAAATCCAACAAAACAGGACAGGTCTTTAAAAATAGAGGGTTCTACAATTGCAACACTAAAAATGTCGTATATCTCCTTGAGTGCAACCAGTGTAATAAACAGTATGTTGGTCGTACATCATGCATGCTGAAAGAGAGAATTAGGGAGCATATTAGGAATATAACCAATAGGGAGGAGACTACCCCGGTCGGTAGACATTTCAAAACATGTTCACCAAGTGGGACTAAGAACCTAAATGTTAAAGTAATTGAGAAAGTGAAAGTACCGAGTAGAGGAGGGGATATTATTCATAGACTAAATCTTAGAGAGGCCTTCTGGATCCTTAAATTAGACACCAGAATCCCTATCGGACTAAACTCCAGACACGATATTAGCTATCTATACTAGAGTTAAGATACTTTGGTAATCCCAGCAGTTTAGGGTGACCTACCTAGAACAGTCTGGAGGTAATGTACCTCTAGACTGTTCTAGAGAATGTAATGCACCTCTAGACCCCCCTCAGTCCTCATTAATACATACATAAATAATTGCAGTTTGTTTGGTTTTAACTTTTTAACGGAATAGGTTTTTAGATATATTTAAATAAAGTGATTTTATTGAATGCCCACTAGGGGTCACTGTTACCCTTTGTATAAATACCCAGCTGTTGACAATGATCTGTTACCTATGACTAAGGGATTTACTCCCGAAACGCGTTAGGTTTTGCAGCAGCAACCCCAATAAACCCCTTTCCAGAAGTGCCGTCTGCTGGTTTTGTTTCTGTTTTTTTTTTCTCTGCAGTACCTTCTACTTGATATTAATCAAATATTATTTTGTTTTTTTTTAATGATACAATGTTTTAGTAGCCTTAAGGAATGGTTCTTCATTCTGAAGGAAAACCCCCAAGCATTCTATACTGTATAATAGATCCTATACCTATAATGAAAAGGTCGATTGGAATACTCATTACTAATGTGCAATACGTTATTGGCTTTGCTGTTTGTAAAAAGCTTGACTAGAGTCTTATAAACTTATGCACACTGCTGCCTGAGGCAAAAAGTTCTCATCTTGCCTCATGGCAGAAGCGACCCTGAATAAGGATTTGATTTTTATTCCTTTTCGCTTTCATTTTTAGGTGTTCATGAAAGGGGCAGTATACGCCCCCTCCCCCCCCCCCCCCCGTTCATCATGAGTTGAATGAATAGGGCTTATGCTAAACATAACTTTTGCCTATTGTTTCAATCGAGAAAAACTAGGAAACTGAAGGTACTCTATGTAAAACAAAACAGTAACAACAAAGGACATACGACAAGCCTTGACTATTGGTAACCTAATTATCTACCTTATCTACCTTGCAAAGATCAAACATTGAATAGCTTCAATTTCCCTATTTGTCCCGGAGAAATAACAAAACCAGAAGTTTATTGGTTAAACAATAGGCAAAAAGTAAGTCAGGCTCAAATCTTATTCAATGAACTCATGTTAAACAAGGTGGTATACTGCACTTGCAACTGCTACAACACTTTATGCCATCTATTTGTGGGCAAGTGTTTGCAGAGATAATTGCTGGTGAATGACTGTGGTTATTAGGGCCGATCTATAGCTGGAGAGGATTGAGATGCCTTTCATGGTCACACTTTTCTGTGTATTTTACAGATATCCAGTCTCTTGCCAGAGGTTGATTTAGGATTGGAAAGAAATCTATGTAATCCATGTTCCAATTGTGAGTCTCTTGCAGTTCTGAGCTTTGCTATCACAAAAAGTGGCTACTCATACTTTTGTAACATTTATTTTATCTACATGGCTGAAAACATGACCCCCAAGCTATAAAATACAGAGTAAATGCTCTTAAGCTGATGGATTCAAGGTCATTTCCAATCTGAGAGAAATCACCTGCAAGCAATGTGCTTACTTTAGCCTGAAGGACAATCACTTGTCTTAACCCTAGCTGGATGAACTCATATTGAAATAAAATAAATATTTTTGAAGAGATTTATGGATGTGTCCGAAAATAGCAATAGGCAGAACTGTTGAATTTTAATTCACAAGAAACAAAGAGAATTTTATATTAAGAGGGGGATGTGAGGAAAAACATGTAATACCATATTCTATATAACAATCAATGTACCTATGTCATGCACCATGACCCAAAACACCCACCGAATGACCACAAGGGAGCTACACTGCACTACTTTTTGCTTTGAATAGACTAGGAGGGAGAAGACTGGCAACAAGGCAGATTGGATGCTTGCACACAAGATAGGGCAGTTGTAAGCACAGGCTTACTGGTTTGAAAACAAAGTACAAAGCAAGGACACGTGTAATATACAGCAAAACAAATTCAGGGTCAGGCAACAGGTTCAGATACAGGCAAGGAAACAGGGAACATGGAGCTCAAGGCAAACAGGTACCTCAGAACAGGGTAAGCCTTAGGGGCAGATTTACTAAAGGGCGAAGTGGCAAACACTGGCGACAATATGCCAGCATTACTGCCCCCAGGGACATCACCAATTTACTAACGGGCACAGGTGCCAATTCGCTAGCGAGAGAGATAGGTGCTAGCGCTCATTCGTACTCTATCGCCAGGCGACAATTCACTCTTGCAAATGGACGTTACTCCGCAAATTTACTAAAATGCGGATTTTACTGAACGTTACCTCTTTCGCCGGACTTGCCTTCGCCAGCTCAGTCCAGGCCAAGTGCACTGGAGTGCATAGATCTTCCTCAATACTTCCTTTTCCTTTTTTCAGAGTGATTACTTGCAAAAGTCCTAAAAAATTTTTTTTCGTTTAACCAGTTTCTCCCACACATTTTCTAACATATGGAACATTAACTATACAGTGGGCTCATATGTAGGGCATTATAACAACTCTGTTGTCTTTATTAAGGTTCCCTGGACATGTGTAATCAACAGTGGAAATGTAATGTAATGGCTGCAACATATAACATAAAGACGTACATTCAACTTTAAATTTCCCGCTGTATGCAAATGAACCTGAGCGCAAGACCTCTAACGAATTTGCACTAGGCAGAAATGAACGCTAGCGCACCTTCACTTTGAACTGCTTGCATTGCCGAAGTAACCTAGCGAAAAGTCGCAGTGTTTGGCTCCCACGGTGAAACTCCGCATTTTAGTGAATTAGCGTTTTCTGAGCGAATTTTCACCTGACGTAGTGTAGCCAGGCCCGGATTTGCGGCAAGGCCGCATAGGCCCGGGCCTAGGGCGGCATCAATTAACTGCCCAGCCACACAAGCAGTTTTCTTGGCGGAGCACTAGCGCAGAATGGCTAGTGCTCCGAAACCACACAGGATGCGCATGCGCGCTATCTATACAGAGGACGCCGGACTCAGGCTAATGCGGCGCAACCGAACAGGATGTGCATGCGCGCTATCTTTACAGAGGGAGGGGGCGATGGAGGACGCCGGCCTCGGGGCGCCCTCAGGGTAAATCCGGCCCTGAGTGTAGCAATGGGTGCGAAGGGGCCGCTGGCGACTTTTTGCCGGTTACTGAATCTGCCCCTATGTTTCTAGCCTGCTTGATTAAGGAAGAGGTAATGCAAAAGGCACCAGATACCTGGTTTGAACCCAGCAGGTGGCAAGACATGAGAATTCCCTACAATTCCTTAAAATGTACACTTAAAGGGGTCCTTCAATTAAAAACTGCAATTCTAAGTACTTTTCAGCATAGATGAATTCTTTTGATTCATTTTTTTCAGTTATTCGTAAATTGATTTGCTACGGAAAGTAGTTAAGTCGTATCAGTGTTTTATTATTTGTTATTCTAAAGGATGGAAAGCCAGTATTATCCCTTTAATGATGGTCTTATGCTTTTTAAAATGGGAGTTAATTTTGGAGGACTCTCTTCTATAAAGGCCAGTTTTTTGTTTTCTTGTTTTCCCAAGAAATTCAACAAACAGGGAAGTGCCATAATAGAAAAATATGACCAGAGGTAAATGTTTAGGACGATTATCGATGTGTGAGGGCGAACGCCATTACAGCACATTGCAGAGAGGTTGTTTCAGAACAAACTTGACGTTGTGGATGACATCACCGGGTCAGGAATCTGGGAAACCAAACTTAAATAAAATGAATAAATCTTTATTGCTCCATGTTAAAATATAGAAGTATAAGCGGACAGGGAAACCAGCTTTACATGTTTCCTGACTGAGCTTCTGATGAAGTGACGCTAAGTCACGAAATGCATAAATCTGGCTCCCCTGCCCACTTATACTTTGATATTTTAACATGGAGCATTAAAGATTTATTCATTTTATTCAAGTTTGGTTTCCCCGATTCCTGACCTGGTGATGGATGGGAGTTTAGAGTTTGTATGTGTAATGGGAGAAGTATTAAGGGTTGCAGGTGAAATGGGAGGGAGATTGGGTATTTTTAGAATTATTAGGATTTCTGGAGGTTAATGGAGGGAATAAGAGTATGGGCAGGGAATAAAGGTATGTGGGGGAAATTGGGGAGGATGGATTAAGGGTATTTTATATATTAATTAATTATATTATATTAATTGTTTTAGAATTTAAGAATTCCATTGGACATGGAAGAGGATTGGGATTTGAGGGGGAAAAGAGGAGGATTAGGAATATTAAATTTATCAGAATTTTTAAAGTGAAATGGAGGAGGATAAGGGCATGAGGGTGGAATTAAGGATAATAAAATAATAAGTATGGGAGAATTAAATTATTTTATTATATTACTTACATTATTTATTTAGTATTTGTAGAGAAAAATGGATTTGACCCCTGTTTCCACCACCTTATGTCAGGGCCTGTTTCCCCCACCTTATGTGGGTTAGGATTGTTAACAAATACAAAGGAGGCCTTTATGAAGGATAGGTCATGTTAGACAAATTTGATTGCTTTTTATGATGAGGTAAGGAAGATGCTGGACAGTGGGGGGGGGGGGGGGCAGTAGATGTGATCTATTTGGATTTTGCCAAAGCGTTTGATACTGTGCCCCACAAATGACTGCTTTCTAAACTAAGGTCTGTTGGGTTTAATGAAGTCGTTTGCACATGGATAGGAAACTGGCTACAGGATCGGGTACAGAGGGTGGTTGTTAATGGTACATTCTCTACTTGGAGTAAGGTTCTTAGTGGAGTCCCTCAGGGCTCGGTATTTGGTCCACTTTTATTCATTAATGACTTAGGGGAGGGTATTGTAAGTAATGTATCAGTGTTTGCAGATGACACAAAACTATCCAGTCCAATTAATTCCATCCAGGATGTGGCATCCTTGCAACACAATCTTGACAAGCTGGCAATCTGGGCAGCTAAGTGGCAAATGAGGTTCAATGTTGATAAATGTAAAGTCATGCACCTGGGATGTAAGAATATCCAAGCCACTTACCGGTATACCCTTAATGGGACTGCACTAGGCAAATCCATTATGGAAAAGGACCTTGGAGTCCTTGTAGATGATAAACTTGTCTGTAGCAAGCAATGCCAGTCAGCAGCATCAAGGGCAAATAAGGTCTTGAGCTGTATTAAAAGGAGCATAGAGTCACTGGAGGAGGGGGTCATTCTTCCATTGTATAGAGCACTTGTAATGCCCCATCTAGAATATGCCGTACAGTTTTGGTCTCCATCACTCAAACAGGACATTATTGTATTAGAGAGGGTACAGAGAAGGGCAACTAAGCTGGAAAAAGGTATGGAAAATCTTAGCTATGAGGAAAGACTGCCAAATTGGGGATGTTCACGCTGGAGAAGAAGCGCTTAAGGGGTGATATGATAACTATGCTTAAATATATAAGAGGATCGTATAATAATCCCTCTAATGCTTTATTTACCAGAAGGTCTTGCCAGCTGACACGAGGTCACCCATTCCGATTAGAAGAAAAGAGGTTCCGCCTAAATATTCAGAAGGAGTTTTTTACAGTGAGAGCTGTGAAGATGTGGAATTCTCTCCCTGAATCAGTTGTACAGACTGATACATTAGATAGCTTTAAGAAGGGGTTGGGTTGCTTTTTAGCAAGTGAGGGAATACAGGGTTATGGGAGATAGCTCATAGTACAAGTTGATCCAGGGATGAGTCCGATTGCCATTTTGGAGTCAGGAAGGAATTTTTCCCCATCTCAGGCAAATTGGAGAGGCTTCATTTTTTTGCCTTCCTCTGGATCAACTAGCAGTTAGGCAGATAAAAAAAACCCAAAAAGGTTGGACGTGTCTTTTTTCAACCTTACTTACTATGTTACTATGTAGTAATTTATAATATAGAGTAATTTAGAATAGAGTTACTTAACAGTTTAAGTCCCTATATCTAATGAAAATAGTCAAAAGTGAATCAGGCATGTTGCAAATGACGGGTAAAAAAGAGGTGAGTTGATTCAATTTGGCTCCCAACAAACATTTGAAAAATCACCCCATTTTGAGAACACAATTGCCTTTGAATCAACTGCAAGATATAAAAGGTGGGTTAAAGCCTTGGTGCTGCATTACTGCTCACATGCAACGACATGTGCTAATTCAACCTTTCTTGTCTGTGTGGATTTGCTTTTGTGTGTATTTGTGTCTTGGTGACAAATTTAAGTCCAGTCCTGTGGTTTTTAGACATTTTCATTTTAACACCCACCAAAGCCCTTTCTGACCTTCAAACTGGGCTTTTAGGAGTAGGTAGGAGACATAATAGTCATTATTCCCAAATCTCACCCAGATTTTAAGGAAAAATACCTGTATTTTAGTTCAAAACTTTTTAACACTGGTAGTGGTGACTGCCTAGCTCTCTCTAGAGAAACTTTGGTGCCCTGTACTAGTTATTTATATGCCCCCCATGAACACAAGCATACAACATTTGTTGCCCTTTAAGTGCGCTACACAAACAATCAACTAGCAGGTACATAGGTTTGCTAAGACAAAAGGTTGAACTTGTTAGATTTTTCAATAAATTCTTTTCACCATAGCTACTATCAGGGGCGTAACTATGGAGGAAGCAGACCCTGCAGCTGCAGGGGGGCCCAGTAGGTATTGGGGTCCCATGAGGCCCTAATTAATGAGTAATTTTAATATGTACTGGTAAAACAGGACATCCTCTGCAGAGTTTGGGGGCCCTCAAATTATTTTGCTGTGTGGCCCAGTAACATCTAGTTATGCCACTGGCTACTATGATACAAACTCACCAATCATTTTCCGTAAAAGCAGTTGTGTAGGTATAAATGAAACATACCCTGCAACTGCTGGGGCCCAGGAACTATAGGGAAAACTATATAAATAGTTAAACTAATGAAAGTGCTAATAAATCAGTTGGTTCATTAGGGGGCAGTGGAATTTACCTTAAGTTTCTCAATTCACTGGTGGTCAGTGGAGTTTGTTCCCGCTTGCCCCTGCCAATCTTCTCTGAATTGCCATTGTTTGGTGCATAATTTACATAACCTTTACAGGTATACAGTATATGCAGATTTTGCAGTAGTTGCATAAATTACATGAGTCATAACATAACTTTACAGTATATGTAGCTTATATAATTGACTTAACTTTCACTATGCCACTTGGCCCCCTTCGGATCAAGATTTCACAAGGCCCTGGACAACTGTTCTACCTCTGCCCTTGTGATGGCAGAAGTAGAACCTTTGTATATATGCTCCGAAACACTTGAAGAGTCATGCCACTGCAAACCTTTATTCCAAGTATAAGATTCAACAACTTGACTTCATTTACCCTGTGGCTATTCAGTATGTGCACAGTTATATTTAGAGATTGGTTTGTGCATGATTCATTACATCATTTTTCATTTTAGATTTATGGGACTTTTTTTCAATTAACCATGGCTGCAAACCACAAATAAAGCTTAGAAACATGTTTGCTATTTAATTCTGTATAAATGCCCCATGCATGTTTCATTTTTATTATCTGTCTTTGTTTCAAGAGAAACACGTTCAAACAGTATATTTTAAAATATTAAAAATATGTCTAAAATAAAATGATGACATGATATGTATCTATATCTATTTATTTATCTATCTCTCGATCACTCACTACTTCATATATATATATATATATATATATATATATAAATAAAGCAAAAAAACTTCCGCACACATAGGTCTTGATAAGTGAAAAAAAGCTGGTCGATTTAATTCAACATTTCGGCTTACAAACTCAAGCCGTCATCAGGGAGTTTGTAAGCCGAAACGTTGAAATAAATCTACCAGATTTTTTTCACTTATCAAGACCTACTGTAAAGTATTTATATATATATATATATATATATATATATATATATATATATATATATATAAATGTGAAAGGGCTGCGGCACACACTTACTGGAGTCGAGACCCAGGTGCTAGTCAGAATTTTTTTTGTATATGTATGTAGAAAGCTGACGCACACTGGGATTTCTCAAAAATAAATCATATTTTATTGGATAAATAAAATATCCAATAAAATATGATTTATTTTTGAGAAATCCCAGTGTGCGTCAGCTTTCTACATACATATATATATATATATATATATATATATATATATATATATATATATATATATATATATATATATATATATATATATATATATATATATATTGTAAGCTGCGGGATCCACAACAGACACTTTTCTTTTCTTTAAGACATTTTATTTACATACAGGGGTGACAATTTCAGGATACAAAACAAATCATAAAAATAAATCCTGCCCACTGGGCTCTACCTTCACAGATGGGGGCAAATTCACTAAGATGCGAAGTTGCACCAGGCGCAACTTCGCCGCACTTCGCCGCACTTCGCCAGGAGTAGTTTTGCCAGTGCTCCGCAAATTCACTAAAATCCGAAGTTGCGCACAGGGGTAGCGTAAGGTTGCGAAGTTGCGCTAGCGTTGATTCGCTATGTAAAGCGAAGTTACACTAGTGAAGGCTAATTTGCATACGGCGCGAAATTCAAATTTCAATGGAGGAATACGTATCAGCACTACAAATGCCTAGAAAACCTTCAAATCATCAAATAAATTTTTTATTTTGCCCTACACATGTGCCCACTGTCTAGGTAAGTTGCCATGAGTCAGGAAATGTAGGGGGGAAGGAGGAGAGCCCCAAAAATTTTTTCGATCTTTTTCAGCCTATCACCCATCATGTAGAAAACACGCCAGCGTTTTTTGGGACTTAGGAAAAAAATTTACTTTTTTTGAAACAATCCCTATCTACTCTATTGCGCTTCGCCAGGTCTGAGGGGGCGAAGGAAGTCTAGCGTAAAAGGTAGCGTTCAGTACACTGCGCAAGTTAGTGAATTTGCGTAGTTACGTCGCTAGCGAAAATTCGCCTGGCGTAAGGGTGTGAAGTAACACTAGCGAAACTACGCCAGCGTTCGTTAGCGAATTAACGCTAGCGTTCGGCGCTTCGGGGCTTAGTGAATTTGCCCCATGAAGCGTTCCCTTACTAAACTGGGCCCCTTGTGGACTACCAGTAAGTAAACACATAAGTTGGGGGTCACTCACTGTTCTCCTGGGGGATTGCTCAGCCTCCTGGCTTTTCTCAGACAGACTGCGTCACTAGGTCTCGGCTCTCTCTGCACCTTGCAGTGGCAAATGGCACCCCAGCCCCTCTGGGAGTTCCTCATACAGGCAGGTATCCTTCCTGCTCTGTGTCCTGCTTTGAGAGAGCTTCCTAACAGGCCCACTAGAACTAAATACCTTTCCACAGGACAGCCATGAGCTGGACTTCTGGATCGGAGTGCCTGGCTTGCCTGTTCTTTCCAGAATACTCCAGCTTCCAGGACCTGGCCACCAAAGCCTTTATGAACACCCTTCCTGGTGCCTACCTCTCCCACTAAGGAGAACTTAAAGGGAAAACACACATTTTCCCACATTGTTTTGGTCACTCTACCACAATATATAAATTTCAATGTACAAACAGCAAAAAAGGTCCGCACTCTCAGGTCTTAAATAAAATGTAAAGAAGTTTTATTGTAAATGCGATAAAACTTGGGCTTCGGAGGAGGCCGAAACGTTAGTCTCGCATTTACAATAAAACTGAGAGTGCGGACCTTTTTTGCTGTATATATATATATATATATATATATATATATATATCTATAGATATAGATATATATATATACATATATAGAGATATTAATAACAATAAGTTGAGTATACATGGCACAATTTATCTGTAGTCTGTAACAATTTGTGCGTAAGTGTGGTATTTTTTTAACTGACTTTGAGCTCATGTAGCAGAGAGACTGATATATTTTATATTTGCATAATGACCTACAATTTAATGAAACAAAATACAGCACATTTGTATACTGGAATGTACAGTTATTCTGTGACATGCTCTTTCTATGCAGTGGGTAAAGTGATGTTTCTCTTCTAATTTAAACCAAATTCCAGACTTCAAGCTTTGAGCTGTAAACATATTAGTATACGGTTTATTTGACAGTCATTAATGTATAAATACAACCAGACTGTTCATTAGCAATTTTGTCAATGGGTTTATTGTTTCTGATAAGTACAGTAAGTAAATAGTAACCTTTATTTCTGAGAAGCATAGCAAATTTTGTGTATTTCTGGTTAGCATAAAATGAAAAGACTGCAATTTGATATGGTCTGGTTTTACACAATGATATGCTTCTTCTTTGCTCAGGAGGCTGCTTATATATGTAAATGTATTATTTGTTATAAAGCATATCAAATTTAAAGAAAATAGTAACAAAAAATTGTTCTGTGATAGTAAATAAATCAGACAGGACTTGCTGTAATAAACACCTACATTAAAACAATGATATCTGGAGGGGCTTCAAACTGTATCTTAAATAAATCCTGATATACTGTATGTATAAATTCTGTTAAACATAGTACAGGTATAGAATCTGTTATCCGGAAACCCTTTATCCTGAAAGTTATTTATCGAACTCTGAATTTATCTCAATATTTTCTGCTACAAACTCCGATCAAATCCGATTGGGTTTTTTACACTTATTTATTATTAAATTTTCCTGAAAATTTGCTTTGCAGGAAAAAAAAATCAGATTTTCACATTTTTTCTGATTTTTTCATCCGATTTTCACGAATTTCACATTTTTTTCGTAAAAAAAATGCGCACATTAAAAAATCATTGGGATTTCTCCCATTGATTTATATGCAACCTTGACAGGTCTGAGATGCCGGATTTTCAGATTTGGACTTTTCCATCCTCTGGGTTTAATAAATTCCGAAAAATTTCTGATTTTTTAAAAGTCCGATTTTATAAAAAAAAACACAAATTTTTTGTGATCTTTGCATTCAGAGTTTACGGTAGTAAATAACCCCCTAAGAGGCACATTTATCAAAGGTCGAATTTCGAATTCATGTGAGTTGTTACAAACTCCCAGAAATTCAAAATTTAATCAGAATGTATTAATTAAATACAGATATTTTAAAGTCGGATCAATTAAATCGACCCGAAACTAGATTCGAGTTTTTTCTTTGAAAAAAACTTGAATGTTAGGAAGGCTACAAACAACTCCAAATGGATCCCTGGACCTTTCCCATTGACTTAACCATCAATTAGGCAGGTTTTAGGTGTTGAATAGTCAAATTTGAGTTCTTAAAGTGCCAGAGTATGATAAATCTCAAAAATCTAAAAAACTTGAATCGAATTTGAATAACTCCCTTGTCAATTTTGACAGTTTTGACCATAAAAAAAATTCAAATTTGAATTTTCAATTCAACCCTTGATAAATCTGCCCCTTAAGGTATGAAGACCCCAATTACGGAAAGATCCGTTTGTACGGAAAACCACATGTCCCAAGCATTCTGGATAACAGGTTCTATACTTGTAAATTGGAACAGGAAAAACATATTTTTTGGGTATCACTTGAAAAACTGCAAAATGTAATAGCAAAAATAGTGATCCACTTTATTTCTTTTCACTCATAATTACATTGTACAGAGTTTTTGCTCATGGTAATGTTATCCATATTTTCTTCTTGTCAGAACCACAACGTCAACATTCTTTTAGGGAGACATAGACCTTACAATAAATAAAGATTCACCGATTCTTTGTCAAGAAGGCCTAGGCATTTCTTTGATTACAGCACCAGTAAGGACAGGCCTTTGAATAACTTAGCAAAATAAGAGGAAAAATGAGTAGCGAGGCAATATAAAACAAGTTAGATCATACTGCCTCAGATAATGTAATTTGAACTGGCTCAGGTATTTAAATAAACAATGTTCAAGCCAGCTATGGTTATAAAATGTGATACAATCCAGTGATAGTTTCCTTTCAGAATCCTCTGGGTTTTGGCCTGTTCCCTGAACTTGATGTTACCTATGTGGTGAAGAACATTTTTAATAGCAAAAGGTGCACTGCTGAGGTTTTTAAAATACAACAATTCAGACAATAGCACTAATTTACAAAGTAGCAAAGGTGCAAAGAGCAAAACTCTAGTGCAAATGTTTTTTCAACATTACATCTTGACTTTTCACTTGAGCAGTGTGCACTGTTCCTTGCACCAGATGTTCTGCCCATTGGCACAAATTCCAATTAAATGTTACCCTAAGGGTTGCAATCTTGCATTCCTAGCTTGCCAGCACTTGTACCTGTCCAGTAGTAAATGAGCACTATAATATTAATTGTAGATATTATCAAGAAGCATTTAATAGGCGCTAAAAGCCAATTCAGCATTGTTGCTGATACAATGGCTCACTCAGCGAGGATAAAACATTTGTTGTAGATTTCCTTGTGAAATCTAACACTTGGATATGGTTTCTAAAGGTAATTACATGAATAAATACATGTCTAGGGGATTTTAGTATTTCAAAAATGCATGTACTTGTCAGGCAAAAAAAAGAATGTATTTTGAAAACTGAATCCGCATCTCCTTCAGCCAACAAAAATATTAGTATTGCTTTCTCTGGATCTTTAGTTTAATGCTCTGTTTGTTTTTTGGGGATTCTATTATAGTTCAGAATTTAACACATCATATTAATGTTGCCTTCACTAGAAATATTTCACTTTAATAACAACTTCTTTATTTATTTTCTGTCTCAGCTTTAATCGCTGTTTCCTGCACCAGTAACATAAGCTACCAATTTTAAAGGTCTTCTAGAAGCATATTGATACCAAAGGGTAGCAGCTTACAGTTGTACAGTATGTGGTAGTTTACTTTGTTGCTACTATAAGCTTCAATGACCTCTACTGCTTCGAAAAACATTTCTCCTACATGCAAACTGCTCATTACCTGCTGCTTTGCTGTGTTCTTATAATATTTGCACATACAGGAAATGAAAAGAAAAATAAAGATTGAGCTTTACAGCAAAATGATTAGTATTATTATTTGGCCCATTAACCTGTCCATGAAGGTCACTGGAGTCTTAGGGGCCGATTAACTAACATTTGTATTTTTTCGTTTCTCCAAATTGACTTTTTAGTGATTCTGTTTTTTTTAATTATTTGTAATCACACACAAATTCGTATAAAAAAGGGGATTTTGCGTTTTTTGTACTCCTATTCATATTTATTTCCCATTTTTATTTGTTTGCACTTTTTATATTTGGATCTTTTAATAAAGTAGACATTCCTGCTTTTTTAAAATGTGAGTTTAGCAGAAGTTGAAAACACCTTTAAAACCACACAAATTAGAATCTTGATAAATAAGGGAGAATGTAAAAAAAAATTTGAGAATGTTTAGCACTGCTCGCTGGTGAATATTACATTGCACATTATTGCTAAGCAAAGGTTTAGCATTAACACCTGTGCTAGAGTTTCGTTAAATACTTTGTCACAAAAAAAGCTTTGTGATTGCGAAATTTTATTACAAACACTGTGAATGTTCTGTGAAAGCCATTTGCTCACAAACTTTGCGACAAAGTTGTTGAGGTCTGTAAAAAGGACACAAACATGGCTGCTAACATTTGCAAGTGTCTTTGCCCAGGTTTTTTGCACAAAACATATTACATTGCACCAATAGGCTTCTAAATATGCCTAAATATAAATGCACATGCATTCAGTCTCAACGCTAACACTTTTTAGAGCTACTTTTGCAGCAATAAATAGTAATGAGCCAATATGTGAAACTACAGTAAAGTTTGCGAAATGGTGAAAATTTGCAAAATGCATTACAGTCAATGAGCGTTTTCCCGCTGTGACTTTTTCTGCTCAAGATACATTGAAGTCAATGGGTGGTTTTTCAAGGTGAATTTTGTTAGCAAAGTACATTAGTGAATGTACATTTTGCAGCATTTGTAAATTTTTGGGTCATTGTCTTGGTTAAAGATTGACTTTTGACCAGGCTTCAGTTAATTAGCAGACTGACTCGTTCTTTTGAAGCATTTCCTTGTATTTTGCACCATTCATTCTTCCTTCTTTTTTTAAGTATAGGCTCAACCCTTGCTGTTTAAAAGTAGTTCCATAGCAAGATGGTTCCACTACCATATTTTTCAGGATGTAAGGGTCAACCATATCAAATGCTTTTCATAACACTGGTGTTTGCCAAAGAGTATGAGACAGATTCAGCTGTGATGTGGGAACAGGTTTTGTGGTTAAATTAGTATGGTGGTAGTACAGGTATGGGATCTGTTATCCAGAAACCCGTTATCCACATATCTCCGAATTATGGAAAGGCTGTCTCCAATAGACTTCATTATTATCAAATAATCCAGATTTTTCTCTGTAATAATAATAATAAAACAGAATCTTGCACTTGATCCAAACTAAGATATAATTAATCCTTATCGGAAGCAAAACCAGCCTATTGAGTTTATTTAAAGTTTATATGATTTTCTAGTAGACTTACGGTATGAAGATCTAAATTACCAAAAGATCCGTTATTCAGATAACCCCAGGTCCAGAGCATTCTGGATGACAGGTCCCATACCTGTAGCTGCAAAAGGCCTCTTTGAGTAAGAATTTTGAAGAATGTAAAATGGGAAATTATGTCTTTGTACAAAAACCAACAAAGCTCAAATCTTCCATTAATTAGGTGGTTTGTTTTTATTTTCAACAAAATTTCTAAATACAGACTTAAAAGTTGTAATTAGCTGAATTTCTACCCCACATTTTCTTGGGTACAAAGACATGACATCATATTATATTGGCCATGGGTCTTTAAAGTAGATTGATATCACATACATACACACACATATAATATTTATTCAAGATATGTGGCATGTAGAAATACAAATATAAACACTTATATACAAACATTGATGACTTTTAAAAAGTTTCCAAAAATCTGTTTAAAAAGGGCACTTTGCATCATCTTAACTCTCCCACATACTCTGGGGCAGGCCTGGACTGAGAATTACAATAGGCCCTGCATTTCAGGTACACAGAGGCCCACTCAGCCAACACAGAGGCCCAAACAGCCCTAACCAGCCCACTAAATACTGACTTTCTATGGCATCTTTTAGCAGCCCCTCTGGCATTTGCCAGAACCCACAGATTGCCAGTCCGGGCCTGCTCTGGGGTAGAAACCATAAATTCATATCAATTCATTATATGTGGCAAGTACAGTACATTCAAGGTTCAGAATTTAAAGTTGTCTTTAAGCGTATTTGTAAATTCTTCCCTTTACCTTCACTTTTTAGCAGGCAGATAATTAGCACCAAACAGATCCACAGTATAAATGCTGACATTGATTAGTACAGCAAATACTGCATATTGTTTATATAGCAATTTAATCTGGAAATCTAACATGTTTTTAATGTTTTTATGATTTGGCTAAAATTGTCCTGCAATTTATAAAAAATAAAGCCAGTCCCCTTTGGATAAAGAAAAAAGCCTGATATATTTATAGTTTTGTTCACTTTTCAAACTCAGATTAGGTGCAATTTAATACAGGATGTAAGAAGGAGAAGTGTAAAACTAGTCATGATTTGAACTTCTAAAGTATCACATGCCCTTCTGGCATATCAGTCTCAATACTCTTTAGGACTGGTTTGTTGCCAAAAGAAAAGCTTCTTTCCCACAAAATTAAATATGAGATAATTATGTCTCAGAAAGAAAATATTAAACAAACTGAATAAACCCAGGCAGACCTGCAGTTCTTGGCTTTTAATGCCCTCATAGGAATATTTATGGCACAGTTGTGGGAAAAGTTCTATCCAAATGACTTGACATTTTATAGTGCTTATAAACTTGTACATTTCCCAATATGCTATTCAGATTTCATTCTTCATACTTGAGAGACTTGTATTTATTCAAAATTACAAATGAATAGTAACTATTACACAGGTATACATATACTGTACTTACAAATCTCCCACAAATATTGGAAATATAAGAATAGACACAAACACTGGACAACTATGAGGCCTTTGGTACACCTGATTCTTTGATCTCCACTACAAATGTTGTGGATTACCACAGGACATTAGCAAATGTCAAGAAATAGGAAGAGTAACAAGTACTAATTATTGCCCTAAAAACTGTATTGGCATTTTGGTTGACAATATCAAGCTACTTATGATACTTAATAATGCTCTTCTGTTTTTCTCTACCAGACGTTCTAAAGTTTGCCAAAGTCCTAAATAGCATTTATATATAATCTAGATACATTATTAGGGCGTTATTCACTAAACTCCGAATGCAAAAATCCTGAAAAATTTGTGTTTTTTAAAAAAATAAAATCGGACTTTTAAAAAATCAGGAATTTTTCAGAATTTATTAAACCCCGAGGATGGACAAGTCAGAATCAGAAAATCCGGCATCTCAGACCTGTCGAGATTGCATATAAGTCAATGGGAGAAGTCCCAAAGATTTTTTGATGTGCGCTGGGTTTCGTGCAATACCCCAAAGTTTTCGGAGTTTTCAGACACCTTTAAAGGTGAACCACCTCTTTAAACAACCGCACTGTATCAATAAATACAAATGCACAAAATACATATAAAAAAAACCACAACAGTGTAATCATCAGAAGCCAACCCCTGGGTATAATAGCCTGTCCACTACACACTGTATTATGCCAAACATTCCAGTCTGAAGGGTGGAATGGTATTTCCAATTTATAATGAATAGGAATTGCTTTGATTGTAGCTCATATGCATTATTATTGCCCAGAGATGCTTCTGTCTGTGTTTTCTGGTGATAATTGGACAATGTGCCACTCTATTTAATTTGTATTTATTGTAATTGGCATCTCTCCAATAGCCTGTCTTAAGTTGTGATGTCTAATAGGCCCTCATATGTAATAAGGATAATAAGGATAATACAAACAGACTCTGATTTAGGCTGTTGAGTGATGTCATTCTGCTCTAAAGTAACTGATTAGTTATAGGACTAATCAGTCATTAAGCGGAATCATTGCAGATGGCCTTAAAGGAACAGTAACACCAAAAAATGAAAGTGTCCTAAACTAATGAAAATATAATGTACTGTTGCCGGCACTGGTAAAACTGGTGTGTTTGCTTCAGAAAACATTACTATAGTATATATAAACAAACAGCTGTGTAGCCACGGGGCAGCCATTCGAAGCTGAAAAGGCACAGAATACACAGCAGCTAACAGATAAGCTCTGTAGCATACAATGGTATTCTTCAGAAATTATCTGTTATCTACTGTGTGTCCTGCACTTCAATGGCTGCCCCCACATAGTGGCTTGTTTATATAAACTATAGATGTATAACTGAAGCAAACACATCCGTTTTTCCACTACAGGGCACGAGTACATTATATTGTCGTTCCGTTAAGAAGTGGATCTGAAAGCAACTGAGAGGGAGCTTACCAAAAAAGTAAATTAGGTCCAATATTTTAAAAATAGAACTTTTACCCTATTTACCTTGATTCAGACACCACAGAATCCCCTTTTATTTACAGTTTTATCTATCACAGGGCATATATTTTTGAACTTCATAAAAAGTACCCTGTTTCTTAAACTCAGAACTACAGTGCTATAAGGTAGCAATATTTACTACTATACAATTATCTAAATGACTGACATGCAAGGCAGTACCTTAACGCAGAAGCCATGGGACTAGAATCTTGGAAAACTATATAAATTCAAATTACTTGTCACCCTATTGCGACCTTCCCTGTGCTTCAGGCATAAAAAAACAAGTTACATTTACTGTGTCTTAAGTTTTGTGCACAGATCCCCTCCTCCCTAAAAGAATTGAGGATATATCAAGAAGTTGGTAAAAAAAATCATGACCCTTTTTTCCAAAGGAAAATAAATACATTTAAAGTTGTCCTGGCTTAACCTAGACAGACCTTTATCTCCCTCTAGGTATTTGAAAGTGCTCTAGCAACTATAAATAAATCTCCATCACCAAATATAACTGTAAGATGCAGAAATGCATTTATACATGAAATAAAAACAATACTATGGCTTGCTAAAGGTCCTAAATGTGTTTGTGAAACTAAAAAAACATTTATTCCAATTACGGTAGTGAGAAAGGACATACAGTATGTTTACTGTAATAACTGTAATACCAGCGGAAGTTATTTAGAAACAGTGCATCTTCAAAATAACCATCATTCAGAACCAATTTTTGTTTTTTCATTGAAATGCTGTCCTAGTAACTTGTATATATTACCCATTAATGGGAAATGTTAAACCATTTCATGCAATTTTTTTTGCTATAAAGTATCAAATGAACTATGAACTGATGTAGACTTTGCTATAAAAAAGGAAAGGCTCACCAAATGGTTACTGAAAACCATAATATGCACTCTAGAGCAGTTATGGATAAGGCTGATATGATATATGATCTTATTTTACTGCTATAAAGAGAAAAGTTGGTTTGCTTTAACAGTTATTCAAATCAGATACTGGAAGTGGAATACAAACACGTTCTTGGACTGAAACTGTGCTTCCTTTCCCAATTACTTTGGATATTCCTGAATAAAACTCACCAACACGATCCTGGAATATTCGTTATGAATTCATTTCAGAGAAAAAATAAAATATTGCTCTTTAGCTGAAAATCGACTCTTTTATGAAAACAAATAAGATATTTTTTCCATGTTTGTTCAGGTGCAGGTAACTACACAAGAATCTTGAGGCTTGTCTTGGAAGAGAAAGGATAAAACATAAGGAAGGAATTACAAACAGTCATTTCTTTCTCCCAGAGTTTATTTGTATTTTAGTTGCTTGTTACCAAAGAGGCTATTTCAAAATCAAGCAAGTGTTGCTTTATAATGCTGCAATGCAGACAGCTGGTCAGATGTTGCACAATTTAGCTATACAGTATCTGTCAAAATGGGGACAATATAACTGCTAAAAGTGTTCTGTGAAGTTATATTTGCCTAGTAAATAGTGCCTCCAAATCTCTGTAGGCAACTCTTTGCACGAGTCACTGCAATACCGTACCAATGCTACTTCTAACTTCTAATAAGTAATCTGCTGTGATGCTGTTTTGATACTATTGTGGCATGTCCTTAACAGTTTTTCTTTGCTAAGGACTGGAACAAGGCTTTCTAAGTAGAGCCTTTATCACTAAATGCAACATTTCATGGAATTGATATAACCCCTATGGTGGATAATACCTTATACATTTGTAACTAACATGCACTTTCAAACTCTTAGCCAGAAGGAAGGAAACAAAATACTTAAAATATTCATACATTATGATCATTTTGTGCAGTGTGTGCCAGTTGAAATGTAAAAACTGCTAAAGGTTTATCTTTGGCCTTAGGCTTCATTCTGTGTCCACACCCAACAGGTGCAGAAGCTAGTAGCTCAGACTTGGAGCCATTTCCCATTGATTTATACAGGATATGAATGTTGAACATGTTTATATAAGTGAATAATTTAGAGCATAAAGCATTATTGTTAGCTAGTGTGTTATATCCTTAGGCACAGACTTTTCAAAAGAAGTATGGTTAAAAGTGTATCTAATTCATATAAATCAGCCTTCAATCCCCCAGTTGTGAAATGACAAATTTCATGATCTCACTGACATGAATGAAATAGAATGGTAGAGCCAAGCAAGGAAATAAGCAGCTTGGTGATGGGCTATATACAAAGAGCACTTTATAGAGAATACTAAGGTGAAAAAAAGAAAAGGCTTTAAGATTTTCTCTTATAATTCCATGGATTTTCCACAAAACAATCTGTTAGTCCCTCCTTGGGTTCCCCCTGTCTTTGACCTTCGGTGCTGCAGCATGGTATCACAGTGGTTAGTATTGCTGCGTTGGCATGTGGGGATCCTAGGTTTAAATTCAGCAAGGAGTCTGTAGAATTTTGTTCTCCCTGTGTGCAAGCAACAAAGTTCAGGAGCAAATTAGAAAAAAATACAATACTCATTCATATATACAAAGTGTGAGATATTAGGGTTTCTTCGTGAATACAGTAGTAACAAATCACCATGTATTCACTGAACAGCGTTTCTTTCCAGAATAGCAGGAGCCTACTAAGTAGTGTCTGCAGTAACTTGTACTAATAATTGTACAAGAACCTGATTTGCTTGGCGAGAGTCAGCTGTAGCTATAAACAAACTGAAATGGAAACACTGGTATGAACATCAGGTCTGGGTTGATGGAAATTTCAGGGTTCCCTATCAGGTTAAATGGGTGCATCAGTGCACAGTGAAAGTTGCTAGGAGAATATCTGGACTCAGGTACTGTGATGGACCTTCTTTACCCATAAACGATAACATGGCATATTTATCGGCAAGAGAACACAGGTCAGGCTTATCATTTTCTAGCAATTTTAATCAGCAATTAGCACAAGATTTTGGCACCATTTTTTAGACATAAGTTCATAACAGTTAGCTCCACCAACTGGCAGGATTTACCTAGAGCGTCCCACAGATAGTCCATGTGTAGCCAAGCTACAGGTAGGCTGGTTATTATTACTCTAGGTTGCACAGATTCAGCGGGGCTAATGGTTCCATGCGAGTCCAAAGGGCATTACTTTGATGAATGTTCATCTTGGGCCTACCTTTATTATTGAAATATATTTCCTTTTCCTTAGGGTGGTTTCTAATTCCTATAATGTCGATAAGGAGCCATTTGCTCAGTTGTCCTAGTCCTATCTCTGATAACAGCAACCCGTTGGAGCATACTCCCAAATGTATCCTTTGTATTTTCACACAATTCCTCTAAGAGGAATTGTGTGAAAATACAAAGAAAAATCCTCTAATACTTCACCCTAATCCAGAGCCAAGCAAGGAAATAAGCAGCTTGGTGATGGGCTATACAAAGAGCACTTTATAGAGAATACTAAGGTGAAAAAAAGAAAAGGCTTTAAGATTTTCTCTTATAATTTCATGGATTTTCCACAAAACAATCTGTTAATCCCTCCTTGGGTTCCCCCTGTCTTTGACCTTCGGTGCTGCAACGTGGTATCACAGTGGTTAGTATTGCTGCGTTGGCATGTGGGGGATCCTAGGTTTGAATTCAGCAAGGGGTTTGTAGAATTTTGTTCTCCCTGTGTGCAAGCAACAAAGTTCAGGAGCAAATTAGAATTTAAAGAAAAAAATACAATACTCATTCATATATACAAAGTGTGAGATATTAGGGTTTCTTCGTGAATACAGTAGTAGCAATTCACCATGTATTCAATGAACAGAGTTTCTTTCCAGAATAGCAGGAGCCTACTAAGTAGTGTCTGCAGTAACTTGTACTTCCACAAAACAATCTGTTAATCCCTCCTTGGGTTCCCCCTGTCTTTGACCTTCGGTGCTGCAGCATGGTATCACAGTGGTTAGTATTGCTGCGTTGGCATGTGGGGGATCCTAGGTTTAAATTCAGCAAGGAGTTTGTAGAATTTTGTTCTCCCTGTGTGCAAGCAACAAAGTTCAGGAGCAAATTAGAATTTAAAGAAAAAAATACAATACTCATTCATATATACAAAGTGTGAGATATTAGGGTTTCTTCGTGAATACAGTAGTAGCAATTCAGCATGTATTCAATGAACAGAGTTTCTTTCCAGAATAGCAGGAGCCTACTAAGTAGTGTCTGCAGTAACTTGTACTAATAATTGTACAAGAACCTGATTTGCTTTGCGAGAGTCAGCTGTAGCTATAAACAAGCTGAAATGGAAACACTGGTATTAACATCGGGTCTGGGTTGATGGAAATTCCAGGGTTCCCTATCAGGTTAAATGGGTGCATCAGTGCACAGTGAAAGTTGCTAGGAGAATATCTGGACTCAGGTACTGTGATGGACCTTCTTTACCCATAAACGATAACATGGCATATTTATTGGCAAGAGAACACAGCTCAGGCTTATCATTTTCTAGCAATTTTAATCAGCAATTAGCACAAGATTTTGGCACCATTTTTTAGACATAAGTTCATAACAGTTAGCTCCACCAACTGGCAGGATTTACCTAGAGCGTCCCACAGATAGTCCATGTGTAGCCAAGCTACAGGTAGGCTGGTTATTATTACTCTAGGTTGCACAGATTCAGCAGGGCTAATGGTTCCATGCGAGTCCAAAGGGCATTACTTTGAGGAATGTTCATCTTGGGCCTACCTTTATTATTGAAATATATTTCCTTTTCCTTAGGGTGGTTTCTAATTCCTATAATGTCGATAAGGAGCCATTCGCTCAGTTTTCCTAGTCCTATCTCTGATAACAGCAACCTGTTGGAGCATACTCCCAAATGTATCCTTTGTATTTTCACACAATTCCTCTAAAAGGAATTGTGTGAAAATACAAAGAAAAATCCTCTAATACTTCACCCTAATCTCTATTCTGGGCATTATTCTTAATATGGATGTACAATAATGACAACAATATGTTAACATAAAGTCAGTATAGGTTGCAAAACAATGCTGGACCTGGGTTTATCCACATAAGGGGTTTTATAATTTGTACAACATACCTTAAGTTAATGAAAAAATATGTAAACATGAAATAAAAAAGGAAGTGATTTTAACAATTGTTTGCTTATAATGTACGGTATGGGAGATGGCCATCTTTCTGGTTTTCAAAATAAGAGATCTGATAACCCTTGGCTGGTCAGCTTACCCCATTTATTGTTCCAGTGGAAAACAGCAAAATCAATGTTTTTGGGGGATAAACCCTCCCATAGTCTGTTACGGGTTTGATCCTGACGGACGGAGGGGGCACCTCCTGAAATGTTGATTTTGTGGTTTTCCATAAGTACAATAAACAGAATAAACTGCCATGCCTAAAAGTGTTTGTCTCGTCTTCATTTATATACAGTCATTTGGGATACTGCCATATGCCCAGGGACCTTGTACCACTGCTCTATGTTTTTTTAAATAAAGGATAATGTGATCCTTTTGGATCTGCAATGAACTTTAACACACTCTACATTAGCTTGATAATTCAACATACTTTGCATAGGCACTGAATTGAAATGGTGAGTTGCTCAAAGCTGGGCACCCCCCAGTATTGCAGCAATGTGTGAAATATTGTACCTGCCTTACCACTTTGTAACTCACCACTTTGTGTGTATTATTTTGAATACAATGATTTATAATAATTTATATATGCCATAATATTTTAAAATGTTATTCTTTTTTCTGATTTGACACCTGAATCACTCGAGTTTTTCGGGTCAGAGACAGAAAACCCCAATTTTTTTGGGTTATCAAACTAAACCTAGCACAGATCATAATATATTCAAATTGTAAAAAGGAACATCTCCTATTGACTTATACATGACGGATGGCGGATTTTTGGATTCAAACTTTTTGCAGCTTCAGGGTATAATAAATCTCAAAAAAATGTTTCCCTCTAAAAATTCATGTTTTTTCCCAAAAAAACCATGACCAGAAAAAATTGAGCTTTGTTAATAACCCTCTTAGTGTGTGATTGCCTATAGTTAGGACTCAAAGGAATACTGCAGCTACAATCTTTTTAATCTGGAACCTTGTTTTTTAAAGCAGATTTAATTATATGAAATCTTTATTGAACTTTCAGGATAAAAGTTTAAAACAATATATGGAGGATAGGGTTATACAGCAGGGGAGTGAGAATGACAAGAATAACCAGATGTTGGGGTCAGAGAAAGTACACAGTATCTTGTGTCACAGGGAAGAGGAATGGGCATGTGTACATGTGTTGTATACATTAGCTTAAAGAATACCCATCAAACTGCTTTTTTGCGTGTAACTATCCATACATTAAAGGGGTTGTTCACCTTTGAGTAACTTTTAGTGTGATGTAGAGAGTGTTATTCTGATACAATTTGTTTTTCATTTTTTATTATTGAAGGTTTTTGAGTTATTTAGCTTTTTATTCAGCAGCTCCTCAATTTACATCTTTTTTTTTAACAATTCTTTATTTATTATTATTTCAAGAAAAGGGGAACAGAAAGAAAAAAGGGGGTAGAAGGGGGGAACAAGTTCAGGTTTCCATAATATTCATAGGGATAAACACATCAAAGAATTCAAATAACAGTGTAGCAGGTAAACATCAAGTTATTACTGCAATCAAACTTTTCACATATGCAATGTCTTCTACAGTACATATCCAGACCTCATTTAGGTGTAGGGCTATAGGGCTAAGTTACATCTATGGTCATAATATTACTGTACGCCTCAATTTACATCTTAAGCGATCTGGTAACTACGGACCAAATTACCTTAGCAACCATGCATTGATTTGAATAAGAGACTGGACTATGAAAGGCCTGAATAGAAGGATCAGTAATAAAAAGTAACAACAACAATACATTTGTAGCCTTACAGAGCATTTGTTTTTTAGAAGGCATTCAGCGACGCCCATTTGAAGCTGCAAAGAGTCAGAAGAAAAAGGCAAATAACTATAAGACTATAAAAAATAAATGATGAAAACCAATTGAAAAATTGCTTAGAATTGCCTGTTCTATAATATAATAAAAGTAACTTAAAGATGAACCACACCTTTAAAGGTTGTATTAGCAGGTTAGTATTTTTTTCGGGTGTTTAGCAAGCTATAAGTAGATACTAATAATTCCCCTGTTGGACAAAAGCCTTAACCACATGAAACACAGTTTATACATCCAGTATAAATGTTTTATAGTGAAGCATGTGACCATGGCACTTGAATGAGGAATCTGGCCTCAGGTATAGACTGTGATTTTGTGTCTTCATATTGGGTCAGTAGGTCAAGCAGCTAAATGTGTTTGTTGTTTTATACTACTTGTCATATAGACATAGAAGTATAGATAGTGAATTACAAGAATACTGTCCTCCAATACATGCAGTGGATTAACAATAGGTAATAGATCTGTAGCTCCAGACACTGCAAAAATTGTTTCAACACAAAAGACCCAAACCATGAACATATGACTGTTTCCATTTATAAGTATGTTTAGAGGGTGTACCTGTACCAAGGTGTACAAATCTATATGTGTTTTGGTTCTCTGCGGGTTTTAGCCACCCAGCCTGTGATGTCCTTAATCTGGATTTCATTAACAGTGTCTCTCAATGTCTATACCTGTGTATCTCCAGGAGCCAAAGTGCAGGTAAGACCCTTCATATTGTATACATAGTTACATAGTTAAATTGGGTTGAAAAAAGACAAAGTCCATCAAGTTCAACCCCTCCAAATGAAAACCCAGCATCCATACAAACACCCCTCCCTACTTTCACATACATATACTGAATATCAGCTGCCATCAATGCAGTCAGTGCTATTGCTAAATGGTGAGATTTTATGAATCTCACCATATTAGTGTTAGGCTTATGACTGATGCAAAGATCCAGTGTCATTTTGTACTCAGCGAGTGCAATAAATTGACATATTTTGGGATTATACATAGATTTATTTTTTCTTATTGGTCTTTGGTTTTGTCGCAGTTCCATTTGGGGTAAGGTAACCAAAGATTTCCCAACATTATGCCATCATCCTTCCCCTCAAGTCTTATCAGACTATATAATGTGACAAATCATTCAACAAAATCAACTATATTAAAAACATTTAGTTATCCCCATGCTTGCCGCTCATTTACCACACAAGCATTTAGATTAAAGTAAGAGTCAGCCTATAATAATCCAGGATATGCCACTGAGCATTTCAGTATAATTAAGGACAAACATTTCTTTAAGTAAATTAAGCTTAATGGGTTTTCTGTTGATACTTTTTCTTTTTAAGACAGTGCCCTATGAAATGGGGGGGGGGCAAAGGTTAGCACTTCCTTTACGTGTCATGTTAAGCTACGTATAAGGGATCTAACCTAAACTAAATTATCTTGTTTTCCTGTGCATAAACACTTACACATAAACAAATTAAAGCTATCAAAATGTTACAGTGATACATCCACAGGGAGGGGAACACTGGGAGTAGCTACTTGTAATGTTGACATCTACTGAAACTATAGACACATATCCTCTTTTAACAATTCTTTTAGCCAGAATTTCTTAGGCTAATAATTATGTTAAATTACTTGGCTCTTGTTCACTTAAAAGAAACTTCCCAATATTAATGAGTGCCAACTAAAATCATCCGTAAACAAGAAAAAATTACTCCTGGCACAGGCAATGAGCAACTTTCTAAATGCAAACATTGATAACTACCATGGTTGATATGTTCAAACTAATAAACTGACCGTGCAGTGCTGAACAGATTAACTACTGTACATGACATATAACAATGATCTCACTATTTCTACTAGCAGAAAAGTTTATTTCTATGCACTCCTATTAGACTTCCGGTATTACGATGGATACAGCATACATTAGCATGTTCACTAGGAGATGTCGCACTGAATGGACCAGGAGGGAAGAAACTGCAGGCCTCTTATGCAGGTATTTATTTATGGAAGTATTTACAAACCTACCGTTGGCAATTGGAGGCCAGTATATTGTCATATTTTAGGTATTGTGACAGTTTGTTTAAAAACCACACCTGTCTGGCCTAAAAATGTACAGGAAAGTATGCAGTAAAGTTACATTTTATAAATGCAAAGTTTCACCTGGTTGAGATAGGGTTAATCCTCCTTTGCAGCAAAGTGAATAAAGGAGAACTGAAACCCTCTACTAACCCCCCCAACTGCATAAATGGCTCCATAACATCATAAGGGACAGAACATTGTGCCTGTGACCTCCACTGTACTACTTTGAATATTAATGTCAGGTTTATAACTAGAAGCACTTTCCTTTGTAATAGGCTGTCCGGTGAGGGAGTGCTGAGGGGGGTCTCTGGAGGACAGTTGAGAGGGGTCTCTGGAGGACAGTTGAGGGGGAGTTTATTTCTCCTTTAAGTGTCAGCTGAGGTTAGACCTGCTATTGCCTTTAAAAGGGGTATGCTCCCATATCTATGGGCTCTTCCTTGAAAGACTGATTGAGGCTTTGCTTTCTTGTGTTTCTGGAGGAGAGACATGGATCTAGCTCTTACTAATATTGTAGATGAAGATCTCTGGAGATCTCCAGAGATGTTGCTCATGACAACAAATCAGCAATTAGATTTAAACATTCGCCTACAAGTTAGAAATCAAAAGCAAAGATCTGATTGGTTGCTATGGGCAACAAGTCCAGAGATCTCAGGTGTAACCTGGTGAAACAGACTGTAGTGAAAAGGGTCACGCATTGCGGATTAGCGATCAGTGGCAAAGTGGCGCAAAACTTTACTAGCTCTGAGCTTTTTCGCTATTGAATTGTCCGCTTCACCTTTTAGTAAATTGCTGATGTCCCAGCGAATTGTCTTTTTTGCGAATTTTTGCTAGAAAAGTCCACTTCCCCAATGTGTCAATTAGCCTGTGACTGTGCCTGAAGAAAGACAGTCTTTTGGAGAAATGGCAGCTGACTTGGAAGTAGGCTGTGTTAGAGTCCTGCAAGAACCTTCGGAACCCTGCGGGTTGCAGGTAGAAGTTTCGAGAGTGGTTATAGAGGCCGGTCGGTGGTTCTCCGGGTTTGCGGGTCAGGTCAGGGGTCTTCTCATGATGTCACTTCCGGTTTACAATGACAGCACTTCCTGTTTTACTCCTTTTTTTCTGATCACTCCTCCTTCTAATAACGTCACTTACCCTTTACAATGACCGCACTTCCTCTTTCTTGATGGACAGCAGGTCGCGGATCAGGTTGCGTATAAGGTACTTGCGGGTCAGGTAGCGGTTCCAAGCAGGTAAGTATGCCGATTGTGGGTCCGGGTTGCAGGTCTGGTTTCGGGTTTAACAAATTGGTTCCGTGCAGAACTATAGGCTGTGTGGCCTGATTGATGGTTCACTACTTTTTATTTTTATCTTGAGGTTTATGGAGAATACCCCGCCTGAGTTGTATAGTATGCAGCTTCTAAACTTATCTATCATTTCTAATGTACAGAGCAGGAATGTCCTATCCCACCATAAGGTTTGCCCAGTAATTTATATTGAAGCCAAAAACTAAACACAGCATTATACATAGAAAATGATATAATTATAGCTTTTTGCTTATATTAGCTGCCAAAACATATAGCATCCTTATGGAAAGTTTTCTTTAAAACCAGAAAGCAATCAGGGACATACTCAGTCCCTCTTGGGTTGTTGCCAATCAATTGAACTTACATAGCAACACATGATATAGTGACATCTGATTTTTTAACATCTATACTATCATGCAGCAGCGTTGGTAAATTATTTGCTGCTTTGCCTTTTTAGTACACAGTGCTAGCCTTAGGTTATCACTATGGGGTTCCTATGGACACTTCAGTCCCTGCTCTGGCCACAGCCTAAGGCAAAGCGAGCACAGTAAAATGAAATACTCCATAGGTATCGGAGCACAAATAATAAAATGTAAAATACTGTTTATATGCAAACCTATGTCTAGGTATACATGAGGAGTTTCCTCCTTCACCATCAGTTTGTAGAGGCAAGGGGAATATCCAGGACAGAAATGCTGGGAATCCCCACTGATTCAACCAAATTAAAAAATAGTGTTTGATTATACTGTAATAATATTCTTCATGTATCCCCTAAGTGCTGTCTTGCATAATACAAAAATAACATTTTACAGGAGTTTAACTTTGAAAGTATATCTGATTAATGGGCTCACATGGCAGGCTCAATAGATTGTGGCTGCAAAATGGCAAATGTCAAATTAGTAGATAAAACAATCAATAAGCAGAACGTATTTCCAGCATAAGAGCTTTCTGTTGGATTAAAGCAAACTACATTGAAGGTGTCACAATGAATATAATTCTACATTCAGACGTTCAGGACAACTAAATCATTGTGTCTGTTATGACGTGGACATTGTATTTGTTGAATTACATATGTTTTTAAAGCAGATGTTTTTAGGATGATTGCAATAAATCATGACTTCACTTTATCATAAACAAAACAATAAACTAAAGATCTAAATGTAAACTTTTCAGGGCTCTAGCTTTCCATAACAACATTTGAGAAGCCTGTTTATCTACCGCCTAAGGTATTTCATCATAATATATATATATATATATATATATATATATATATATATATATATATATATCTCCACAAAAACCGCACACATAGGACTTGTTAGTGCAAAAAATGAAAAAATGTTTTATTCCGACGTTTCGGTTCACATACTGGAACCTTCCTCAGGTGGGGTACCGAAAACCGAAACGTCGGAATAAAACATTTTTTCATTTTTTGCACTAACAAGTCCTATGTGTGCGGTTTTTGTGGAGATATGTACAAGTTAGTAATTTAACCAGCACCTGGGCAGTTGCCTTAATTGAAGAGTGTGCTCCAGTTTTTGGACTTGCTATATATATATATATATATATATATATATATATATATATGTATATATATATATTAAATATATATATATATTTTATACTGAAAACAATTCAATGAGCACATAAGGGCTATATATGAACACAGCTGCAATTGTGGATGAGCAAATGTTGTGAATGTTGAGGTTTGTTAACTTTATTTAATTCTTTCAGCTGACTTCCTGAATTGGTTATGGTCTCACCAGGTAGGATTGACAGAAACCAAACCAATCCCAAGGGCAGATTAACTAAAAGACGTTGTCGCCAGCGACCGCTTCACACACATCACAAAACTTCGCCAGGTGCAAATTCGCTACCACTATGCTAATTTACTAATATGTGAAGTTGTGCTCTGGGTGCGAGCACTGGCGACTTTATTAACGTTACTTCGGCAGTGCGAGCATTTCAGAGCAAATATGTGCTAGTGTTCGTTTGTACCTTGCAAAAATTCGCTAGTGATCTTGCGCTTAGGTCAATTTGCATACGGCGGGTAATTTAAAGTTGAATGGACATGTTTATTATAAATGTTGGTGCAAATGGTTTAAGTTACCACTTTTTCTTATACATGTCCAAGGAACCTTAATAAAGACAAGAGAGTTGTTATAATGCACTACACATGTGCCCACTGTAAAATTATTGTTCCATATGTTAGGAAATGTGTGGAGCAAACCGGTTACCCAAAAAAAATTTGTTAGGACTTTTGCAGGCAATCCCGCTTAAAAAAAGGAAAAGATGCCAGCGTTTTTTGAACTTAATGCATTTTCGGCACACAGAAAATGATGTAAGTGATTGAGGAAGATCTAGCTTCTTTTAAGCACTTCGCCTGGTCTGAGATGGCAAAGTCAACTCTTGCGAAAGAGGTAACGTTCAGTAAAATCCACACTTTAGTGAATTTTTGGAGTAACGATTGTTTGCCAGAGCGAAAAGTCATCTGGCGATAGAGTGCAAATGAATGATAGAGACGGTCCCGTTCACTAGCGAATTGGCACCTGCGCTTGTCAGTGAATTGGCAATGTCCCTGTGGGTGGCAACGCTGGCACTTAGCCACTTTGCCCTTTAGTGAATCTGCCTCAAGTCTTTTAGAGCATTGAAGGGGGTATGTAATTAAAAGTCTCTAGCAAAGGTTTTTTAGCGTTTAGAGAAATTTTATTACATACGCTGCAAATGTTCACAAAAGCCACTTGTTCTAAGACTTTGCAGTGAAGTCGTTGAGGTCTTTGATCAGCCAAAAAGGACGCAAACATGGTTGCTAATGTTCGTAAGTGTCTTTGCACAGGTTTTTTGCACTAGTGAATCATATTACATTCCCCCTGAAGTTAATTATCTTTTTTCACATTGCCCTTGCAGTATGTAGTATGAGATGTTCATAGGTTGCATGGCCAGATGAAAGTGACCAATCATGCCACAGATCAAGAAGCAACCCCCTGAGATTTTTTTTAAAGTTTGTAGTAAAACTATGACAACATAGGCTTTTCCCTGTGCAAACAAAGATTTAGAAGACATTCTCTCTTAAGGAAGTTTATCCTGATAATTCAGCCAGAAAGTAAGGCCTGACTCAAACTGACTAAGTTGTTGCCAGTAGGTGACCAGTGCTGTGTTAAAGGAGTTGTTCATCTTTGAGTTAACTTTTAGGGCAAGGTCACCTGTGGCATTTTTAAAAACATGGAGCCAAGCGTAAATACACACAAAATTAACCCCTATTGAAAATAATGGAATACGCACTATAGTAATTTCCACTGGGCGCTTGTGAGCCAACATCTGCCACACAACGCCAGTATTTTCGGTTTTTACAGAGATGCCAATATTCCAAGGAAACTCCATATTATTGAACTCTATGAGATCCGCAGGTTTGGAAATACGTTTCGCTGAAATACACAGTGTATTTTCAATATGGCAGCCAAACTCTTGTGAGTTATTTACAGCTTTTTATGCTGGTGCCGTAATTATGTTGCGTATGGACTATCAGTATGGCTACATTTTGCATGTAAATTACTTTTTTTCTCAAAAGTTTGCTAAAATTCTTCAGAGTGGAATTGTGGGAAACTTTAGAAAAATATATGGTTTTGGGTGGTAAACATATATTTCTGTGTTTTTACCTCACAAAAATATAGTAAATGCATTGATTTTTTAGTAGCTGAAGTAAAGTCCTGGGCAATTTGGATGTGCTAACTTCATATTTGGGTGTTTAAATGCCAGATACTTTGCTAAACCACAATGGCATCAAACTGTTCAGTGGACCCATGGTATATTCAGTGTACTTTTTTTTTGGCACCTAATACAGTGCGGTGTATGCGGAGCAACAAAATAAAACCTTTGAAGTGATGTTTCAGAACTTTAATACATTTTTATAAAGACTGCTACCTTCAGACAAGCTTTGATGTTTGGTAGTTAGGAGTAGAGAAACATAGTATTTTGGAATCAACAGAATGTGCACTTTTGAAGAATATATGGTTTTTGGGTAAACCTAATGTTTCTAGATTTTTTAGCCCTGGAATATAAAGTATGCTGATTTCTGCCTTAGTTTTTTAAAAATTATATTATATTTTGCCGGGAGTTTTTGCTGTACGGAAGTCCTAAATCTCTCTAAAACTATACATATCTGGTATTGGCACGTTTGAGAGACATGAGGCTTTCCAAATCAGTTGTATTTTCAAACATACAATGAAATATTTTTCTTGCATAAATTCATATATAATGAAAAATAGGAATTATTAATTTTTTTTGGTACTTAATGATATAAATCTTTTTGCAGAGGTGGAAATACATGAAAATTCAAGCCGATTTAGAAAGCTTAGGTTCTCCTGAAAAAAACAATGTTTAGTTTTCCTAGGTAAACTAAAGGTTTCCCCTCAGAAAATGCTCCTGAGAGCACAAATGTTTCAAAAAGGTCTGGCACTTGGTGCAAATGTAATGTGAAATTCTGCTGGCACTTAAAGGGTTGAAAAATATGTATTTTGTATTAGTATTTTCAATATACAAGGTAAAATTTAAAAGATAAATATAAACATCTTTTGTTATAATTGATAAACTCTAACGGCCCTCTTTACCTTAACAGTGTTTACTAAATTACATGTTTTTTTTAGAAACAGCTGATTTCCAAACAAAAGTCAGTTTGTTCAGGATCCTAATGCATTTCTGGACACTGATCCTTCATATGCAGGTTTAGTGGAAAATGTTTATCTGCACAGTCAAATCATTAATTGACAATGCTTCAAAATATCAATACAAAATGCCTATATTTGGACAAAGAGGAGAGTTCGCAGACGAGGTTTCCAGGATTCATTGACTCTTTGTCAAGCTTGACAGAAACTGATGTTGCTTTGAAATGTTGTCTATTGAGTTTATTAGAGTGATGTCTGTGATACAACTGATTAAGGTGTAGTTGCAAGAGGGCACTTTGAAACTTGCACCCCTCGTAAATATATGTGATATGATTGATATGCTAGTCATTTTCTATTTTGGGTAGATTCCTGTATCTACGAAACTCAATAGTGCTACGAGAGTCTTATATTGTAATTTTACACAATGGCCTTTGTTTTATAAAATGACAGATCAGATGTTTATGAGTAGGTTGTATCTTAGATTAAAGAATCTAATGATTAGGGGCCTCTTTACTTCTTGTATAGGTTCTTATTTATATTTAATCTGTATTTTGAGTACAGTGCAGCTTAATATGTTAGCGCTTTATGAATATATGTGATTATTTGTAATAATGGTATTAATAACTGCTCATTTTTCTATATTTATTACATGGCACACAGACTTATTCTCTACAAGATATAGACTTTGTTTAGTGCAGGGTTACCAGATCATGTGAAAAACCTTCTACAAAGGCTGCACTGCTTGTATTTAATTGATTTACTGTACAAGAAATGCTCTAGATTTTTCAAACAACATAGTAACCCTTGTGCTCATTGTTATCATTCGAGAATTTTTTTTTCATGGCACTGAATAGAACATTCCCCATAAGAATATTTTTTCTCAGAACATAATGCTAGTGAAGGCAGGAAGGGCTGTTTTCCAATATGTGGCTTAGGTGGGACACATGGCTTTAGTAAAATCTGATATGTTAAGGTGTTTTTAAAAGACCCAAGGAATGCTGCTACATGTGGGAAAACATATAAATCAATTTGTATTTGATACCACCCACTCTGAACAAAATTTTCACCCAAGGAAGAATTTCTGGGAATTGCAGACATTACATGTTTAAGCAATCAAACTGTTTCTAAATAGCTAACAGACCTAGGAATTCTATGTTTGCAGTACCGTACATTACTTAACATGTATTATGCTAAAAAAAACAACATACTGTAGTGCATATTCATGAGTCTTTATTAGAGACAAATATGCTCTAAATGAACAAGTGCATGACAACATACACAGCCATATATAAAAACTGTTCATGTAAAAAAATGGACTCTCTCGCTATACATATATAACTTTTAATGCATTTACTGTAGCTAACATTCACTGAACAATTGCCTATGACATAACGTTTGCCTGTTGAATAAATTACAACTTGAAGACCTTCAATGAGCCAACAGTCATGTCAAAAAGTTCTAAAATACATAAGTGTGAGTCAGGGGTTGTTGTGCCCGGAAGAGACAACATCATAATTTCACGTTGAAATTACATCACTTATATAAATCTTTCTACTTGAAGAAGAAGTGAATTGACGGTGAATAAAGAGAAGCATACCAACTGGACCATCGGCTTCCAATGAAGTATCTGGTCCACCCTCCTTGTCACCAACAAAACACATTCTCCTTAATCACCACTAGCTTATTCTTTGTATCTGTACCCCCAATACCTGAATTTGGGATTGTGCACCAACCCTTTAAACTATACTTTTTTGTTTCTATATCAATTTTACTCTCTCGGACCTTGAGGCCTGGTTACCGTCACAGCAACTCCACTCCCTGGAGCTCTGCCCTTGTGTGTTAGCTACTGGTATATGGGTGGTATTATATGATCCATGAGCTTCAGATTGCTCTATACTTTCTATACTTCTGGCTCAGAAATAATATAATAAATAGTTATTTGGGGCTTCTACATAAGCATGCCCATGACAATTATTGTAGAGAATAAAAGATTACATAGAAAATAGTATTTACAGAATTTTGCATGTGTTTAAAATGCTTAGAGAGAGAGAGAGAGAGAGAGAGAGAGAGAGAGAGAGAGAGAGAGAGAGTAAATTACAAAATTATATTTTTATATTCTTTATACAGCATTAAATAATCTCTTAATTGCTTTTGTACATAACAATAAGCAAACCCAATCTATTTGTAGAGTAAAATTTTCTATTGAAAAATTGCCTCCGCTTTCAAGATATCACTGTGCTGCCTGTGGTGGAATTTTCTAGCCATAAAGTATTTCTTTGTTTCAAATAGAAAAAGAAATGCACTTAAGATTATATTACACTATTGACGTTTTGACTTCTTTAAAGTGGTGTGCGTATGGAACAATCACACTGATTCTCTAATGAGCGTTTTGCATGGTTAAAAGCACTAACTTTGTAAACATACATCATTCACTGCTGAGCATTGCTATTCTACACAAATAGAGTTTGAAAAATGAATAAAACATTTGTTTCCTCTGTGGAGTAAGCGATGCTGAGCACTGTTTTATGTGACTCCAAAAGCCTGATTAAACAGCTACATACATTTTTCCATACATAAGGAATAGAAAATAATTGGTTCATATGGCCGTAAATGCAAACCAGATTTAATAACAACCAAAAAAAAAAAGTAAATGAATTGAAAGCTGATATAACTTTTTGTTTACCTGAACAATTTGGGACTTGTGCAGTAGGTATCATTAAAAGAGTTTCTTTGCTCAGTTAATAGCTCATTGTGGTATTTCCTGGCATGCGCTTTAAAAACCCACTATCTACATAAGAAAGGCTTCAAATAATGAAGTGCTATAAAACACACATTTTTTACCCAACATTTTAAATTTTTTTTGGCAAAATGTTAGTCCAACTTTTTACTTTATACCCAACATTTTACAGTTTGGACAACATGTCAGCACAACACATGCTTGAATACTTCAACTCACATTCCACTATGCTCAAATAAAAAATATATTTTTGGAGTGATATGGTATTAAATATAAATGGCTCTATACAATGTAGTTATAGTTTTATATATAATAACTCATTAGAAATACTGCAGTCTGCATAAACTCTTTCAACATTGTTGCTAGCATGGACTGTAAAGCATTCCAATATGTCGGGACACTTGTCTCAGTAATGAGAGAGAACTGGCAAATTAATTCCTTCATGTTTATCGTGTAATTAAAATGTTTGCAGGCCAGTAAAAATGTCTCTTTCCCAAGGGCACCAAGGGCAGAAAGATCCATGGTTACAGTCCGTCTGTGCGCATATGCTGGGTGTGAAAGGTGAAGACTGTATTACAGTCAATAAGAGAACAGATGCGCAGAGCTCAAATACAAAGAACTGTCTGAAATGGAATGAAAACACAAACACCGCCAGCAGGATTTTGAATTATCTGACACTCTTTGTGGATTTGCTGTAGGAAACAGCCACCTGTGATTTTTCATTGGAGGTTCTTTGTTATTCAAGGGAGGGGCTAATTGATGCTGTCCTTGTGAATACTTCTGTCCGCACCATAGTAATTTTGCTCATGGTTTTTCCACTGAATACTGGTCACATTCATGGGAGCTACATTAATATGTGTCTTAGACTGGCAACAACAGCAAAGGCATGACTGTAACAGAAAAGCAAAAAACAAAATTAAACATCAAATATGTGGAGAAATGGAACATCTGTTTTGCTGATACATTTTCTACAGTTTGAAGCTCTTGCATCCTTCCAACTCTCTTGAGTTGCTAGATTTTGGTTTCCCATCTGCTTTACATGCACTGGGTTTGAGGCTAGGGCAGAGACCTGATAGATTACTGAAACAGTGGGGCTAACTTATCAACACTGGGCCAATTTGCTTTATTGCTCAATATGGGCTGAATAGAAATATCGCTTTATTGCTCAATATGTGTCTTTTGATGTTTGCTTTATTTTGCTACTTGCTGGTATAACCATTGAAATAGTCAAAATCTGTTAAATGAGCATCTATATTTTCAAAATGTAGAAGTATTTTAGTCTTACTGGTTAAGCCAACACACGTGTTTGCACTGGTCCTTAATAACATGGTATCAAAGAATGTTCATGCAAAACGCATATGTAAAATACACTGGGCTAGAAAGCTAGTAAAATAATATTAAAACCAAATTCCAACACTGACATTTTCTGCCTTGTTCTTCATTGACATTTTTAAAGCAAAGAATTTGCCAGGAAATTAAGAACCAAGGCTTATTTTCTGTTTTGATGAAGAAATCTTTTGCCATATCCAGACTGAGCATGCTAACCTTGGCCAGTCTGATTTTGGATTCACTTCATATCTAGTGCTTCAATGCATATAAACATGGATTCAGTTGCAGTAAATTAACAGGCAATTCATTATAAATACCATGAAATAGGATATGGAAACATTACACATCCTACATTCCACTCTATATTACATTTCCTATTCATTGCCTGAGGGATAGAAGACGGTGTGCTGGAAAGTTTACACAATTGTTGTGAAACCTTTCACATACATTTGTACTGAAAGCGTATAGAGGCAGTGCACAAGACATCAGTGCAGAAAAGATTAAAGGAGTGGTTCAAATTTAAGTTAACTTTTAGGGGCAAATTCATCAAGGGTCGAATTTCGAGGGGTTAAATCCCTCAAAATTCGACTGGGGAATTGAATCGAATAGAATCGGATAGGCAATTCGGGCGAATTTACGTGCTGGCGAATAGTCGAATTGCCGAATATTCGCCAGGCGAATAGGCGCTCGATCGAATATTCGCTCGAAGGATTTTCATTTGATCGAATGCCTTTTTATTCAAAAACTTGGAAAACAAGCCTATGGGACTTTCCCATAGGCTTTTAAAGCAATTCGGTAGGTTTTAGGTGGCGAAGTAGGCAGTCGAAGTATTTTTAAAAGAGACAGTACTTCGACTATCGAATGGGCGAATAGTTGCAGCGTTTTTGCGCTCGATCCAGTACTTCGACTATCGAATGGCGAATAGTCGCAGCCTTTTTGCGCGCGATCTATTCGAATCATTCTACTCAGGCGAATTTACGCCAATTCGATAGTCGAGGAGCACAAAAAACTACTCGAAATTCAAAGTTTTTTTACTTCGAATCCTTCACTCGAAGTTAGTGAATCGGCCCCCAAGTATGTTATAGAATGAGTGACTAATTCTAAGCAACTTTTCAATTGGCCTTCTTTTTTTATGGTTTTTGAATTATTTGCCTTTTTCTTCTGACTCTTTCCAGCTTTAAAATGGGAGGTCACTTAACCCCATCTCAACAATAAATGCTCTGTAAGGCAACAGATGTATTGTTATTGCTACTTTTTATTTCTGATATTTCTATTCAGCCCATCTCCTATTCATATTCCAGTATCTTATTCAAATCAATGCATAGTTGATAGGGTTATTTGGACTCTAGCTACCAGATTGCTGAAATTGCAAACTAGCGAGCTACTGAATAAAAAGCGAAATAACTCAAAAACCACAAATAATAAAAAATTAAAACCAATTGCAGTTTGTTTCAGAATATCACTCTATATCATACTAAAAGTTAATTTGAAGATGAACAACCCCTTTAATACATGCAAGCTCTGCAAACACTACTCCACAAGGAGAGCTGTGAGATGATTATCCAGACACATGTGCTGGCCCATTTTAATTGGATAATTGGTTTGGCCAACCAAGGCTGACAATTCAAAAGACATGTTTGCAGTTTCTAAATTTTCATTAAACTCATATTGTTGGTTGGCTACCAATAACTTCCTGAATGTTTTCAGTCTAGCATACCTTAAAACAGTAACACAGGCCCCTGATGGGCCTCAACAGCACCCACAGGCCCAGTCTATGGTGTCTTACAGCAGCACCTTGCACTTGCCAGTTTCCACAGACAGGGTTGCCACCTGGCCAGTATTTCACCAGTCTAGCTAGTAAAATACCAACCATGGCTAGGACATTTATTACAAATGTGCCTACTCACCAAATCTGACCTGTTTTGTCCATTGATGGCCCAGCACCTCCCTCTTAACATCACAACTGTACAATGGCACAATTGCACCTCCTTACGTTCCTGCCTCTGCCCCTTACGTCATTGGCTTCTACAGCCAAGAAGAAACTGTATCTACAGATAGACCCTTCCCCTGGAAACTGACAAAGAACCAAAGCACAGAAAGCTGCAGAGTAAAGCACCTTGACTCTTGAGATCTTCACTGGGTAATGGCTGTTGTAACTTTAGACTTATATTGCAGCCCTTTGACTAAGATACCACCGATTAATTCTAATTTGATTACTCTCAAGGCATTAGTTTTCCTCTAATAGTTTCACAAGGCAAAAAAAGATTTCTACTGCATCATTCAGAAAATGGCTGTGGAGCACAGTAAATGTTAGACTGGTATACTGAGTTATAAGAATGTTTATAATATAACAAGCATGCCATTATGGTGTGTAACAGTACAGGATAATTATAAAATAATGTTTTAAACAAAGCCATGAAATATTATTCCATCTTCTCTAAGGATCTGTAGCATTTATGGTATAGTAAATGCTAGACACAGTAGTATACACATACTTTAGTCGTATTGATGACATACTGTGTGCTGTGCTCATAATTTTTCAAGCATATATGGTAATGTATAACTTCTTTAGCAGTGCTTAAGAAATGTGTGTGTGTAAAAGGAAGAATGAAGCCTTTTTTTGCAGTGTAACTGATCTATTTAAAAAAATCCATACAAAGAAATATATTTCTATGTTTTTATATCACTTTTACAACTGTATATATTTATAACTGTACAGCATATGAATCAGAGAAGGATCATAGATCCCATTAAAAAGAAGTCATTTGCCCACAAATATTTAATTTGCTGGATTAAAAGAATGCATACAATTATACAGATAACGAACATTGTTCTTCTTACCTGGAAACAGTTTTTAAATTTCTTGCTCACAAAATAGAGAGCTATGGGATTGATACAGGAGTTCAGCGCTGCTAGGTTAATACTGATGAAATCCATCACCAACAAAAAGCTAAAAAATAAAGCAAAACATGCATTCATTATTGTTTTCAGTATTGCCTCTGCAGACTGCAAACTAACTCCACAAGAAGAGCAAACCCAGCCTTATGTTGAATGGTCTAAATAGGTTATCACTTTAGAATCTTCGAAAAAATGTATATATATTTTGCTTCATAACCAATATTTAAACAGTATAATTATGTCTTAATAATTTTCATTGCGTAACATTACAATATAATATATACACTGTAGTAATATGTATATATATATATATATATATATTATTACAGCATAAAAATAAGCCAATATCAGGCAAATCCAGTAACCATACATGGTCTTTGTAATGCTACACATTTTCTCTATATTAGTAGACTGACCATACATAAATGCAGGTGTGGGTTCTATTATCCATAAATCCGTTATCCATAAAGCTCAAAAATATGGCAATGTCATTTCCCACAGTGTCCAACTTTAATCAAATTCTTCATTTTTCACTCATTTGTTTCTTAATAAACAAAACAATTCTACCAAATTTTTCATTTCAAATTATTTAGTAGGTTTTTAGGGAAAGGCCCTTCTCTGACAAACCCCAAGTCTGCATAATAGATTCCCCTCTCGTATAAGAGTTAGCAGGCTCTCCCAACTGCATTCATCAGCTACATTTTGTCTATTTAATTACATGGAGAATGCTTTGAAAACTCTTACCTGAGTAGTTCACATCGACTAGGATCCAACTCGTTGTAAACAGTTTTCTTAATAATTCGGCTGAGATGTAACGGGAACCAGCAAAGGGCAAATATTACTACCAGGCAGAATACAGTCTTTGCAACTTCACGGCGCTGCAAGAAATGTTTAATAGAGATTTATACTGGATAGGATGTTTATAGTCTATCTTTTATATAGAAAAGTGTACACTTTCTAAAAATTCCACAAGAAATTGTGCTAAATGTAAAAAATATCTTAATGATTGTCCCAGCACCCTTAACTAATTCATTGATTAAAACAGCTTGTGCTATTATGAAGATTCCAGGTGGCGGTGCTGTTGCATGCTACGTACTCACAGTGCAGCCAAAGTGAATGTACTATAGTAAGCCAAAGCTATGTGCACAAACCTAGCCCTTCCTCTGCAATATGCACAAATCTGTATATAGACTAATACTAGTTAAGAGAAGTTTCCAATTATATTTCATAGGGAACAAAACATTCTTGATTATCTTTACAGCTATTGTACAGCAGCCATAACCCTGCAGGACAGGACTGTACCCATTCAGACAGTTGAAAAAGAATTTGGATTCTAGACAGATAAAGTTCTACAAATGCACGAAAGCTTTCAAGTACAAACAAAATCCTAAAAGTCGTTTATCAATGAATACATCTGGTGCTGTGCCTCATCCCCTGCTGAAGTACAAATATTCCGATGCATGTCAGTTTTTCATTTGTGCTAATGAAAAGCTGTATTGAAATACATAATGTGTAAAAGCAATTGTTCATCAATGTCCTGCAGTGATAGAGTAACAGCATTATTTACCTGTTTCAGGTGCTCACTAATAGCAATCCTTAGGCTTCCTTTCCGCTGGTGTAGCATTTCACAGCTCATCATTGTATAAAAGACTCCAGTGCAAGCCAAAGGCACACAAAAGTAAAAGCCAAACAGCCACCAGTCTTTTGCATTTTTGTAGAACTGTAAAGGAAAGAAATAGCAGGAATTAACCAAAAGACTTCTCCATATTCAAATGTCGCTATTTCTTCTCCGTCTCTCTCTGTATCTCAACTGCGCCCTGGCCCATCTCTTATCTTCCACCTTTAAGTGGTGAGGACTGGAGGTGTACTACAGAATGTACAGAATCCACATTAAAAAAATAATCTAGGGCATGATGTTTGTCAATTTCGGGTTATTTTAAAACTGTGTTTTAGCTTAGCAAAACACATAGTGCAGAAATGCCTGAAACCTCCCTGTCTGACTTCTATGTGGACATCTGCAAGTGCTTGTGCAATTGTCTGAAAAGGCATACTACAGGTATAGGATTTGTTATCTGGAAACCCGTTATCCAGAGACTTCCGAATTATAGAAAGGCTGTCTCGCATGGACTCATTTTATCCAAATAATCCAAATTTTGAAACATTATTTCCTTTTTCTCTGTAATAATAAAACAGTACCTTGTAATTGATCCCAACTAAGATATACTGTAATTAATCCTTATTGGCAGCAAAACCAGACTGCTGGGTTTATTTAATGTTTAAATGATTTTCTAGTAGACTTATAGTATGAAGATCCCAAATTACGGAAAGATCCATTAGCCGGAAAACCCCAAGTCCCAAGCATTCTGGATAATAAGTCCCATATCTGTACCATGATTTTAGCCACCAATTACCTGACAAACACTTGTCGTTAATTCACATGGATGTTAATTAGGGCGGTTTGCAGCATTTGAACCCAGCTTGATTATATAAAAATACTATTAAGCAGTTTAGTATTGTGGTCTGAAACTTGTATGGCTTCAGATGTCTCAATGGGACCATGAAAAAGCAGTTTCTCCTGTATTACATAACCCACATTGAAGCTTTGTCATGCAACATCAGACTTGCACCCAGTAATAGCAAGCTAGCTTATTATTTATTTACTCATTTTAGATTGCAAACAATGATATAATTGCTCAGGGATGAATAGTTGCACCTTGTACATAATGATCCCCTGTATAGCATGTATGACGCTTTAGTATTAAATGGGGACACATTAATTTCAGAATAGAACTGACTAATGTTTAGTCAGATATTAGTAAATATAATCAATTTTCAAGTCAATAATAGATGGGCAAGAATTGTAAAAAGGAGCTCAAAGTCTAGAAACAACCAAGTGAGCTGAGTATGATGATTATTGTTGGTCCCTCCACATGTGGGTCTACAAGTGGCTCTTGGAGTGATAGGGGTGAAAGATCAGTATAAGCTTCATTTAGACTAAGATTGTGTTTTCTGACCTTCTCAATATCCACTACATAAAGGTTCCCTGGGAATTCTGGAATGTGAAAGCCTCTTAGAAATAACCTAGAGGCAGTGTACAACAGTCATTTCATTCAGATAATTGCTGCATTGTGGTGTCTTGCTGATTTTAAGGAGAGATATTACTTCTTAACAAGACCACTTTCCATAAGGCTTGTAAGATTTAGCCTGTCTCTATTTAACAGTCATTTATTTTGCAACCAAAGAGAATACAGTGTAACCATGAAAGAGAAATAACGCCACTATTTTAATTTACCTGATATTACTGCAATATAACTGCCCTGTAAGTATTGTTCACCTATCATTTAACTACATGAAGAGCCTGTGTTAAAAAGACATCTTCCAATTTAAAACCAGTAATAAATGGACCTAGCTGTCTATTTGTATAGACTGTTGTTGTTAGTGCAAGATAGAATTCTCCGGCTTCCTTCTTGCCATACTCTTTTCTTTGGACAAGAGCTATTTACTTTAAATTTGTCATATACAGTTATTATTACACATGCATGCTTATGATAATGACCATATTTATATGGTTCACTCTTTGAAATATTTATTTTATATCACACCCCTTTCCCCATCCCACATGAATGTTAGAGATGTAACAATGTCCTTCTGTTACTTGTTTTAAAAAAAAAAATAGGAGTATGAGTATTCATTTATGAGTGAGTAAAAAAAATGTTAATAAAAAACTATAAAACTAATGAAGAATTTTAATTCTAATAGTTTCTTAGAATTTCATATACTTTCCTTGTGCAAATACATGTTTTGGCTGGTGGAAAACTAGATTACTGTGTGCAAAGAGCACTGATTCTCTGCCATATTGCATGTACCCCTTTAACTGATTCACAACTGTCATCACTAGAGTGGCATCATGTATTAATAATTTCTGAATCTATAATCTTTGCCAAGTTTACGCAGTTTCAAGCAATATGACATTTTTCATCTCTTTACATATAAAACTGATAGCCGCCATATTCCTTGCCTCTGCTACAATCTGCATGTATTCATGTCGAGAATTTCTTGACCTGCACACCACTAGTCTGCTTCCTCTATAGTTAACCTATTGACTAGGGACAATTTTATCAGGAGTCAGTTAACCTGCCTGTATGTATTTTAGAGTGTGAAAAGAAAACGGAGTACCCAGAATAAATTCAAGCAAAACACGGATTCAAGGAAAGGCTCTGCAGCAGTACAAGCAGTAAGGCAGTTGTCAGTAGCAAGTATAAATACACATACGAAAAGACAAACGCTCTGTGTAAAGCAGGGGTGTCCAAACTGCGGCCCGAGGGCCACATGCGGCCCAGGATGCATATGAATGCGGCCCAGCCTGGTTCGCAAGGAAACGTCATGTCGCAAAGGATATAGGAGGAGGAGGGACTCTGCCCATTGCCCAGTTAGTAATAATAATATAATAATAAGTCTATTTAATATCCAGGTGTCCCATATTCCAGTGTATAGCTCCAATTGGTTATCCAACTGGTAATGTAGTTCTTTTATGTCTATTTCCTTTACTTTTACAAATCAAACGTGTTTGTTTATTTCATGTGTGGCCCCAGACAATTTTTCTTTTTCCAATGTGGCCCGGCGAGCCAAAAGTTTGAACACCCCTGGTGTAAAGGGTAAGCTAAACATAAATGACTACTTAAAACAGGGCATATTAATACTTAAAACAGGGCAATTTTTTAATCCACAATAATGTAAACCATGTCAGTTAAATGTAAACTATATTAACAGAATAGTCACGTAAAATGCCAAAATCGTTAAGACATAACCAAGTAGATGAAGCACTGTGCCCACATAGTTCCATTAATTCAAAAACCCATGTAGGACAAGTGCTGTATAAAACATGCCAATTCTGGCCTTCAAAATGTTAGAACTCATCATTCTACATTAAATGCAAAGTGTCTGTGACATCAATAGATGTGGAAATAGGGGCTAACATGGATGATGACCCTTGAGGGCTTCAGTGCTTAAACAAATAAAGCTGTGCGGAGAGCCTGTGACTGATTAAATGTGGGCAATGAACAGCGCACACATCTCATCTTACATGGGGCTCAACTGGAGAGGAATAGACGTCCTTTTGTTATCCCTACAGGTCCAGCTGGAAACAGTTTTCAACAGGAAATGTGCATTCAGAGGGAGTTTCTTATGTATGCACCCTGATACTCTTTAAGATTCATTGGCTTTTGCACAAAGATCTCAGTTGGAATAAGTGCGCTATGATCCAGTTTCTCTTCTAGTGGTATATGAGGGTAGATGGGGATGGATTTGTGCAGCTTAATTGAAAACACAACTCTTCAGCTGATATATAAAATATGTCTGGGGGGCATCTTAGCCATTTCCAACAGTTAAAAAGAAGGAAGAAGGGATGGCTTCAAGGAACATGGTTAACAAACAGTGATTTAACAGTATGTATGCCCTACAGTCCAAAGCAATCAGTGTTTTGCTTGTCCACTTTACTATACAACATCCTGCAAAATGGACCAATTGTTACAACTTTTTTTAAAATAAATATAGCATCTGGGACCAATATCCTGATAAAAAAAAGATCTTAATGAAAGGCTAAGTTAAGAATCGAGACAAAGTTTAAGGTACATAAATGAAATGTTTTCTTGGGGCTACATTTTAGAGTAACTGCAACTATTTGTTATAGCTCACATATGTATAAGGGATTTAGATTAAAAGGATTGTTCACTTTTAAATTTTGTATGATGTAGAGAGTGTCCAATTCCTAGCAACTTTGCAATTGGTCTTCATTATTTATATTTTATAGTTGAGTTATTTGCCTTGCTCTTTTGCATCTTTCCAGCATTCAAGTGGGGGTCACTGACCCCAATTAAAAAACAATACTCTGTAAGGCTACAAATAAATTGTTATTGCTACTTTTTATTGTCTCCGAATAAGTTTAGTATTATAGTATACAGTAACAAATAACAAATTGTACAGCATGGTTTTATGTAACAATACACTACTGTCATCTTTGTTTGCAGCATGAGTAATAATGGTATGAAACAATATAAGGAGATTTACACCGATAATTTATTATTATTATTATTATTATTATCCTCCTTTCTCAAAAATCTAAATTGAGTTGTAAAGGCATTTCTGAGGACTTACTCTTGTAATTCCCTCACAGATTCCATACAACATTATCAAGAAGGATGATAAGTATTCATATGAAAGTTTTTTGGTCTCCATTGTTAAAGACTTCTACTCAGCGAACATACATTCATCTCTGTAGCTGTGCCATGAGCATATATCTGGATGTTTTTTAGATCTATATTCCTAGTTGCTAAATTACACCAATGTTATTTCCTCTAGCAACCACAACTTGGCTTTAATTTTTTTTACTTGCAGTAGAAAAATCAATATAAGGTGCTAAGTGGTTGCTCCTTTATTTATATTTCATGATATAGGACTTTGGACCAGAATGTGTTCTGAGATCCTCCCATAGAAAGCAGTAGTAGTAGCAAAGTAATCACCCAGATTATCCTCTTTTCATTACAGGTTGGGCCAATTGGGGTGGTCTAAAAAAGGCTTCTTCCTCGTTTAATTATTCTGTGTTGGATTCTGATATAGTGTGGTTTTCTGTTTGCATTTGTATTCCAAATTGAATGAGACAATCTGTGCTATCGCCCATTGTATTAAGTTAACCACTTATTCATTTTATATTCATAAAGTCTGTTTATTTGTGGAATGGTTACTCCACTGGTAAGAATGGAATTATTATACCACAGAGTCATCACATTCCTTAGAAGTGTCTGCTTGTTGAATTGCATTATATTTGTCCAATCATTTATCTGTCTTTTGTAGCATTTCTAGATGGTGCCACAGAGATTTAATTTTTTGTAACTGCAAGCTGTTTTTCAAGATTAACGGGGTTGTTCTCCTTTAAATTAACTTCTAAGTCTCCATTTTTTACTATTTGTTGTTTTTGAGTTATTTAATTTTGTATTCAGCAGCTCCAGTCAGCAACCTTGCACTGCTTTGAATAAGAGGCTGGAATACAGTGTCGGACTGGGATGCCAGGGGCCCAGCAGAAAACCTTAGACTGTGGGTCCACTTTCCAAACTATTATTCCTCCTCACTCAACTTCTTTATTCTCCTAGTCTTTTATATCTACTTAGTATATTCCATTCCATTATTAAGCATTTTCCCATAAAGAAATAGTAATTTACCATGAAATTGAACAAATGGTAAGAAGCAAAAGGGCCCACTGGGAGTTTTCCTGGTATCCCAGTGGGCCAGTCTGACACTGCTGGAATATGAATAGGAGAGGCCTGAATAGAAAGATGAGTAATAAAATGTAGCAATACCAATAAATGTTTAGCCTCACAGAGCACTGATTTTTAGATGGGATCAACTACCCCCTTGTGAAAGCTGAAAAGAGTCAGAAGGCAAATAATTCAAAAACGATAAAAAAGTAAAAATGAAGACCAATTGAAAAGTTGCTTATAATTAGCCAGTCTATAACATAATAAAGTTAACGTAAAGGTGAACCACCCCTTTAAAGAGGTATTTTCTTTTTAAATTAAAAATGCAGTAAATGGTAGTGCATTATTATTAACATTAATATGTAAGAGCACAGTAATAGAAAAGTTATACCTCAAAAATAAAATACAAAATATCAAGGAAAAATATAGTATTTTACAGTTGGGATTGTAAACCATGAACTGCAGTTTGGCTGCGTGTTTTATACCTGGCAGTCATGGTTCATGGTTCTCACTATATCAGGGTATAATGTACTCTTGAGCTTATGATACTTTTTCAGTTTTGGTTCACATGACGTAACAAATAGTTGCAATGCCCAGTCATTTAGCTAGTGACCCTGCTTAATTCTTTCTACATATGCTAAACTAGATCGTATGCAGAGATTAATATTTAATTGTGGGCCATTACTTTCATCCCTTCTTAACAATGCCCATTAAATAGCTTCACTTTGGTGACCTTGGCAATATATAAATATGGGAAAATATCACAGAATGTGACCCTAACTAGCCACTGCTATACATCTGCCATACATTGATATTTCATTCTTTCTGATGTGATCAAAAGGCCTATTCAGCATGAAATGAATCACACAGAAAATCCTACTTTTCAAAGCTCTGTGCTGTACTTAGCTGACCCCTCATTGAAGTTCTGAGCTATGTGTTTCTCAATGTCTTTACCACTCCAAAGAAGGCTGTTCATTTCACCTGTCCCTACCTAATTCTTCCAAAACATTCCATTTCTATTTTCTTTTTCTCTTCAGCTCTACCTTGGGCTTATTTACAATGGGCAAAATAATGAGGTAGTGCTTAAAGCCTCCCCCATGCTACATGCTTTGCATTGGATGTTCTGGGCATGTACAAGATCTGCTGCCAAACAAGGCGTGTGCACGATGGCAATAGGAGAAAGGCCACTGGGTATTGAAATGTATAATGTCTATTGACTACAGAGATGGTTTGCATAGATCAATCAGGATTTACCAGTAACAAGCATGATAATATAATTACATGTTTCCTTTTTAGTCCAAAATTATACATTTACTAAGTTGTCCATATTGGGTTCTGAATGACATAGGTGGTACTCAATTCAAGGGGTAGCTGCAGGTCCCTGTGTTCCAAAATGGAACACAGAGGCCTCAGGCCATTCTGCAAAAGCAAAAAGCAATGTGGAAAAGAATGGAAAATTGAAGCCTTTTTTACACTTTGAACACAGCATTCTGCAACATAAATTACCTCTAGTGTGAGAGGACCCAAGCAAATATTAGACTGCTCTAAGTAAACCACAATCAACATATGGAACCCAATCTTATTTAGTGTTTATGAAAGGATGCAAGGCAAGATATACATAAAAAGCCTCTGTAAAACAACTGTGCAATGAAAAGCTTGTATTCAAGGCAGTGACACCCTATGTACCGGTAACAACGTCACATGTATAGGTGCAGCCTACGTCACTGACACTCTGTGATGCTACAAGGCCTGCACCCGCACCCAACTCCTTTCTGCAGTAAGTGTCCCATGGAGACTCAGGGAGCCTTTTTTTCTATTTATTTTTTATTTAATTAGTTATTTAGGCATCTGAGGGCCATCCCACAAAAGCTGCCACCCTAGGCACAGGCCCTTGGGTGCCTATATATAGATATGCCCCTGCTTGTATTTTGTCTTCAGTAAAGGGCACACATTTAAATCAGCATTAAAAGGTAATTCAGTGCTAGATGTGAGGAACTGAGATTAATGAAATGCTAGCATGTTCTGCACCTCAGTAAAAAACAGAAAGAAAAGAAGAACATGAAAGGAAGAATTGTGCATTTCCATCAATTGGAATTCCCGTACTGCCATTGAGAAATGGTTTTTGAACCTTAAAGTTAGAACCTTACAGAGTAAGAACATAGCCCCACAAGATGGCATTTATATGATGAAAATAATTCTGAAAATGTTACTTTTGATCTTTTGAGAATTGACCAAAATATGAATGACTAAGGCTAATCATTTTTAATTTCAAATGAATATCAACTGTATTTGAATATGTACTCTACATTGTATCTATATCTGTATGTTGTTGTCCATAGCATTTTGTATTCAATTTATAAACCTACCATCATAAATGGGCTTGTTGCGTGGAACATGCATGTACTGAATTGTTCACCACGATACTCAAAGGGCACCATGACAAAGCCTATGGCTTCAGGAATTGCCAGGACGAAGGACAGAACCCAAATAGAGATGATTTCAATGGCTGTGATAAGAGGAATTCCGCTGCCTTGAACTCGGCTCCAGGATGCAACTGCTCGGTATCTGGAAAGCAGAACAATGAATCAATGTAGGTTTCCATATAAAACACAGATTTATGAACTCATTAGAGTTCACTATTAAATTTCATTAAAGGACAAGGAAAGTTAAACTAAAGAAGTAGGTAGAAATGTTGTACATGATGTTTTGTGCTTCTGTACCACTAAGCTTAGCTTCTCAAGAGCTGCTCTGAGTTGTCACTGTTCATAAGTTCAGGAAAGCTGAGCAGACAGTTTGGATACCATGAGTACTATAATATGTCATAGAATGCACTGTAGCCCTGACAGCTGTTTTTCTATCTTAAGTGCAATTTTATTGCATTTTTAATAATACCATCTATAATAGCAGGCCTTTTAACTGCTGAGTGCTTCAGGCGGTTTTGCCTTGGAATTTTACTTTTCCATTTTTGTGTTTACATGTTTGTGCAGTTATTGTGTATTTGAAGAACTGAGATAAGTATGGGTTCTCTCTTTCTCTGCAGATAGCTATGCTTCAACTATGAAGGGACCTGTAGGAAGGGCTAGAGGTCACAAGTGGGTTAATGGAGAAATATATTTACTCTTACAATTTAAAACAAGAAACATCTACAGTTGTTTATTCTGTGCTACATCTGGGCAGTTTATGCAATAATATGCATTATGCAAGCAGATGTTAAATTGTTTTAATAAAAACAGAGAGAGATAGTCCTCTCAGTAGATACATCTCTTGCTGTTCGTGATTATCTTCTGACAATTGTGGTTATCCTTGTAAAATGTAGTCATATGTATCCCCAAAGTGAAGATCATGATTCACATTTCAACGTTTTCTGTGTATGTTGGATCAAAGAAAAGTGCTGTCTTAGAAGATATTAACGTCATTCAAGTCATTGCAGCACCATATGAGCAACGTCTGTTCATAACAGCAAAAATCTAATTAATGTGAAGCCTTATCTCAAGAAATTTTTAATGACAATATTGGTGTAATGCCTAACAAAGAGTGTCTGTTAGTAACACACAAAAAGGACTTGTTTTTACATTGTAGTTTGTTACATTCAAAGGAGTTGGAGATTTTTCTCTTGTGTTGCTTTTGTTGCCTTGAATTTTCTATGTCATAGGGGCATCACTTTCAGTACTCAACATTAAAATAATGTGCTCAAGCCTTTGGGCACATGTCCAGTAATTCTATTGACGCTAGCCACTGTGGGAAACCTGGAGTTACCACCACCTTCCATGTTCCCTGGGTCACTAGTAGCACTTGTGCAAAACTTGTAACAGGAAGTATAAGGGAGGCAGTGATGGTGATAGCAACTATATGGAGTGTTGTTGGATGCAGGTACCTTTAATGCATGGCAAAAATTCGTACAACTGCACTACACTAAAAGTTGCTTGACCTCAACTGCATTTTTCTATGTATATGTGTATACAGTGTGTATAGAATAATAATCCATAGCTTCATATAAATAGTAGGGGTGCACCCATTACTTAATCCATCACCAATGATTGAGCTGAAACCAAATCCAAACCTTAATTTGCATATTCAGATTCCAGGAAATGTAAAATTTGCATCAATTGTGAAAAAAACATTGGGTTGTTTAGAGATATAAGTAAGGAATGAGAATGAAAAAGTGCAAAGATTCAACTGAAACAGAATCAAATTCTGAATTCAGCACAACCCTAATAAATAAAATGAAACAGCAATCAATAGTATTAGCTAGCCTCATGTTACTGAAGCAACAATTTTGGCAAACTGCACCAAAGGAAAATATGTATTCCTAAAGAGGATATCCATAATTCCTACAAACATGCCTTTACAGTTCAAGCATGTCCAGTATCCAGTGCATCTTGTCATTGTGATATTCATCTAAAAACTCAAAGGCACTCCCCCAAGGTTGCCTGCATTGACCTAGAGACTCCTGGCTTCTCTCCTTAAACAACTTAAAGTGGCATGTTCAAGAGCTGGAACTGGAAATCATGTGCATAACTTTACCCATGATTCAAAAACGAAAAATATCAATTTGCTTTACAGAAAATTATGTTTTAATCTTCTATGCTAAATTAACATTACATATTAACATTAAATTTCCCAGGCAACACCTCAGCTATTGTGTATATATACCTATTTATTTAGCTATTTTTAATATAGAGCTGTAATGTAAGGAAATATCTCTGTAAAAACTATATTTTTTCAAAAGCCTGAAAAAAGATTTTCCTATCTTACTTTTTTATTTGATGTATTTTGCCAAATGTTCACGCACCTATTCTGCTCATAATTGCATGTATATATAGGTGGGGTTATGTGATAGTAGTTTACAAACTCAACTTGTTGTACAACAGTCGACTTGCTTGCACTCTAGGGGGTTCTCAATGCATGCTAAGTTGAGTTTTTTTCTCTATACATGTTAATAATAATAAAAATAATATCATTAGCACGTACCACTGTAGGTTATGCTTACTAATAAGAAAGGTGAGTATTTTAGAAAGATTTATTTGCCTAGGAAAAACATGTAGGAAACATATGAAAAACTTGGAATATTCAGCTGGGTCTAATGGAAACTGCTGGCCCTGGGTTGTTGGGTCAATGCAGAAATGGAAACAGAACCTTCAAACATAGAAAATGTGATTTTAGTGATTTCATTGTCTTTTATTGATTTTATTTAAATTGACTTTATTGCTCTTCTTGGTTATGGTTATTGCAACTTTATTCAAGCTGGAGATGCAAAGGTCCAAGCAATTTGTGAGATGTGGTCAGTTTGCCTTAAAGTCCTCTTAAGGGCACACATTTGTATCATTTGCATCATTAATATAAAATTATTTATACTTTTATATGTATATAGTATACATTTAACTAATTTCTTTGTACTTGGAGCCTTATTTATCTGTTTATATGTGGAAACAGTTCTGATTATCTGCTAAAGGAACCTCATTCAATAGGTCTAATTAAGCAATGATCTCTCTTCGCAGCATTTGCAATATCAAGCACTGGGGAATGCATGCTTTGTCTTGCAAAAAAATAATGTTTATGCAAAGCCTTTCTTAGACATGAGGCCTCTATTGTTTAATTAAAGGAGTGGTTAACTTTTGATATGATGTTGACAATAATATTTAAAGACTACTAATTTGGTTTTAATTTTTTTCAGTTTTGTGGTTTTTAAATTATTTAGCTTTCTGTTGACCAGTGTGGAATTCGAGCAGCTCTCTGGCTGCTATGGTCCAGTTTACCCCACCAACCAGGAAGTGGTTTGAACAAGAGACTGTAGGATTATTAGAGGAAGGATGGAATAGAAAGATAAGTGGTAAAAAGTAACAATAACAATTGTAGCCTCAAAGAGTAATACTTTTTTTGTCTGGGGTCTGTGAAATAAGCAGCAGAAAAAAAATGAAGACCCATTTAAAAAGTTGTTTAGACATTCTTTAACATGTTAACATAAAGGCGAACAACCCCTTTAAGCAAGAAAGGTCATGCAAAAGCAATACATTTCTTGTTGTACGGAGCTATCATCTCTATGGGTGAAGACACACTTGGCGATTCATGGCATCAAGTCGCATAGACTTTTTAAAGACCACAATCTCACCCTAAAGCTACTCAGCAACTCCATATTCAAGTAACCCCCACATAGCAGCCCTCATACGAACACTCACACCAGCGAAATGTCACCGATGCCCATTAAAGTCTATGGGCGTCATTTTGTTTTGACGAGCGACGTCATACAAGTCTATGGGCGTCATTTTCTCAGCGAAACAAGGCAAAAAAATCTGCCCATTCTTACTACTGAGCTAAAAATTACCTGAAAGATTGGTGATAATTCTTTAGGTTTTCAGAAGAGCAAGTTTGCTTTAACTCCCTAATGGATTTTGGTCCCCTTTCTGATTTGGATTTCCTCCAAATTATGTTCAGCTGTATTGCTCTTGTAAATAAGGGCATGGAGGCATGTACAGTATGACTTATATTTAAAGTGGTGGTTCACCTTTAAGGTAACTTTTATTATGTTATAGAACGGCCAATACTAAGCATTATTTTTTTTTTTATAGTTTTATAGTTATTTGCCTTTTTCTTCTGTCTCTTTGCAGCTTTCAAAGGGCATCACAGACTCCCTTCTAAAAAAACAAATGCTACAAATGTATTGTTATTGCTACTTTTTATTTCTGATCCTTCTATGCAGGCCCTCTCCTATTCATATCCCAGTCTCTTATTCAAATCAATACATAGTTGCTAGGATAATTTGGATCCTAGTTACCAGATTGCTTAAGATGCAAATTGAAGAGCTGCTGAATAAAAATCTAAATAACTAAAAAAACCTTCAATAATAAAAAATGAAAACAAATTGCAAATTGTCTCAGAATATCACTCTCGCCAATTCTACACAGCTTAATGCCATACTGTGTTCCCTTTCCAAATCATCACTTCCCGTGTTTATCCGCCTCAGAACTTCATGTTGGAAGTTGCAGTCTGAGTGTTAACAGATGGTCGGAAGTGTTCTGATTAAAATGTGTTATGCTTTAGTTCATTGAAAGTCATTATGAATCCTCTGCAGGAGAAGAAATGGGGGATGTACGTCATACAAAAATACAGCCTGAGGCTTGCTCTCGGAGTGCTGAAAAAGTGGGGTGACAAAAATCTGAGGTTTAATTATTAAAATTTTTATAACTAAGAAATCTGGGTAGTGGTTCCTGATTTACAATATTGCTAAAAGATGCAGAGGAAGACATTTGACAGCTGTTATCTTGTACAAAACCCTCATGTAGAGCACTGCAGAACATGCTGGGCCTCTATAAATAATTTCTATAAAATCATAACTATAGGCACTGTGTAGGATGTTGTCACTTCTAAAAAAGAGTTGACTATATTGGAGATCTGGGCAGCATACTGAGGGTCAGTGTTCATAAGTGCGAGGTTATGCACTTTGTTAGAAATAACATAAATTTAGAGTTATCATCTGGTATTGTGTTGGGGGGTATCTTTATTGAGAAGGCCTTGTGTGGATAACAAATTGTGTAATCCTAGGCAGAGTCCCTCAGTAGTTACTAAAGCATAGTACCATAGAACTGTCTTACAAAAAAAGTGCATAAAAAACGGATAAAAACATAGTTTTTGCCACCTTATAGGTCCCGGGTAAGATAACACCTTTAGTATGTAATACAGTTTTGGGCTCTAGTCCATATAAGAAGAATCCTAATGAGCTGGAGAGAGTGCAGGGACTTGCAAATAAACTGGTTAATGAAATTGAAGATTTGAACTATGAGGGTAAACTGTTAAGGTTGGGGTTATTTTCTCTGGAGAAAAGGTGCTTGCTAGGGGCATGATTATTCTCTACAGGTACATTAGTGGCATTATAGACAAGACAGAGGGTTAATTTTTTTTACATTTTGTTTACATAGAAAAGATTAACGCAGCAGAGGCATGCGGAACCTTAATCTGAAGGACAGTGAGGTTGTGATGGCAGATTCTGTTAATGCTTTTATGAGTGGCTTGGATGACTTTTTGGACAAGCACAATATCCAAGGCTTTAGTGATCACAGGATGGACTTTGACCTTTTTTTTTTTCAACTGAAATATATTATGCAACTATGTAACAGACTTTTTTCATCACAATACTATTGGCCTAAATTAACATTTGTGCAGTGAATTTAATTTTATTGTGGGACTACTCTACAATACTGCAAGGTACAATAGCCTAGTACGTTACTAAGTAACACAATTCAAAGAGTGCCTCATGTACCTCCTCAACCATGAAAATACTCAAGAGCAATAGGATCAAACTAGCCTGATAGTACTACAGTTAGTAAGAAACATTCACTGGTCAATTGGTTGAAAGCAAATATCTGATTGGTTGCTATGGGTTACTAGACCTGGTGCAAAGTTGCAACAATTATTACATAATCCTTTAGAGTCTTTACCTGTCCACACTCAGGGCACACAGATTGAGCACTGTGATTCCAACTGAAGCCTTCTGAATAAAGGGAACCAGCTTACAGAGGAAAAACCCAACAGGAGACTGATCAAAGGGCCAACGCTGGGCAAGCAGCTGGAGAAAAAAAATAAAACATTTGGTAAGGGCAGATTCCATAAATTACATACATCTTAATAGATATTTTACCTAAGTATAAGCATTTGGGAGTACAATTTTATTTATCACGATTTAGCATAATAAACCAATTACCTGTAAACTGTATTAGGGTATATAAGGGGTGGTCTCTGTGTCCCATTTTAGAGCGCAGAAACCTTTGGCTATTCCCTTTAATCACAATTCTGAAATTATTTGTAAATATCCGTGATGACGCACAACTGAATGAATCTATAGCTAAAGCAGGTAGTCGTATTAGCTAATGACATCAGGAAGTACTGTATCTCTGTAATGGAAATATAAACTGCACAAAATGCTCCTAATGCATCCTCAAGGTACTTCTGCCATTTATTATGCACATGCTCATTTTTCTAAGAGCAAAGTCAGCATGGGCCCATATATTTCTTGCTTGTTTGTACGGAGAAGTAATGCAAGATATACTTAGCTCTAAAACACTCATCCCAAACGTACAAACCCCCAGCGTCTTGCATTTACATAGCAATGAATGCTAGAAGCTGAAGTTCTCACTTGCAAATTCTTCCTGTCTGGCAGTAAATCTTTAAATCTTTCAGAAAGTGAGCAATTGATAAATTATATGTTCATAGTACAGAATGAGTTAACTCTTGTACAACCCGAACTTAACTCAAGGTGATATAAAATGTTGATTGATAAAAATATGATTTATTAGATGAATACACTGTGTTTTACACTGCTCTGCACACACTATCCCTACCACCAGCATAACAAACTATGCAGGGGGTCATAGGGAGTCAGCATAACTACATAAACAGAAAGTTCTATAACCATATGGAACCTTTTTACCCAACTCTTAGGGGATTGTTTATTAAAGTCCGAATGCCAAAAAATTGAAACATTTGAATTTTTTTTACTTAAAAAAAACTTGAATTTTTCAAGATTTATTATACCCCTGAGAATGGAAAAAGTCAGAATCCGAAAATCCAGCATCTCTGAACTACCCAGGTTCTATATAAGCGTTTTTTGAACTTTAATACATTTTCGGCACACAACATATGATATGTGACAGAAGATTGAGGAAGATCTGGCTACTTTTTAGCACTTTGCCTGGTCTGAGGTGGCAAAGTCAACTTTGGCGAAAGAGGTAATGTTCAGTAAAATCCGCACATTACTGAATTTGCATAGTAACGATTGTTCGCCTGCAAATGAACGCTATTGATGGTCCAGTTTCCTAGCGAATTGGCACCTGCACCTGTTAAGGTGGCCATACACGGATAGATCCGCTCGTGGGCCCTAGGGCCCAACGATCGGATCCTAGCGTTCGCCAAACGGGCGGTCGGATCGCGGGACCGCATCAACGAACAGATGCGGCCGCGATCCGACGGGATTTTTAACCCCATCCGATCGAGATCTGGCCGACTTTCGGCCAGATCTCGATCGGGGAAGCCCGTCGGGGGCCCCCATACACGGGCCAATAAGCTGCCGACTTGGTCTGTCGGCAGCTTTTATCGGCCCGTGTATGGCCACCTTTAGTGAACTGGCGATGTCCCTGCGGGTGGCAACACTGGCGAAAAGTCGCTAGCGTTAGCCACATTGCCCTTTATTAAATCTGCCCCTTGGTCGGTTACCGTGGGGAAAAAAGTACTTTTTTTGTGAGAAAACTGTGAGGAGCGTGAGCATTTGATCTAATTTCTGTTTCTCCCTTTCTCTTCTATTCCCTACATTTCAGATGCTATGGTTTGGCACTAAAGGCCATTTTCTTCTTGCGGCTGGTACTTAGCATTATTGGGTAATCAACTAGACTCAGTGAGCTTGATACCCTTGTTGTTCACAACCTGATACACCGCTCCTGGCTGCATTCCCTGGTCAGATCTTATGTACCACAGACATTGTGAAAGGAATTCCACCTACAGTAGCTTAGCGTACAGTCCTTACTTCCCCTCTGTTTATTATGCCCAGACAGATTCCTGGTTATGTATGGAATGCAGTTTTTTGGAATGTTGCACTAGCTAAAAGCCAAAGATATTTGGCAGTAATATGTCTTAATCATATTTGTTTGCTTATGTATTTTTGGCATAGAAAGTAACCTCTTTTAAAAAGGCTTTTGGATTTTAATATATTACTATAGGGAATGTGTATAGAGAAAATCATACATCTTAGCGGCAGATATTGCATTAATGCAGTAATGCATCCCACCCCAAATACTTTTGGCTTAACTCATACATAGACAATGAGCATTACACTCAGGCTGAGTCCTGGCATTTGATTATACAGGTATCTGAATTACGGGAAGGCCATCTCCCATAGGCTACATTTTATTCAAATAATCAATTTTTTTCTATGTAATAATAAAACGGTACTTTGTACTTGATCCAAACGAAGATATCATAAATCCATATTTGAGGCAAAACCAGCCTATTGGGTTAAAATCCAAATTATGGAAAGATCCATTATCTGGAAAACCCCAGGTCCACAGCATTTTGGATAACAGATCCCTGTACTATACTTTGAGGTGGTATGTGCATTTAACTGGTGTGGTACAACTTAGCCTTTATAGCAATGGTTCCTGAATAAGAAGAAACATTTTTTATTAATTGGTTAGGCAGTTAACACAGTGATAGATCTTTTAGATTATAAGCAATTTGGTTTATGTTTTCTTTATAAGCTCTTTTGTTAGGTAACAGTTTCAGAAGCGCTCTATGGGGCAGATTTACTAAAGGGTAAAGTAGCTTGGCTAAAGCTAGCGACTTTTCACCAGCGTTTCCACCCACAGGGACATCAGCGATTTACTAACGGGCGCAGGCACCAATTCGCTAGCAAGAGAGCCTGGCGCTAGCGGTCATTCGCACTCTATCGCAGGCGTCTTTTTGTTTGGGTGAACGGACGCTATGCCGCAAATTCACTAAAATTCGGATTTTTTCCAGATCTTTCTCAATCTTCTGTCATTTACGTTATATTCAGTGAGCCGAAAATGCATCAAATTCCAAAAAACGCTGGCATGCTTTCCTTTTTTCAGCCTGCAAAAGACCTAACAAACTTTTTTTGGGTAACCGGTTTTCCCCATACATTTGCTAACATATGGAACCATTAATTTTACTGTGGCACATGTGTAGGGCATTAGAATAACTCTATTGTCTTTATTAAGGTTCCCTGGACATGTATTAAAGTGTAATTTGTAAGCATATGCACCAACATTTAACATAAAGACGTCCATACAACTTTAAATTTCCTGCCCTATGCAAATTGACCTGAGCACAAGATCCCGAGCGAAGTTTCGCTAGGCAGAAATGAACTCTAGCGCATCAAATGCTCGCATTGTCAAAGTAACACTAGCGAAAAGTCACCAGCGTTCGGCGCCCACAACGAAACTCTGCGTTTAAGTGAATAAACCTGGCGAAGTGTAGTGATGGGTGTGAATTGACCGCTGGCGACAATTTGACCTTTATTAAATCTGCCCGTATGTTGACTTCTATATCACTCATTGCATGAGCTAAGCCTCACTTCAGCTAATCCTCACTGTCAGTGATCTGTAGGCCCAGTCATGTGAACCCTTCTTCTGGACACTCATCCAGAACTGAAAACTGCTTAGCACCTTATTATACTGATATTCCTGGGAGGTTTCACCTGGTCCTGCCTGTCATTTACGGTTTATACTAACCGAAGCCCTCCCAATGTGCCTATTCTAGGGAAATACTCCATGTTCCCTTTACTAAGGAGTTATAAAGAGATACTCGATGGGTATGTCAATTTGCCACAGCCACACAGTTAACAGTAAACACATCAAACATCACTTTAAAATGTTTTTAATACTTTTAATACTTTTCTATTTGGAAACAAAGATTATTGCTGTTGTGGCTGAATCAGGACCCAGTGTGTGTGCACACATGTTTTTTGGAAAGACACAGACATTATTATACAAAGCAGTCTATTTTGCACTGCTTAACATTGTTTTCATGCTCTCATACTAAACAGCGCACGTGATTAGCTACACATATGGAGGACAGGCTTTTGTTTTAAATCATATTCATGTATTCTTTGACTCATGATTCCACCAGGACTATTAAACATGGGAGTCTCCTATAACCTGAGGGGGTAGAAGAAAATGTTCTGCCATCAACCTTTTAACCTTTCGTAAACAAACTCTTCACCTATGGCCTTAAGCATTCTCTTTATCAAAAGGTCCAACCTCCCTTGTAAATGACACAAGTCCTGCTGTGCAAATGCCACTGTAACTAATGGATCTGTGTGTTATAAATATTTATTTAGTAATAGTAATTCCAAAGTAAAAGTAAACAAAATGATATGCTTTGCATTGTCGTTGTGAATACATTTACATATTGAAATCACATCCTTGTTCATACTTACCACAGATTTCTAGGCACTGCCCCATTTTCACTTTTTTTCCTATGAAATTGTGTGTGAACACTAACCTCTTATTCTGGCTGTATGGTATGGACATAAACCATACATGCCTCATATTTATAGAATACTGTCTGCTCAGGGTTAGCTTTTATTGTTTTTCTCCTATATTTATATAACACTGGCATATTTATGTATTACAGGATTAGTTGATCATTCACATCAGTCTCTGGCCCAGTAGAGCTTACAATCTAAGGTCCCACATCACACATACTTGCATCAATTTTATAAGGTACCAGTTTACCTGCCTTTGTGTTTTGAGGAGTGTGTGGGAGGAAACCAGAGTACCCAGAGGAAACCCACGCAAGGATGGAAAAAACATAGAAACTTGAGTATTGTGACTTGGTCACAATAAGAGGGGCAAATTTACTAAAGGGCGAAGTGACTAACGCTGGTAAAAATTCACCAGCGCGACATCATTCCGGTACTTCGCCAATTTACTAAAGGTCACTGGCATAGCTTCACTAGTAAAGGAGATAAACTCTAGCGCTACTTCGCACTCTTACGCCAGGCAAAGCGTTACTTCGCAAATTCACTAAGATGCGGATTTTACTGAACGTTACCTCTTGCGGCAGATTTGCCTTCACCACCAGGCGAAGTGCAATATAGAAGATAGGACTTCCTCAAAAAATAGTTGAAAATTTTTCTATGTCCCAAAATACGCTGGCGACTTTTCATTTTTCAGGGTGATAGGCTGCAAAAGATCGTAAATTTTTTCTGGGGTACCCAGCTTCCCCCCTACATTTCCTAACATATGGCACATAAACTATACAGTGGGCTCATGTGTAAGGCATCTACGCCTGGCAAAGTGTTGCGATGTGAGCGAAGCTGTCGCTTGCGAATTTTCGGAGTTTAGTGAATTTGCCCCATCTAACTCCAGAGAACTCCAGCAATAAGGAGCTGATTTACTAACAATTGTATTTCAATTTTTTCAAGATTTATTAAGTGTAAAAACCACAAAATCCTTTTTTTCAATAGGAATTGTCAGAAAAAGTTGAATTTTTAGAGGGTTTTTTTTCGGCATTGTTTTCCATTTGTACTTTTTTTCACAATTTCACGAAATTCATGGTTTTAGAGAAACAAGTTTAGTTGTGGTTTCAAAAACCTCAAAACCACTAAAAATGTAACTTTAATAAATAGGCCTCCACCTGCATATTTTACAATTCCCTGACCATGCGGGCATTCTGCAGGTAACCTGTCTGGATACATGGCTAAAGTGCAGCAGTGTTCCCTCACCCTCCCCTGTTGACTTATTTTTCCCCTTACCCGATTGATCTGCCCTCCACTTCAGGTTTTGCTGGTCCTGGGTTCGATGGTAAGTTTACCTATTCTGGGCTGGGGTAGGGGACATAGGGGTTGCAATTTTGGTTTGGGTTGTGATCAGCAGGTTTGGGTCAGGCACTGATAAGCAACTGCCCATCTATGGTTCATCATTTCCTCTGGAACAGCAACTACCAATCAATATTGGTCAATTACATTGGTAATTCTAGATTTGAATTTCTAGAACAGAATTTCAAACAGTGACTCTGTTTTGCTAAGCTACAGATTCCATTACGGTTGTAATTTCATCAACGATATTCCTTAGCATTTTCAAATGCTGACTTAATGACTTAATGCAGTATATTCAGCAGGACTCTACTAGTTAACAAAATGTGGTTGCCATGCATCTCACAACAAATCAAGATATGCCTCAAGCATTTAATTGGGACACGTCATTACTAAAAAATGCACATGCCTTACATGTAAGTACAGCAGTTTAAACCAGCTGAAGCCAAAATGTGTTGCAATTCCTTAAACAGACAAACCAATAAATGGAGCTGAGTTCACTAAATACAATTTTTTCTTTCTAACAGGATTATTATATTATACTATTCTTTGCATGCTCAGAAATGAGAGATCAGGCTAGGTTTCCTGGATGTGTAACTTAACTGAACATGGATCCAGATTAATAGCATTTGAATGAGGAGAACCTCTTCTCACATGTGGGTTCACTTTCCCAGTTCTACTGGCTCATTTACAAACCCAAGTGCAAAATAATAAAATGGACACCAAACTGACACTATTAAGAAATATACTTGTACTTATACATGCTCCTTGCAACTTGTGCCAATGTGCCCCTTCAGCCTGTAATGTATGTGATTACTCATATACATTAATGCAAGGCGACCCAGAAATTATCATCAGCCTATACTTAGCAGTAATTCCAGGGCTCCAATAGTGGTTTGTATCAACAGCCACAACTAATGCAACATACTAAAATGGGTGCAAGTTTATTTCTATATTGATCCATTGCAGTACATTGTGGTGGATGAAATGTAGTGTGCATCCACAATTATGCTGGAATCCTGAGAAATGCAGCATTATAGGTTAAAAATGCACATTTGCATCCAAATCTTACACTTTGTACTTTGAATTTATAAGATAATACTTTACTTACTTTACTATTTCTTTACTATTTTTATTTCTGGACATTGCTTATTACACCATATGTGCGCGTGTGTCCCCCTCTCCCTACCACATCTCCAACATAAATCTGTGAGTTCAGGATACATCCTATTCAACTTAGTTGGTGTGAGTTGCCATCTAGTAACTATTTTGAAATTCATTTCCCTCACTCTTGCCACTCTAGATGATTTGTGGGCTTGTAACAGGATCTTATTCCACATCTCGGGGGGGGGGATCTTAATATCCAAATCTTTTTCCCATTCCCTGAGAGCTGTGTCTTTGCCCAGAAAAATATTTGACAATAAAAGTTTATATATAATAGATATTGCTTTGTTAGGGACCTCTTTACTTTCCAATAATTTTTCCCATTTGGTCAGTTCTCTATCCCAATCTTCCTCTTTAAATTTATAAATATAATGTTGCAATTGGCAGTAGTTCCATGCATCTCTAACATGATTTCCCCATTTCTTTTGAATTTCTTTTAATGAAATCATTTTATTATTTTCCAGAAAATCACTGATTCTTGTTGGTCTCCCCTCAAGTACCCACCAATCCCTGAAGGCTCCACTCTCCAAACTGGGTATAAATGAAATGTTGTGTATTAAGGGTTGTAATATAAAGGGCGTTTTTGTCAAGTTCATCTTTATTCTGTTGCTATACCATATCCTAAGTGTGGGAGCTATTAGAGGGTGGGCCTTCACCCTATCCGGTATACTTTTGGGTTCACACCATAAAAAATTGCTTCTTAGGAACTATAGGGGGCACATTTACTTAGCTCGAATGAAGGATTCGAATGAAAAAAACTTTGAATTTTGAAGTATTTATTTGGGTACTTCGACCATCGAATAGGCTACTATGACCTTTGACTAAGTAAAAATCATTTGACTATTCGACCAAATTCGAGGGTTTATTAACCCTCGATATTCGATCCTTAGTAAATGTGCCCCTAAAAGTTCAGAAGTATTGACAGCTTACATTTGGGATACTTATTTTAACGGAGATGTCGTTTGATGTAGTTCCTCATACTCTTAATTCATTTGTTTGCCAATGATTTCCTAAAGTGAATTTAAGAATTTTAAGGTGAATTTGAACTTTGCATTTCTTTGGGGGCCCCACATTTTGGCATACGATTGAAATCTGCATAATCAAACCCATGCTTTTATAAATATTTCTATAGCTATTTCTATTTCCAATAGTTATAAAAAAAAGTCAAATTCATCTTTATTAAAGAAGATCAATGCTTCCTAAAGACGGACAGAATTTTCAGGATCTGAAATGATTTTTTTCACTCATTTCCTTCTACAGTATGTGCCTTGTGCTTTTTATTTCTAAATATTATCACTGAGTTGAAAAGGGTTTGTGTTTTTTCTCCCAGCATAGAAATGAACTGAGACAGCAGAGAATAGAACTAATGTCAGACTACCTTCCTGGCCATGCTTTGCTGTTAATCAACATGACAAGGCTGAGTCTAAACTGTCGGAAGGATTCAGCAAGGATGTTTTAGAGCGAAGATCGTTTTTTTAAAACCAAGGGATTGAAATGAGTAGATCTAATGGCTAAATACATCCTTGCTGCTTTTATCTCCAACACTAGAGCTTCCCTGTGAGCAAAAACATGGAGAAAAAAAACCTTAAAAAATGTCTCAGTATATTATGTTTATATACAATAAGCGCTTTATCAAAGGCCTTTAGCCCATGGCTTTCTATCTGCTCCAGAATAAAAATTCCAACATCTTAGTGTAAAAGACATATGGATCCTGCTGGAATGTGGAAACAGAGAAAATAATGTATTATTATTTTTACAAATACCATATATATATATATAAACATATCCCACAGCACTATACGGCAGAAGGATAATTATACTTGAAACAACACAAATTACATACAAATACTGGTTGTTACAAGAGATCGCCCTACTTAGGGGGTTATTTATCAATGGTCGAGTTGTAGAGGCTTGTGAGGTTTTTCTATACCTTGAATAAAAAATGTTTGATGATTTATGAATAAACACTAATGGAAAAAACTCATGTTAGTGAATTCGGGGTGAAAAATCCAAATACTCTAATTGATTTCTGCAAAAAAAAAAAAACTTGAGTAGCTCTAATTAATCGAATTTTCAAGCAAAACCCATGGAAAAAAAACCAAACATCATGATGGCCACAAACATCTTCAAATGGTTCAAGAGATCTCTACAATTGACCTCTATGTGACTTTGACAGGTTTTAGATGCATTTTCGGATTCGAGCTTCCAGCTTCAGGGTACAATAAATCATGAAAAAAAAATGAAAGATTTCAATTTTGACTAAAAACTACCATTGAAAACTAGAACTTTTTTGGTAAAAAACAACTCAACCTTTAATAAATAACCCCCCATATGTTTGGAATTGTCAAATTTCATCAATGTGCTCTTAAAATGTAATTAGGTACAGGTTTGCTTAACCATTAAGAAGTGCAGTTGAAAACTGGTTAGGGAAAATAAACATAAACACAAAATGTACATACAGTATCTAAAACAACAATTGAGGATTATTTTCTGTTTCCCCAAATTCACCTTTGGTATACAACCCTACAAAGCCAGAACTCACCCCAAAGACACACACTATTATTTCTTCTGAGTTTTACAAGAAATATTTATACATGTTCTTTATAATAGTTTCCCCCTAGTGATATATTTTCATTCTTTACATGGTTTATGTTTTATAGCATGGAGGATATGATAACGGCTGGGATTCATCAAGAGACTATTCCAACAAACTTGCTTGTTAGGAATTTATGACAATAACAACACTCCACAGCATATAACACCTAAATCTCAAGATTTCCCAAGCAACACACGTAACTTTAGTTAACTTTAGCATCAGTTTAGTTTTATGCACAAACAATAACTGGCCCTAATTAAGATTCATTGGCTTTATTCTAGCTTAAATCAAATACAAAATATTTTCTGATTATTATGTAGATTCTTGCTAGAAATAAGTTTTCATGTGATTGTTCTACAAAAAGGGAATTATAGTTTTCAACCATTAAACATGATTAGTTTTCTTCATACTGAGGCAGGGCAAGCAGTCAGCCATTAGTTGTAAAGCATGATGGGAGCTGAATAGTGATGGGCGACTTTATTCGGCAGGCGCGAATTTGCGGCGAATTTGCGCGATTCGCCGCTAGTGATTAAATTCGCGAAACGCCTGTGAAAATGCTTTTTTTTTTTAAAAACGGGCGCCAGCTTTAAAAACGGGCACCGGCGTCAAATTTCGCAAATTTTTCGCCATTTCACGAATTTCGCACGAAATTCGCAAATTTTTCGGCGAAGCGAAAACGGCGCAAATTCGCCCATCACTAGAGCTGAAGAACTGGAAAGTCACAGGATGCAGAACCATATAGAGTAATAAGATTTTGCCGGTTATAATGCTTCAGATATATTTTTAAAAACAGTGATAAGGGATATCAGCAGGTATGACTAGTGCTTACTAATGTGACATAATATTGACGTAAACATAAGTATTATAAGAAAGTGTGCACCTCCTTCATGTAGATTATAAGAATGTTTGAAGTAGCCTTTGATCTGTATAAATTCAACTGTATTGATATAGTCATGGTTTGCATTGAATACTTATTATCTTTTAATGTACAAAAAGAGGCACATTATTCACTATATTTTACTCACTAACATAAAAAAAATATATGCAATGTTATCGTACTGATAGTTGCTCCCTTAAGCAGGACACACACATACTAATGGTAACCTCATATTTGGTATTTTTTTAAATATTTGATGGTTAGATAAATCATCAGTGCAATATGGGCAACCACATGTGTGGCCAGATTAACTCCCAATATCGGTTCATATACTGCCTGGATTTGCAATAATCTCAACCTTTTTAATATGGGAATGTGGCCAGGTCTCCAGGTCTCAAATATGATTCACTGATTTCCTCAGCAAGAAAAAAAGAAGGAAAACAAATAAAAGATAATCCTTTCCAGAAAGTAAACAGGACATAGGGATCAGCCAGATGTGTTTGGCTTAGTTGTGTTTGTCGAGAAAAGGTAACAAATATACAAGTTAAAAATCTGTCTCCTGGCATGACTTCTATTATCTTTCATTTCTAAAAAAAAGAATGAAGAAGGAGAGAGAAGACTACATAAAGCTTAATACTTCTGGGAGGGTTTACTAAGGCATTAATCCAGAAGAATGTGGAGAGAAAACAATTGCCCTTTCTGTGCCATAGTTCTTGCCCTAGTATGGCATCAATCAAAGTGAACCACAGTATTGACAGCATCTGCATAATAATACTTCTGTGCCAGTGCAATGGATTCTATGGAATGTAGCACACAAACAGTTTAATGAAATTTGTTGTTCTAGTAAAAGCCTGTTAATGAGCAGCTACTGTATATAGGCAGAAAAAGCTCAGTATGAATGTGTATGATTATTTAGAATATCTGCATTTGGCCCGAGTTACATGTGGACTATGGTCTATAAAGGGAAAGCATGATGCAGAAAAGCTTCATCTTCAGAGTCATCTTAGAGAAGAATAAAATAATGCACAATATAGGGGGTTATTTACTAAATTATTTTATTAAGCAAAGCTTGACCAAATCCCATATACAATTTTGCCTTATTTGTCAATAAAATAACTTGAATAAATGAGATTGGTGAAAAACTCGATAAAATTAATTAAAAAAACCCGAATCTGATTTTTCTTACGAATCACTCAATTTTTTTTGGAGCTATTGCCAAAAAACCCTGAATTCTTCAGATTATCGTCTTTAACGCATCGTAATCCACGATCTCTTCTAGCAACTCGAATTAATTGAGTTGTCTAGCAAAACCCGCGACTATGGAAAACGCATCGCCGCGTGTGCTTTAGCGCAGGCGACTTTTCAGTATAGCCTATGGGAAAACACGCTGAGGCAGTTCGGGGAGATTGTTGCCAGGCGACAAAATCTCCCCGAATCTCTTCGTGTGAACTTTCCCTTAAGGAAAAGGGGGGGGGAAAGGGGGGAGTTACAGTTGTACTAGTTTCATTGTATTAGTTTACAGCGTATTTATAAATAAGATTTACATTCCCCCTACATTACATAAAATATCAATATTGTTTACAGGACATTAATTTCTAGCATTTTTGAATGTTTGTTTTGCTGGATAAAGTGGCATGCTGTTTTTCAGTTCACTAAGAGGAGTTTATTTCCCAATAATCATGTCATAATCATGCCAGTCTCTGAGTTGAAATTGGTCAGTCAATTCTTCTTTCAGAAACCAATTTCTGCATTGTGTGCAGACTGCTTAGATAACTCAATGGATCATCAAAGGAACATGCAGTACAATTAATCTGCTGATTAAATTGTGAATTTACTAAGCATTTCTAAACATACACACACGATTTCAGTTTTAAAAAAGTGTTTTATTAAAAACAGGCATCTAGTTGCTGAAGTTAGGGTGAAGATCATTGGTAACTTTTACTTTATTTTTATTAAAATTTTCTCCCCCTCTTCCTTTTTAAGTTTTTTTTTCATTAAATTGAGAACCGCTAACAAGTGGAGTGAAACTGACATAATTAGTCCTCAAGTATATGGTCTACAATCACATTGTTGAAATCACTGAGACAGGAAGCCCAAAGCCATAATATCCTGCGTCTCTGGGATAATTAAAGAATGGGAAGACAGATCAGATAGCATATGGCACTGTGGTTAATTTATAGAGAAGGTCTCCATGCAATTATCAAACACTATTATACAGTATTGCAAACCAAGAGCATAGTAAAAAAAACAATTGCATTCATAATAAATATATATATATCACATTTGCACAACTGCAGCCATCAGATCAACAGTGGTTGCTGGGATTGTTTGATTAAACTTTATTTTCTGTTTCTAAAGAGGATTTATTTAAAATGCATTATTAATTGTCTGTTGATTGGCTTGATGTTGTTATTTATGTACTCATTGTTCCTTTAAGAATCAGCACACAAACAATAAAGCAAAACATCCTGTAGCTTTGTTGGCCACCTTCCCACTTATTTGCCTTGTGGGAAACATTTGGAGGCTTTGAGGCCTCCAATTACTGTAATGTAAGTGTTCCCAATACATGTAGATAAAAGAAAACGATATTGGTGGCTTATATTTACTTTACTTTATCCTTAAATTCTTCAGGAAGGAAAACATGTTCTATAGTAGTGATGAAAGAAATGGTGAAAAAGTCAATAGGCGTAAATTGTTTTTTATACATACGACAATTTTTTTACACGCACAACAATTTTTCTCCCTCCAAATGCATTAAAGTCAATAGGCGTTTTTTCTTATGGCAACTTTTTTGTCCAAATGCATTAGCCATTGGGCTGTTTTTCTTATAGCAAGTTTTTGTTTCAACGACTACTTTGACGCTACAAATTTTTCTGCGGCAAATTTCTGCCTGTGTTTCTCGTAAAAATTTGCAGATGGTGAAATGCAGAATGTAGCTGTGAATCCATGGCTGGCGAAAAAATTCACTCACTGATATAATAGTAAGTTGACAAACATTCATCTGGGACAAGAGCCTTTGAGATGGCCAAAAGTTATGTAACAGTTTATTATTGTTATTTGATCATAACCAACTTGTCTGAATACAAGGGGTTATGACCCCAGACACAAGTGCTAGAGCATTAAGGGGCACAGAATCACACCCCTTAGATAATCCTAACCAACTGGAGTAGTGAAGCTGTGTCATGGAAATGCTGACTATTTTAGCATGAAATACAGCAGAGGAAGGGAGAAGGGACAGGAATGGAGACACATAGAAGAGTACTAAGATCAATGGGAAAGAAATAACAGATGTGTATGTAGTCTTGTGACTGTATCCATTAAAGTAATTCCAGTATTTTCCTATTTCAGTTCCTTAGTGCAGAAAGGACATGGCAATGGATTTACTGTAAGTAGTATTATGAGAAATAGAAGCATTGAGACTGACAAAACATATAGTCGGGTGACTATTTCATGCAGCAACATTTTAAATGCCTTAGATTCCACTCTTGCCTAGAATTGGAAGGCATTTCCAACATGCATATTTCATTTGCTCATCCGGTCGCTCAGTTTGAACCGAGTACAGGCTAATGTAATTCTATTTCCTTTATCTGGAAATGAGAACCCCCAAAGAAATGCCTCTTTCTCTTCATCCTGGCCCCTGAGAGCTGTTACGGAGTCAACAAACAACTGCCTGCAGAAGTCTAATGTAATGCAATTTTAAATGAAACCATGTGTATCCCCTTGCGATTTTGCAAAACAATGTTATCACATTGCATGCTGAACTATACATTTTCATATTCTCATTCTACCGAGGGAAAGAAAATAAAGGAGAGCAAGAAACCACAAGTATATGTTACAAAGATGGCACTGGGGGAAATTATTTAGTATAATTGGTGCTGAGGCTTATACAAATATAAAAAAGTGTTGTTTGATATAGTGTTTATGTAAACTATGCTCATTATGTACAAGGTATGGCTGCTAGCCAGGCATCCCATTAGGAAGATTGAATAGGGGTGTTTTTCATGAAACACACTAAATACAATAAACTTTTTAGAATATGTCTTTAAATATAATAGTGTAAAAAATATTTTTTCCCTCAAGGCCATTTCCTTTAGTTAGTCAACCTATGTAGTCTATTTTGGTCCTCGATTTATTATTGCAGTAGTCCAGTGTTTATGCCAAACTGGATTAAAGTCCTTAATGCAGAAGAACCCACACTGTGTGATTACCTCATTCCCAAATATACATATAACGTAATGGGTCTGAGCACTATAATTAAGGCCAGAAGCAATTTTTGACTATGCCACTTAGAACTCTTGGAAATGGCCCACACAACTGTAATGGCTGAATTGTAGTTTTTTCAACCATATACTTTATAAATCAGTTGCAGGGAGCTAATCCAGCTGTTTGTATACTTATGCTTTGTAATGTAGCTATTATGCCTCCACCGGCCATTTCAGATAAAGAGCATCTGTCCTTCTTTTTATTAGCTAAATAGACTGCTCTTCGTGTATGCTGATCACCTCAGTTTATCCAAGAGGTATATTTATACTGTAAGTACATATATATATAAAAAGCTGCACCTCCAATGGATTTCACTCAAGTAAACTGATGTGTATCGCTGGTGGTATGGCTGTGGTGTATGCAGACCTATAAAAAGTGCATCCAGAGCCTTTGCATGTAGTTTATGCTTAAGAAGAACCTCAGCTCAGTGTTAATTTGTATTTATATTTTTTCCCGTATTATTTACTTTTTTGTGTAAAATTATATAAAAAGCTTTATAAAAATGAAAAGCATAGCTGTTTTTGTCTAGGAACCAGGGCTGTAAGATTCTAAACATAAATGTTTTTGCTTTGTTTTGAAGGTCACAAGTTAGGCAGAATATGAGTAATCATGTAAATTGTTTAACTGCTGATGTATTACGTGCTCATAGGCTGCAGGGCTTGTAAGGGCAGTGATGTCATCTCCAGTGATTCCAGTAATATGATGACACACATACTATCCAGTAGATGACCCAAGCAGCATTCCCACATGAGTGTTTTATGAGCACAAGGAGAAAGGAAATGAAAAAGACAAATCTCGACAAATCATAGATTAATCTTATTTACAATTACTATTGGGAAAGACATTTACCCATGTTGCTTACCAACACAGTCTTTATATAAATACATTAGTTATATACTTGCTACTTGCTTCCTTAACTACTGAATATATTTATTGGGGTTGTGATGGATCAGCCTATGATATTCCTGAGCCATAAGCTCATAAATTTTCTTTCAAAAATATTATTTCATTCATTCCCAAACTGGGGGGGGGGCTTCAAGCAGTGGCTCTGCCTGAAGGCCAGTTAGGGTGAGAATTAGGGAGAAATATCACTAATAGCCCTTGAATTTTATAGAAGTGAGATTTGGGGTGAATATGCATTGACTCTTCAAGATATTCTTAAAACTATCACTGAATGAGTGATACACCTCTATTTTCCTATAAATGCAAGGCCATATTTATATACATGCACCTGATGGCCTGTGCCTATGTATAAAAAAAATAATAATAATAAAAATAACTCACCAGCTTGCTGAAATATGCTTTTGACTAAATCTGGTAGTGAAGCTTATGGGAAGGGGGATAGCCTGTGGTATAATTATAGAGGAAGCAAACCCCTGTGGGGGGCCTGGCTTCATAGATGTTTGACTGTACTGCACATGTGCTGATCAGTGAAAGCAGGTTGGAAATCTAGTGCCTAGAGCAGCACACTAACGAAATACACCTCTGTATATCTGTACTCATTTCATGAGCTAAGGGGGGCTGTGGCCATAGGTAGAACCTTCAAAGGAGGCCCTGGCCAAACATCGGTAGATTCAAGTAAATTCTAACTCAAGGAGAAAGTTCCAAATAGTGTGGTTGGGCCAGTAACTCAGTGCTGTGGCCATCATGTCACACATTACACATGCTGCTTTGCCGAATTTCACTTCCCTTTAGGAATGCTATAAAATCAAACCTTTTTACTTAGCTGGAAAGAATCATTAATACTATGCTATTTATGCTACCCAAGAAGAAAAATTAGTTAATAATTGCTACTGTGTTCATAGACCCCAGAATCCTTCAATGGCATGCTTTCACAGATCAAACACAAGAAATAGGGGTTAGATCAGAAAGATAAACTGGAGCTGAATACAGCTTTTTGGAACTGAAAGCATGAATTATATTGTTGTCTTTAACCATTTTGATTGTCATAAGAAACGTTTAATGTGGTTGCTCTTATTATGGCTTTGAATGGTGGTAAAATTCGCTGGTGAATTCCTACTAGAAGAAAAGAAAAAGAAACAGTAAGGTTGCACCATGTACCTGCAATAGACTAAAGAAAATAAGTACAATAATGTACAACTTGCAGCACTCCAGGTTTAACTATGACATTTTCCAGCATACCCTGTCAGCTGTGTCTTACTGTATATTTCCCTATCATTTGTTAATGCCAAACATTTATTTATTGGTGTTATTTGTTCTCTCCATATTATCTTTTGTACTCTCAGTTCTGAAGCCTCAACATGAAATCATGCACTAAGTAATGTAAAAGTTAAAACAGTGACTGGTTATTGTCCTCAGTCCCATATGGGAGCTAATTCAGATTTCAGTATTATTTCTTAGGTTGTTTAAACCTATATAAGGATTTACACCCCAAAGACAAAAACGTTATGCTACACAAATTAAATGGAAAGGACAAGTACGGTACTCCCACTGCCCTGACTCTTCCAGGCAATATTCTGCAGGTGGGACAGCTTCAAACTGCGAGACTGGGAAGTGCATTATTTATAAGAAAATTTTAAAGAAAAAGAGCAACAAACCCCTATTGCCAAAATACTTATTTGAAAAGATGTTCACAAAATGGAGTGCTTCCTCATTATGCCAGTGCACAATGTATTTGTTGTATTATCAATGTAATTAATACGTATTAATAATGTGAAAATTCCAGTGCCTGTCCAAACTGTCCGTATACTTGCATGTTCTATCCCTGTGTGTACTAAGATTCCCATAAATGATTTTAAAGTAGACTTATGGTATGGAGATCCAAATTATGGAAACATCCCTTATCCAGAAAACCCCAGGTTTCCCACTACAATTGTTTAGGGAAATACACTGTGACTATGGTGCAGGGGGAACTACCTTAATTACCACCCCCACCTTCCTACTTTCTGCCAGATCTCTTCTTGCACCCCTTGCTTTTGATTAGCCCCCTATGAGTGCAGTGCATTCTCTAGTCAGGGGTTCACAAAGGGGTGCTAAGAAATATATTTATTTCCTTTGAATAACAGACTGACATATGTGCTCTGCGTTAAAGAAAATATTTGACTACCTAAACTATGGCCCCTTATTTCCAGGGGGCTCATACTTATTACCTGGTTTGATTACTTGTTGTATTGTAAACATACATTTTGTTTAAAAATATATCAGTACATGCTTTGAGGTAATGACTAAAGTTTGTAAAATTTAATCATATGGGGCTGGAAACATTTGGGACAGTTCCAGATATCGTTCACTTAGGTTCTTTATAAATCAGCAACGATTAGAACTAATGTATACAGAATACTAGGAAAAAGATAAACATAACACAGTTTATGGGTTGGGACGATAGAATATTTACGCTTTCAATCCACACTACACTTTATATTGGTACATGGAAGTGATTTTGTTTGTTACTGCAGTGAAATGGCAAGTATTTCCATATGATATGTAAAACTCACAAATGCAAGTGCAATGTGCAAAGTGCATTACGGAAACAAATGTGTTTTTTTACTCAAAATTCAGCTTTTTTTCTCCCCAGAATTCAAATAGATTAATAGAGGTCACGATAAGTAATAGATGGCACAATTTCATCAGGAATCAGTTGTATTTTTTTGGAGTGGGAGAGGAAACTCATGTAGACAGAGTGAGAACATACAGCCTTTCATATCAAAATCTGGAAATCTGGATCTAATGTGCCACAATTTTAGTGCTGTGGTGATCCTTTCCTATAGCTTTCATTGCTCATACCCAGTTTCCGAGGAAAGAGCAGTTGTGAGTCCAAGTCAGTAAAAAAAGTGCCATGATGGCCATAGAGCTAGCAACTTTACCCTTAAATGTTCCATAACCCTCTATTAGTATTTTTGTTTTTTTGTGCACTTTAGGATGTCTTACACATGCAGGGCAGCCTCAACACCTGGACAATTGCAACATCCAGTGTTATTCACAGGGCCCTTAAAGGAGTGCTTCATCTTTGAGTTAATTGTTAGTATGATGTAGAGCGGTATATTCTTAAACAAATTGCAATTGTTTTTTTATTTTTTATTATTTGTGGTTTTTGAGCTATTTTGATTTTTGTGTGTAGGGAAGATGAACACACCCTGTATTTTTCGCCATATCATGAATATGCACGGACACTACTCTTGTAAATATTCTGTAAGCAGGAACATTATAAACACTGTACAACCAGCTCAGCAGCCAATAAATAATGGATGGAGGCTATCCCAGTAGAGTTTTCATCCTCCTCTGCATATACCACAAGCTGAAACAGAGGTTATAAAAGTAAATCTATCAGGAGCACATACCAGTGAATATAATAAATGTCAATACAAGTATATGGAATCTGCCCCATGAATGAGCAGCAACACTGAGGGTAATATGCTACCAAACATCAGAAAGAGTGATATATACCGAACTACTGGAAAGTCAACATCTTTTCCTAATATCAGCAATGCAATGATTGGAGAAGGGCAGAAAGTTTGACATTAGAACTCACAGCCGGTAGAAATGTTCTCCATATGTAATAAAAGGTGAGGTTTAACTTTGCACAGATGTGACCTTTGGGACTGGTCCATCAAGAAAGTGAGTCTATGGCACAGCTGGGGGGATATTTACTTTTATTGCTGAATTCCACCACAAGTGAAGGATTATTTTACACTTATAGAAAATCTGAAGTACTTTTTTGGCTTGCAACTACATTTAATAAAATATGGTTTTGTCAAGAGGCTTGTCTGCAAACTATAATTCATGCCCTTTGTTTAGCATACAAAATTGTAGCCAGGCAAAAATCCCATACTAGTAAATCAAACAATTGCTTTCATTGCACCTAAACTGAAGATAATACTGATCGGTTGCTATGGGATATTTCCCAAGTGCACCTATGGTAGAACATTAATGGCGATGGCACACCAGGAGATTAGCTGCCTGCGATAAAAGCTCCTCTTCTGCGGGTGACTAATCACAAAATGCTTTCCCATCGGAAAAATGAAGCACAGATATGTTTCATCACCGGTGATTCACTTTATTACTGGTGATAAAGCATTTACAGGAGATTAGTTGTCTGCAGAAGACTCATCTCCTGGTGTGCCATGGCCCTTCAAGAACAACTTCAAGAACAGCTCCTGTCATTTACCATGCACTTTGGAGAAATTCACAGATTTTACTTTTTTTTGTGTGTTCATGAAGTGAATAATACAGAATGTCTGGACAACATAATGATTCCAAATCTGACATTCCACAACATTTCTTTCTCTTTTTCTTATTAATGACAGGTCACTGTAGGCTACAAATACACACAGAATGCATGACTTGCAATCATTGCCCAGCTTACAATTTAAACAAAGTAACATTAGCATATAGAAAAGTTACATGTCATCCCAAAATCAGAATGACGAAACTTCCAGTCCTCCGAGCAGAGCAAACGCTTCTGGGTACATAGACACAAATTAACGCCTACCAACCTTTTCTGAGTTATTATTACTTCCATTTATTTATAAAATAACACGTGTTGCCAGTGCTGAACACTGAGTGAATATGCCCAGGAGATACATACAATGTGAATAGAGGGGATGTGCACTTGGAGTGCTCCTTTGTATATCGTTAGTGAAAAAATGCGTCTATAATGGAAAAAGTAAACATTGTAATTCTGCCAAATGGTTTCCATCTGCTGTCAAATGCTATTTTTCTATGTGGTTTCTACATACTGTTGTTAACAAGTACATTTGTGGCAGATCATTAAAGTCCCAGTACAGGGATATATTTTGGGCCCACTCTCCGCCCTTTTATCCCTGAGCTGCAAGAACTTACTGCATGTGGTCCCCAGTTTCCCTACTTAATGCTCCATTTAACTGGTAGGCATCACAGTCTCTTGGAATCAGTAAAAGGCAATGTAGTACGCTCCATCCTCCATATATGTACTGTAGTTTTTAAAAAGAGTACCTTTGATCATACCTGCCAACTTTCTTCAATGTAATTCAATATTTTGATTATAAATTCTTTTTTAATGATTGCCTTGTTCCCATGAGTGATAGCAGTATTTTCATTGCACCCTGTTTTTGGGAAAGTTGAAACTCAGCATTCAGATTAGTTGTGTTTAACAAGGAATTAGGGTTATATCTAAAATCTGGGTAATTAGGATCAATGCTTGCAAATATTGCTTTAGATACCATCTTCTGCCTTTTTAATAAAGTTTTCAATTTGATTTTATGGCTGCACATCATTTCTTGAATGGAATCAGTGTGTTGCAGCCTTCTGACTGATGGGGCGCTTGGTTGCTAAACTTTAGCAGCAGGAATATTTATTCCCCTCCAGTGAAGGTTCCTGCATGCTGAGAGGCAGTATGTTAAATACAGTCTGAATAGTGATGCCGCCACATATACCCAGGCTAATTCTGCCCACTCTCTGGCCAGGCATGCTTCAGTATCTGAATCTACATTTTTTGAATGGTGTTGGCTGTAACTCTGCATTGTTTCCCTCCTTACAGTCCCAGACCCAATCACAGTATTATCAATGAGGTAAATGTCTAATAAACTGTATGTCAGATAACATTCCACTCTAGGGAAGGACCCGAGCAAGAATGCAGCAGACACATTCAGATTGTAAAGGATGCAGAGGTTATATTATACATTGTCTTTTCTAATGCACTGGTATTTTTACCTTCAAAATCCATTTAAAAATACAGTTCTCCTTCACTGTCCATTAAACTTTTTTTGTTTTTTTGTGTACCACATTTTCCAAGGACTGTTCCTATAAGCTCAGAATGATAACATTCCTTATAGCCTGGCTGACATGGGAGTGAAGCACCAGGAACAGAGTGTCTGCAATATTTATGAGGGTAAAATCACTGAAGGTTATTTTCAGACAGACTGATATAGGTCTGTGCAAGCAAATTTCTGCAATGGTGACCAGTCTAGTGGGGGTAAAGTTGTGTACGTAGCATATGGATTCCCATAGAACAGTCAATGTTTGTCTTCTTAAATTATGTTCACACTGGCAACCTGTTGTTACTATTTTCATAGAGGGGGGGATTGTGAGAGTTGTAAGTCCACTGTAGCTGGAAGGCAGGAATGAGTGCTATACATAAATATAAATTGAAAATAATAAATAATTTATTATTGATTATATGTCATTATATTATATGTCAACTGATTCTTTCTAGCAAAGGGGACAATGAGGCCATTGCTTTGCTGAGCTTGGCTAATGATAATCGCTGGATTTTAACAATTTATATAAAAAAGCAAAGTCACACCACTCCTTCCACAGAAGTCAATGAAAAGTGTACATTTTGGCAAGTGGACAATCAAGTTTTTCTCTAAAATGTGACAATTGTGCTTGCTCAGATTACTTGTAAATCAATTGAAAACTCTGATTTGTGACAATCAATGAGTCCTTTTCACAAAAAAGTTGCAATTACTCGTGTTTACCGATTTTTTTCAAACCGTGCAATGTTTCAAAAACTTACCCCATGGGGCAGATTTATCAAGATTTGAATTTGGCTTTTTTTGCAACATTTTTCTGCGGCAAAAATTGTGTATTTGAGTTTCCCCAACTCAAATTTTGGCAAAAAACTTATAAAAAAATATAAAATTTTGCCATTTAAAAGCTATGGAGTTCACGTCAATGGAAGTTGCATTAGCAAAACTCAAGCTAGTTTTCAATTTCAAATTAAAAAATTAAGGGTAGTATTGGATTTCACTGCATTCAAGTTTTTCAAGATGCAGCTTTTGAAAATCAAGTTCGTGTTTTTTTTCTCATAAAAAACACTACCGTTATACTCTCTTCCTTTGTGCCAAGGCATCCTGGAGATATCTGCACATGGGGCAAACCGTCCTACAAATTGAATATATAACAAAGGTACGATGAAGTTGTTTGATCCTAAGGTAGAAGAAAACAAAAGCCCTATCCAAAGTATTTCAGAGCTGCCAACCTGTGGTCTACTCAGCCCTGAACAGTCTATTTAAAACTGGTATTTCCTTCCAGTGAGGCGCAATTATTAAAAACCAGTCATAATGTAGCACTTTTGTCAGGAACAGTAAGAACATAAGATATTTTTGCAGTACCCCCCATTAATAGGAGTTGCTTTACATTTTTCAAACCCTTTTCTTTTAAAGCTGCTTCTTATTTAGCTCCATAAATGCAAAATGCTCCTTGTAGCTTAAACAGGCATTTGATTCTGCAACCTCTTTGTTTATGCAATTTCTTGTAATATTGGATTGTGAAGGTTAATTACAATCTCTGTCTTTAATATCTCTGTTTCCACATGCAGGCATTTACATCTTGTGGCTTTTGTTTTGTGCAGAACTACAACATCCCAAACAGCCAGTGCCAAGAGCAGATGTACTGTATGCAGTCACACACTGTAATATTAATAGTCACAATGTTGAAGTAATGCAGCTAACAATAGCAACTTGTATTATCAACATAAAACAGTATAGTGGCAGGTGGAAGTACATTTTATAATGCAGATATACTATGATTTATATTCCATTTATATTACTCTGCATACACTATAATGAGCAGACATTGCCAAAGTGGTAACTCAAGCTATCCGTAATAGTTAATGGCAATTCCTTTTGGGATAACACTTACTGTATCTTTGTGACTTTATAGCATACTGTCTGGATGCCCGTAGGCATAAATAGCAAAGATAGCGTCTTACCTTAAATACAATGATAGGGATGTCAATAACAATGTAGATGAGGTCTCCTAGAGCAAGGCTTGATATCAGGGCATTTGGGCCATTCCTCATACACTTGTTCTGATAAATGATCCTGAGCAGGGTTGCATTGCCAACCATTCCAATGATGAAAATAGCACATGATAGGATTGTGTTTATATATTTAAAGACATGATTGATTTTAGTCCTTTCTGGGCACAAATCAGTCGACCTATTTCCTTTTCTCACAGGTGAAGTTTGACTCCGATTTAGCATTGTGAAATCTGCATTAGCATCAGTCTGATTTTGGTAGTACGCCCCAAAACTGCTGCTGACTGCAATTCCAGTCAACACCACTAGCACAGTGAATCTCAAGGTGTTTCCTCCCATCCTGATGCTTCTTTTCTGGATCAACCAAAATGATGTATTTTTTTTTAATGTTAGTATTCCGGCTGGTCACCCTGAAACACAATATATGTTTTAGTGCACAAACGAATATGTACAATTGTACAATTGCATTATTACAATATAGTTTACATTATTCTTACAATAGCGATTATACATTTATTTAGCTACATGCATTAATTAACATATATTAATGGGTAAATGTAGAGACCATTACCAGTTTTCTATTTCTTTTGTCTTTAGAGAACAATTATGCATAATATTAAAAAGAAATAATCCCAATGGGGAGTTTGGTATAAGCTTAAAGCCCATTAAAAACATGTTTTCAATTTAGTGACGTTCCAATATTAATCATTTAATTAGTCACATGGGGGAGAAGGAGGTCTTGGATGTTTTCCCAACAAAGGAATATAATATTCTCTTCAAAGGAATCTCAGTCAGGAACAAAGAAGGGGCATCAATGTCATAAAAACCTAAACCTCTATTGGACCCAGGCTGTGACCTGCATTTCCCAAATGTTCCCTTTAAGTAAAAGTAATACTAGTGCCTTCCATTATACTCATCGCTTTTTATAGCACCAGTTCGTTTATTAGAACATTGGTCTTACCATAAATGAACAAAAAAGGGTTACAGGATGAACCATTAGAAATAGATAGATTTTTCTAACCCCAGCAGACAGCCTTGTAGCCACAACCTTTTAGCTGTGCCTATTTTGTAGCATAATGATGTCATTAGCCCTGAAGCACTTAGAGCCTAACATCAAGACTACATGGACACTGAGAAGGAGTCAGAATTCTGCCACTACTGGATCAGCCAATTATCTACAAAAATGCTTTGGCTTTGAGCAACCATTTTCAATCAGATTGTGGTCATGCAGAACTGTTGTTTAGTTATCCTACAAACTGAAAATAGGGGTTTTTTACCAAATATGGTAAGTGACAATGGTGGCCAATTATCTCACAATATGAACCCAACTTTAAAGTTTGTGCTGATTTTACAAAGAGAAGAACCATGGCCAACACAGAAGAACAGTCCAAGACAATATCACCAGTATCCAGTAAAGGTATATTCCAGATAATTTCTTGTCATTGGGATAAATAGTTAAACTGTAGTACTTTGACTCCAGAGTAGCAAACCATAGCAATCAGAAATTCAGATTGGTTGGTATAGGATTTAATTTTGTGCCCCAGTATTATGAGCCTCCCCATGTCAATTAATACAATTTAAACCCTTTAAGGAGAAAAACTGAAAGAAAGGGAAGAATGGGAAAATAACATTGGCTTGTGTGAAGAAAATACTACACTGATGGATGCATCTGAACAAGAGTTGGCAGACCCTATCAAACAGATGGACCATTGGCCTCGAAAGCTGAAAAACCTCAAAACAATTTTTAGCTCTCACTTCTATTTATTGTACTGGTCTACAGACAGAAACAGATAACACAGATAACAATAAAAGGCACTGTCAGCACTTCTAGCTGTGTCAAGATTAAATAAGCCTGCTATTCAAACACACTATCTCAGATATTTCAGACAAGCTCATCTTGGAAGTGCTGGTTCAAAGGCAAACTATAAGCTGTGGAGCACTGGCTAGTACTTTTTATAAACCTGGGGAAGGGAGAGTACAGCCCACTCAAGCATCATGAACGTCATTCACTTTCTTCACTATGGAAAAAAACAAACAAACTGGTATTAAAACTAGGGTATTCCTCAGTACTTTGTTGCCGAGCTTGCCTATTACTTTGCACTGCATAGACATATAGATATAATTGTAGCTGAGACTTAAAATTAAATATTTTATCCAGTTTAATGAGCATATAAGGGAGACTTTTTATGACTTTTCCTTCCTTCTCCTTTGACCTTTCCTAAAGGCTGCGTTGAACTGCTCAAGCTAAATATTTGGATTTCGACTCTGGGAAACACGTTCACTATAGGCTACAGAGTATCCGCATTGCTATTAGTAAGCAAGAAAGCAGGACAAACAATCATAGGCGTTCAGTCACATATCGTGCAGCTTTAGGCTATTCCCTAAGGTAGCTGTAGCCATTCTGTAGACTCCCAGCATCCCCCAATAGCCTGTCCTGTTTGTTTTACTTTAGCAAATGTATGGGCAATTGGCAGGTATCCTCCCAAGACAGGTATAAAGTGATAAATACAAAAATGGTGCAACTTATTCCTCAACATAAACCCCTGCCAATAAATAATTAAGACTCTCTGACAAAGGTTAAGACACATTATAAAAGAAAAAAAGCATCATATGTGGGGCGGGGCTTTGTGTTTTGTGTAAATCTATGCAGATGTAAAAGGGTTGCAATGGTCACTGGCATCATTTAGGAACAGAATACCCAGTCCCTTTGGGAGATGAAGTTGAAGATCGCCCTCTCCTCTCACATGCTCATGCTGTTCTGCAGTGTCCATTTGCAAAAAAAGCAGATTGCACCCTGATAAATTACTTTGAAGTTGGGTGCATTTTCATTGTGCTTTGAAGTTATATTTGCCTACAAAAAGTTCCCATCTTTGCTCCTAAGAACTCTATCATCTATCTATCTATCTATCTATCTATCTATCTATCTATCTATCTATCTATCTATCTATCATCTATCTATCTACCTACCTACCTACCTAACTATCTATCTATCTATCTATCTATCTATCTATCTATCTATCATCTATCTATCTATCTATCTATCTATCTATCTATCTATTTATCTTTCTCGCTCCCTCTTTCTCTATCTATCTATCTATCTATCTATCTATCTATCTATCTATCTTGTTGCATGTTAAAAAGCCCTCTGTCGTGTCTATATCTTTTTTTCTGTTTTTTTTTTTTTTTTCATACACCTTCCCTCCCACTGGTCTATTTGTCTGTCCTTCTGTCTGTCTGTCTCAAACAATGTGCATTAACAAAGCAAATACAATGCAAGAAAACACATACAACAACCACGGCAAAAAAGCAGCATCCCTGCTACTGAAAGGAATAAGTGCCACAAGACTCTCTTTGATTGCAGAAAGTTTTCAGGTCTCTTGAAAGTACTGTTTGTTTGTACGTGAGAAAAAAAAAATCTTATTTATTCTGTGATAAAACCCAAAAACAGTAAAAAAAAACACCTTATAGGTAACATTTCACTAAGCTTTACACTTGCATTCTGAAAACACCCTTAACCTTAAAAATCCGCAGGCAGAATATTCCCTGGCAAAGTGGTTAATTGCCGTCATTTTGAGATTACTTAATGGAGTTAAGAAGATAATAAAGGCAGATCATTTGGGGATAAATATTCATTTCTGCAGTCTGCACCCAAAAAACAAGCCATACATGCTGCTGAGTATGGTTAGCATCTAGCAAACATGTTTATCTCTCTCTTAACTGCTTTACTGATGGATTAAGCAACACTGGAATGAGTTTTCAAGCTGCCTAGGTTTAACATAGCAAATCCCAGTAATAGAAGTAGAAACAATTCAACATTACCATGTAATGATGCTGAGTGTTCTGTATAGTCCTTTTTCTCCTTTTGCTGTGGTGTCAGTGCAAGTGAATGTGACAGAGCGCACACAGGGAATGCAAGTGGCCAACTTCTATCCAGCTGCCTCTCCCACCTCAATCCACGCAATACTAAAGCTGTACTCCTAGCTCCATCTGATCTATCCTGTCACAAACCTCTGGCTGGGTGGGATGGATAATCTCCACCTCCTGTGCAAGACAAAGAGGGAGAGGGGAAATAAAATGCAGCACACGCTGATCCCCTGCCAACCTCAAGCACATACAAAAAAAAGTCTCTGCCTTCAAGGCAAAGAAGGAGTTGAGTTACTTAACCATTTCCTCACTTCGTGTTGCATATCTCTGATTAATAGTAACATCTCTGTCTGCCATTTAGTGTAGTAGTTTAGTATAGCTGGAGACATTGTGGATAAGGCTGCAAGGTAAGAGTGCAGAAGTAACCAGACACATATGCCTGAACGTTTCTTCAAAGAACTGATTTCTTTTTACATTTGGACATGGGTTCCAGATGTGTTCGTACAACTAATCACAAGAAGAATATTAGAAAGAATTAGAAGAATATTAGAGTTCCTGTCCTGTTGTATGGGGATACGATAAAAAATATATATAATTGTGGGTCTGCACAAAATACGTCAACTGAAAAAGCACTGGCTTGATGTGCACAGTTCTTTAGCCAAATTGAATTCATACCAAACTGACTCTTCAACATTTTTATCTAATGAAATTATGTATCTCCGTTATCTTGTAAAATACACCGCAAAGTGTATGTGGCATAATATTTCATTATGTTTAATTCCCAAACTACTGTATATACACTGACTAAAAAGTATGTCTGATGTATCGTATGATTATATGTGTATTCCATTAAGTTGCACACAAGGGGCAGTACACCTTAAAATTAACTTATTTAGTTGTTTGTGATATGCTTAATCAATTTGCAGTTTGTTTTTATTTTCTGTGGTTTTTGAACAATTTACCTTTCCGTTCTGCTTATATATACTATAATTGCATGCTGAGATTATATTTCATTCACATCAGCCCCTACCCTGTGGGACTTACGGTCTACAGTCCCTATCACATTCACACAGACACTACATTCCATTTGATCAAAAACCCATGCAAGCAGCCTCGCCAGTAGCGTCACTAGAGGGTGGCGGGCCCTGGTGCATGACACGCAGCTGGGCCCCGCCCCCCTCCGTATGCACAGGCGCACGAGCTGCCGGGGGGGCCCTGAGGGGGTGCGGGCCCTGGCCCGCTCGCACCCCCTGCTCCCCCGGTAGTTCCGCCACTGAGCCTTGCTGACATCTGGCTGCACAGAGTGTATAAAAAAATCCTTTTACTTGGATCAGTCCTTATCTCACATTCAAGTACTATGTATAATTTTATTCCACATACGCTCCCCCAATTTACTCTCACATGTCCATAGAGCGTTATTCTTGTCCCATGGACACCTCTTCATGCCTACCATGATGTAATGCAGGTATGGGACCTGTTATTCAGAATGCTCAGGACCTGGGACCTTTCCATAATTTTGATCTTCATACCTTAAGGCTACTAGAAAATCATGTAGATATTAAATAAACCCAATAGGCTGGTTTTGCTTCCAATAAGTCTATGGGAGACTGCCTTCCTGTAATTCTGAGCTTTCTGAATAACGGGTTTCCAGATAATGGGTTCCATACCTGTACAATTTTATGGGGAGCACCTACCCCTTGCAGTGGCAATGAGAGTTTTATTTGGCAGTTTATTTCTGTTGACATGCTTTATATTGTTACTCCAGCAAGCGTAGCTAAGCTATTACTGTTAAAAACATAAATGATATGCCACAAACATATTGTGGTATACTTTTACCTTCTTAGTGATGTCCTAAAATGTTTAGCTCCAGCGGCAACAATGAAAGCATGCTCAATCAACTCAATTAGACAGTTTCCTGTTAGTAACTAGGGAAGATTGCATATATACAAATTATGCACACATAGATCATAGGCAACTCAGACCCTGTCCTCATAGGCTATGCTTCCTACCCCTCCTTTTTCCTGCTGCTATACCACCATGCTAAGCTAGACAAATAGTATTTACAAACAGCTTGCAAAGGTACCTGGTGTTTTAACATTCTGTGCATTCCTCTATCCTTTTTTACTGGTGTCCCAGCAATTAGAAGGATAACAATAAAAAATACTTACAACATAAATAAACCTAAGCACATAGGTAAGTTATTCTCACACAGAACATGGGTAATTAAGGAAGAACTTTCAAAACAGGCTATATATTCCCTCCATAATTTCCCAGCCTGATTATTTAGATAGAACACATAAAAGACAAACCATAAAATGTCATAATAACTGGATATCGTTTTTCAATTGAGATCTAAAGTGTAATTCTATCTCTTTGCCTGTCTTTAAAAATGTAATGCCTATAATTACATGCCCCCAAGGCAAGAAATGCACAAGGTTTCCCTTTTGGGATGTTATTTTTTTTTTGGAATAAAAATTATTTATTGTGCGCTAATTTCTACAAGTGGACTCTATTAAGTGCCAGTCTCCTATCTGCAAATTTGTTGTATTACTACACCCTTAAGTTGGGGGGGGGGGGCATGTGCACCTCCATGTAAGTCTGCTGAGTTTTTATACAGCTACTGTCACCTTATTTTTTAACAGTAATCTAAACATTACTAAACTTTAATTTCAAGTACTCACTCTCTTTTGTTGCTCTATAAACTGAGATTTCCATTATAAAATTATAGGGCAGGGAGTGATATAATTTTCTTTCACACTCTAAAAATTCAGGATATTCGCTGTTTTTTCTTCTTCTCCTCTAAATATTCAGGAAATGCAGAAGAAACACTTAATTTCCTTTGAGTTTTACTGACAGATTGCAAGCCCCATCTTCACTGCAGTAGATAAAAACCACAGTCTGAGCAAACTCAGTTTATAATTCTCAAGCCAAAAATGATGTCTATCATCCTGTCTGGATGCATATTTGCACATACTGCAGTCTCTTTGTTCCTTTTTTTGCATCCTAATGTACCCTCAAACTGGCAAGCCTTTTCACGCGTTTTGTTTACTATAACAATAGGACCTAGCACATTATTCTGAGTATTCCACTTCCAAATAAAAAAAATCCTTTAGAACAGGATTTTCTTGGACAATAAACCACATTTTATTTGCAGCACATTTTCGTTTAATCCCATTATCTTGTGTTTATTTTCATCTTGTGAATTTAACATTTTCCGTTCTGGGAGCTGGGTGCTTGCATTACTCACAGGCTGCCACGCAGTTTAGTCTTATCAAACAGAAAATCTTACAAAAATAGCAGAAAATTACACACATATCAACATTTTCTCCACAATCCTTGAATTTCACTTGCCATGTCCAAACCTGCCCAGGTGCCCCAGAGAAAAAAGTGCGTCTTGAGTGGACTTTGTTGGTCTATGCACTGTATAAGTTAGTTTGTGCAAGATGTAAATGGGAGGAGTGTGAAACAAAAATCTCTATGGCCTTAGGATCTGCTAGCTCACCAACTGAAGTCCAAAAAGAACAATACTGCACTTTAGTTCAAGCACGGCCAATTTTTGTATTAATTGAGTGTGTTACTCTTCTACAAATGCCTAATGGTGGCCATACATGTGCAGATTTGCTCATTTGGAGAGGTTGCCAAATTATGCCCACCTTGAGTGCACAATATCAGGCTAATCTGCTAGTGGTCCAATGATTGGATCCAGTGGCTTAACTACATGTTACTGGGCCCCACAGCAAATTCAATTTAGGGCTCCCCAATATACCCAGAGGTTTACTTTTTTTAACAATATATGTTTAAATTGATGAGTAATTAGGGTCTTGTGGGCCCGTATACATCTGTCTGCTTCCTCTGTAGTTACGCCCCTGATTGAATTAGAAAGCGATAGACAGTTCCGATAGAATTTTTAAACGTACCCAATTGACATATGTGTGATTTTTGCCCAAATAACAGGGAAGCTCATCAGAGGGCTTCTGGTCACTGGCCAAATAGCTGCCAATTTGGTCTGTCAGCAGCTTTAATATACCGAAAGGAGCATACCTAGCATAGACATTGTGGGGTCGGCTTCCTCTATAGTATTAAAATCCTCCCCTCCCCCTACCAGGCCCCTCCAAATTTTTTTGTGGTCGTTTCGCTGCTGGCTTTGGTTCTAGAATCACCCCTGAGGATCCCTGGATGTACAAATCTACTTGTTTACTATTTTTGTGTGGTTGATATATTTTTTTTTTTTTATTGTCGTTTATTTTAACAGAATATGATTTATCTTCCAGGCACCAAAAGTTGATGGAATACCCAGGGAGACTGTAAGCAAATTTATCATGTGCCCCAGTTATTGATATATGCATGTAAACTTTGTGATGTTGAAAAAAGCAGCAGGAGGTCAGGCCATAAAATGTACTATTGTTCCTGGTTTTTAGTACTTGGTTTGAATTAACTATGCAGTCTTCACATAATTATATTTATAAATCTGAACTCAATTAATTATTCCATCTGTTGTTTTCCTATGGGACTGCATGCACCAATGACTTGGAATGAGGTCAAGTCATTGTGTGTGTGTGTGTATGTATGTATGTGTGTGTGTGTATATATATATATATATATATATATATATATATATATATATATATATATATATATATATATAAATATATATATATATATATATATATATACAGGTATATACAAGTATATATATACTGTATATAAAATATATATTTATATATATTAGAGAGAAACAGAGAGAGAGGGAGAGAGAAAAAAGAGTGAGAGAGAGAGAGAGAGAGAGAGAGAGAGAGAGAGAGAGAATAATGTACCTCTTATTGTAAAAAATAATGTAAGTTACTGAGGACTGGAGTTTCATAACCATATAAAGTCAAAAGGCTATAGACATCTAATATCCTCATATTGTACAACTAGTAAGTAGATGTAGATACAGTAACTGGATTGCTTGGAAAATTCCATTAGAAAATAGCATAAAATAAAGGATAGATTTTGCAGCCAATTCATTTTGTAAAGTTAAAGTGTTTTCATTCCGTTATCCGGAAACCCACTATCCAGAAATCTCTGCATTATAGGAAGACCACCTTCCTTGTACTCCGTTTTAATTTTTTAAAATTATGTCCTTTTTGTATGTAATAATAAAACAGCATCTTGTACTTGATCACAACTAAGATATAATTTGGAGGCAAAACAATACTGTTGGGTATAATTTATGTTAAAATTATTTTTTTTGTCGACTCAAGGTATGGACATCCAAATTACAGAAATACCTCTTATCTGGAAAACCCCAGGTCCCAGGCATTCTGATTAATAGAACCCATACCTGTACTGCATTTAAATTGTTGTTGGTGAGTTCAGGCTGCATTCTATATTTTAATATAGTCTAAAGGAGGCCATAGACGTAACAATTACGATCTTCCTTGGAAAAGATCTTCCAAGAAAGATTGTTTGTTATAATACACATGTCTAGAGCTGAATTGTCACATATACAGGTAGAAACAATAGAATTCTACCTGTATCTGACGATTCAACAATGGACCATGTTTGGGTGCCTTTAAAGGCACCTGATCAAAATTTTCCGTCCAGCCCAAGTCTTCTGCCGATATTGGTCCGCTCTTTTCCCATCATACACACACCAAATATCGTACGAAAATTTATTTTGTACGATGTTATCTGTGCGTTTATGGCCACCTTAAGAATACAGCATGTTGTGCATAGAATAACACCTGATCTCAGCCAGGAAGAAAAATAATGAATCCAATAAGGATTAACAATATCTTAGTTGGCATTAAGTACAAGGCACTATTTTATTATTACAGAGAAAAAGGAAACCATTTTTAAAATTTTTAATTATTTGATTAAAATTGAGTCTATAGGAGGTGATCTTCCTGTAATTCAAAGATGTCTGGATAACAGGTTTCCAGATAATATATCCCTTACCTGTGTATGGTTTTTGACACTTTTAGAATGGATTCTGATACCCATCTAAAAATGTGCTTCAAAAAAGCAATAAATATTAACATATATGAGCATAAAAACAAAGACAAACAAAACAAGCACACAATGATATTCAAAATGTCCAAAAAACAGCAATATACTTGCAATAGACATAATATTCTGGCAAGAGATTTATTAAAATAGTTTAAATAATGTATGCAACTTGCAGAATATAACAAAAAGTAGCGGCACCAGTTAAAGTCATAAAAACACAACCTACTGTATATACCCCATTAAAAGAGGACTATTTAGGACTATATTATTTAAATTGGCACACAAATATTCATAGTCTTTATAATCTATAAGCAAACCATACTTATGTTATACTGTAGGAGTATATGATATAGTGTAGATCAGTGTCCAATTTCTGTGGTACCAAGGGCTGGAATATTTCTGGCCTACATGGCCTCTCTGTGCAGTTTAGCCCAAGCCAGGATTCACTAGCCCCAAAGGGTTGTGTCCTATCAATCTTTCTGCATCCTCTAATCAATGCATAGTATACACTGGAAGGGGTATGCAGAGAATGGTAGCTCCGCTTTGTCTGATGTTATGAACGTTGCCAGTCCTTGATGTAATTTTTTAGAGAAATAGATTTGTCATTAAATGTAAATCTTAACAATATCAGCAGGCAGATAAAACAAAATTTAACATTTTAAAGAACAACTTTCTAATATAACAACATAAATACATTCAGTCCAGTCTAAAGCAAACATTATACTGCATTGTTTTTACTGGAAATAATTTAAGCATGTCCCTTTCAACAGGGCCCCCTGATAGGGGCATTGCTTTTGAATGATATGTTTACTCAACCTCTAGTCTAGTCAAATACGCTTGGAGGCATACTTGGCATTTCCATTTCTTCTGCAGTACACATATTGAGGTCTGAATCCGATCTCTGGGTTAAACCCTTGTTTCCTTAATGCAACATCTTTTGGAGTACCGAATGTTCAGCATTTAGTTCTATACATTTATACAACATGAAGCCAAACAACAAAATGAAATGGACTATGCAATGCTTTCATCACTTCACACTGCGCTTTTAGTTATCACCAGTCAAGTCAAAATTTGAACTGTTGCCAAAATTGCCATTTTGATTTTTTCCACCAGACCTTTACTTGTAACTCATAACAAATGCAAAGCTTATCTTCACTAGCCTGAAAGGGGTTTATGGCTGGAATACGTTAATCTAAAGTGTTCTGTGCGAGTGTTAATATCTTGACGTGCGGGTCTGTCTCACGCTCTCTGGCTTATTTTCAAATAGCAATGTTGGCATGGGTTTTAGCGTGATATTCAAATGCATAATAAAGTAAATATATTTTAATTCTAGTGTCTGCATCTGAAATAAAATAAAGATTAAATATTTACTTTTGCATTTAGCTAATGAAAGAATTAAGAGATCAATGTAATTTATTTATCTTGGTGGGCTTCCCAAACTTAGAAAATATATCACAGTGCACAGATTCTATCTCATATATCCTTTCTTTGCACACCCCTCCTTATCACCTCCCAAAATCAATTCACAGTCTGATAATGATTTTACAAGAAACCAACAGAGAGTGTGGTTAAGTAACCAAGAGAGATTCGAGGACCTTTCTCTGTCTGCTCTGCCAAGCAGTAATGAATTTGAGGAGCTTCACCTTAATAGAGTTCTTCCAGTGTTATTTAAACATTAAAGCATCATGCAGCACAAGGAAAACACTGTGTTTTCCCAGCACCTGAACAAATGGCAGTTTCACTCACTGGTTTAACTCAGAGTTAACATATTGCCTTCAAAAACAATTTCTGACATTTTTAACCTAAAGATGAAACATTGACTCTTATGTTTGGATGTTTTGAACATACGCCATTATCTCAGTGATACTATCACTCGCATAGGTTTTAATGATAAAAGACTTGGGGGCAGATTAACTCAAGGGCGAAGCGGCAAACTCTGGTTTCACCAGACTTGCCTTCACCAGCTCAGACCAGGCGAAGTGCATTTGAGTGCATAGATCTTCCTCAATGTTCTGATCTTGCATCATATTCTGAATGCAAATTAACCTGAGCGCAAGCGAATTTGATCTAGGCAGAAATGAACACTTACACATCTTCGCTTTGAATTGCTCACATTGCCGAAAAGTCACCAGCGTCCGCCGCCAAGGACAAAACTCTGCATTTCAGTAAATTTGCATTGTTTCCGCAAATTTTTGCCTGCCGATGTGTGGCGATGGGTGCGAAGCATTCGCTGGTGACATTTCATCCTTGAGTAAATCTGCCCCTCGCTGTTGTAAACTACTTTGATAATCTAATATCACATTCCCAGTCTTCTAGTGATTGTACCCATTTGTTTATCTTGCTTTTTTTGTTGTTTGTACTTTTTGGAATGTCTTTATTAGCACAAATTCAAGGGTTGGAGAGAGGTATAGGGGAAGAAAGAGAAAAGAAATATGCTAAAGGGAATAAAAGTACTAGACCAAGGTAGTAATAGGGTATGTTATAAAAATAGTAAGGGAAAGCAAAACATTGGATCAATAGCCAAAGTAAGGTGGGCTTTTGGTTAAAGGAAAACTATACCCCCAAACAATGTAGGTCTCTATAAAAAGATATTGCATAAAACAGCTCATATGTAAAAACCTGCTTCATGTAAATAAACCATTTTCATAATAATATACTTTTCTAGTAGTATGTGCTATTGGGTAATCATAAATAGAAAATTGCCATTTTAAAAAATAAGGGCCGCCGCCTGGGATCGTAGGATTCACTGTGCTCACAAACATACCAACAAACCATACATGTTAGGTCACATGAGCCAATTAACAGACAGAGTTGTGTCTTTTGCCTCCCACACTTCTTCCTGTTACAGTTAGAGTTGAAGTATTTCTGGTCAGGTGATCTCTGAGGCAGCACACAGACCATCACAAAATGGTGGCTCAAGGCAAGAGATGTAAAAGGGCAATATTTACTTAAATATATATTCCAGTTTGGTAAGATTCTTTAATATGCCACTTAATATGATATGAACTATCTGTTGCTTAAGTGTTCATTTTGGGGGTATAGTTTTCCTTTAAGGAAATATGAATGAAACTATCAGAAAATAAACCACAGAATACAGTGCTTATATGGGTCCATACTTTATTAAAAATAACCACTTACAATTTGTTCAATTTCAGACTGTGAATTTTTTTAACTATTTTTTTAATTAGATCCCCTTTAAGTACTAAAGTCTGCCCACTGGCATGTATGAGGCTCTGTGATCACACAAAAACAAAGAGCTCGTTCTAGGTTTATGGGCAGAGCATAGACTTTTACTCCCACACTTCTTCCTGTTACAGTTAAAGCTGCATGATTTCCTGTCAGGTGATCAGCCAGTAACACACAGAGCATCACAAAATGGTGGCTCGGGGTAAATAATTTAAAAGAACAATATTTGCTGATTATATGTCAGTAAGATATTATATTATTTTAATGCTACATTTCTTGTTATTCTATAAATTATTCTGGTTGTTCTTTGGGTATCATTTTCGGTAAAAGTCATTTCACAGGTAACAGTTGAAGTGTGTTGCAATATAGGGATGCATCGAATGCGGGATTCGGTTCGGGATTCAGCCAGGATTTGGCCTTTTTCAGCAGGATTCAGTTTTGGCGGAATCCTTCTGCCTGGTCGAACCGAATCCAAATCCTCATTTGCATATGCATATGAAATCATGTGACTTTTTGTCACAAAACAAGGAAGTTATAAATGTTTTCCAATTCCCTCTAATTTGCATATGCAAATTAGGATTCGGATTCAGTTCGGTATTCAGCCGAATCTTTTGCGAAGGATTCGTTGGTGCAGACAAATCCAAAATAGTGGATTCGGTGCGTCCCTATTGCAGTAATTACTACTCAATTTAGAATTACAAATGTCACGATTACATAGCATCCTAGCAAACCTGACACTTAAAGCCTGTTTCACCTTTAAATATGCTCTTTGTATGTAAACATTACTGAGAAATGATTAGGCCAGTACATTTAATGCTAGTTTTGTACAGTAATGATATTAAATAAGTACCGATACTGTGTCTATGAGAGCATAATGTACCCATAACAAATCATTGCCTGACTCAGCGTCCCATAATATTTCACAAGTCATTGATTTCATGCACGCCAAACTTGTGGTTGAGAAATACTGGCATGAAAACCCATGAGATTTAACAATGCATAACCTGTAGGAATGGATGATATAATCATGAAAAACTGTCCTTTTTCGAAAATGTCCTTAAAGGGGTAGTTCATCTTCAAATGAACTTATATTATGATGTAGCCAGTGATATTCTGAGACAATTTGCAATTAGTCTTCATTTTTATCTTTTGTGGTTTTTCCCATGTATAGCTTTTTGTTCAGCAGCTCTTCAGTTTGGCATTTCAGCAGCTATCTAGCTGCTTTATTGATTTACGTTAGCAACCAGGCAGTGGATTGACTGAGAGACCAGCATATGAATAGGTGAGGGACTGAATAGGTAGATAAGTAATAAAAAGTAGCAATTATTAACAATACAATTGTAGCCTTACAGAGCTATAGTTTTCAGGGTCAGGCAGGGTCAGTGACCCCTGTTTGAAAGCTGGAAAGAGGCAGAAGAGGAAGGCAAACATTAAAAAAAAAAAAACTATTAAAAAAATAATGGAGACCAATTGCAAAGTTGATAGGATAGTGCATTCTATAACACACTAAAAGTTAAGGGAGAACCACCCCTTTTAATAATGTCCTTGACCTAAAAATGTATTTTATGCTAAGCATCATTACTTTACAAGAGATATCAGGGATCATTCACATATGTGCAACAAATGTGTACCCTTTTGTGCACTGCTGATTCACGTTGCACTGCTGTGTACGTCTGCACCTAGTGCCAGCTTAGTGCTGGTGAATGGGCACAAGGCAACACTGTCTTTACCATGTGCCATAGCCAGACACTATGTACAAAGCTGTACTGTACTTTGTGCCCTCCAATGCTCCCTAACTTGCATGTCTGAATGATGCGCGCGTTATGGAGTAGGTGGGGACAAGAGATAGGATACCTATGTGTCTGCTTCTTCCCCTCATCAAAACAGGCAGGCAGTATGGGCGTATGTTTTCCAAATTCTCTATTTAGGCTGAATATTCCCAATATGTGGGCTTGAAAGTGGTGGGGCATACTAAGAAGTTGAATTGTTTATGGTGGAGCTGTTGAGGTATGTCTGGGTGTGACAGGCCATAGTCAGGGTAGATCAGAAGCATAAGTTAAAACCCATACTTTACATTTGGAAATATCGTATGTAAGTGAACATGGCTTTCAAAGTCATTGAGGGGCATTTACATGTTCTTCCTTTGTAATTTCTAAAGTACCTTGCACTGTTCATGCTTATTATTTTTCTTTCACCTAAGAAACGTGACAACTTTGGAGGTCAAAACACTACATGGCTCATTTACAAATGCTAAGTACAAACTGGATACTTTTAACTGCTACACACAAAGATACTTGCCTGCATACCTGATTGGCCTCATTTACTAGCATGGTGCTAAAAAGGAACAGACAGCCATATGTTTTGTTCAAAGACCTAACATTCTCCCATGAATACTGTGTTTCTGGTGTTCAGTAGCACTTTATTCATGAGACGCAGATATATGAAGGAGTCCTCTTTATTCAGAAGCACATTGTAATTCTGAGAATTAATGCTGTATTCTGATTAGAATATGTAAATATTGTGAATAAGCCTTACATGTGCCATAGCCCTTATGCTTTTTCTAATTCTATTTCTCACTTGTTGGTTGATATTCTGAGAGACAGTGAAGGCATAACTCAGAATATGTTGAACATTGAAAGCAGCAAAGCAACTATATCAGAGTATTTATTTAGTTCTGCCTCTGCATGTTTTTCATTATTTTTTCAAGTTATACCCCAGCATGATGCTAGATTCAGGGACATAGTTAAGCAATGTTGTGGAAAATAAGCTCTGAGATATAATCTCTAATGGTTTGGATGTTATATTTTTAATCTGCACCAAACTGTCATTTTGTTATTCTATGCATAAGCATCAGATTTCTTTGCCCTCATGATCTGCTTTCCTCTTTCCAAGTTTGTGAAAATATGGATATGATTTGAGAATTATCTAGGGATGATACTAGACATAATAAGGCCAGCTGAGTGATGCTTGTGGCTCATTGTTAAGATATGAATCAAAAGGGGAAATAACGTTCAACAAAGAATTAGGATTTTCTGCACAAACACAGCTCTGCCACATATTTCCAGCAGTCAGCTTCTATATAAAACTTGCTTTCTGTTACTGTGTTGGTGATTTTTGGTGACCCAGCTTCTCAACAGCAGCCCAGAGCACAGTGAGCATGCTCAGTGCCACTCGCAAAAGATCAAAAGTTGTCCTGTGGACCAGTTTGTTTTGACCATACTGTTATAGTGCTGCTGAACCTTTTAGCTGGTACAGTAAACAGTGTATAAAATAAAGCATCTCTAGCCATTTATGATAGGTCTTAGTTCTCATTTAACTATTGTCTTAACACTGAATAAACTAATAGATGGTCTAAAGAATGCATATTAAATAAATTAATAGTTTGCAGTGTAAATCTACTGTTGCTTGCCTATCTGCAGTGAACAAATATGTTATTTAAAATAGGAGTTGTTGTAATTCTAGCGCTATGAGCTATGTCACCATTAATGTATCCATGTCACCATTGATGTATTTATGTTGCACGCATGTTTCATGCATGGTCCCACTGGAATGTCTACTGTCATTGCGCTTGCATGCAATTGCTTTCTTACCACAGTTTTATAATTAATGCAAATATAAATATCAGCAGAGGATTATAGCAGTGGATAAGAGTTGTTGCAGAATTGTCTTGGTTCACAGACATAGGCATTGTTTTCAGTGTTGGCTTTTGTACTGGTCAGGTATTTGCTAGCTGACTATTTATGTACCTTGTCCTCTATGTACTGCCTTTGCAATAGTTCAGGTTTTCAGCTGCCCTATGGCTCCTGTCTGGAATAATGATCTTCTGGTATTTGGCTCAGGCCTAATTCTTGACTGGTGCAGTGTAACCTGTTAACCTTAATTCGTATCCATGATTTTGTCCGTCCCTTATATTTGTTTCTGCTTCTTGTATGCTTCTTGACCCAGCCTTATTTTTTCTCTACCATCCTTCTTTTAGTGAACAGACCAATGGGCCATTGGAGATTAATTGTTAATTTAATCTCATTAAAGGGGAACTAATGTCTAAAATAGAATAATGCTAGAAATGCTGTATTTTGTATACTAAACATAAACATGAACTTACTACACCACAAACCTAATAAAACAAATGGTTGCAGGGATTCATCTTGTAATTTTGTTAAACCATCTTAGCAAGACCAAGACTATGCACATGCTCCGTATGGTCTGGCCTTCTGTTGGGAGGCTCTTAGGGATTGTCATAAATGTTCAAAACAGCACAAGTCAAATAATTTCTGTACCATTTTTATGAGAAACCTGATTGTATGCAGTGAAATTCCCCCTTCATTTACTTGCTGACTGCTGCGGATATGAATCTCTATACAATTGCCAGCTGCTCTACAGGGAAACAAACAAAGCTGCTTCCCTGCCGTTTGAAAGTATGATTGTTTCCCTGCAGAGCAGCTAGGGACCATCTGAAGTTTCCTATCTGCAGCAGTCAGAGCAAGTAAAACGAAGGGGGAATTTTACTGCATACAGTCTGGTTTCTTATAAAAACTGTACAGATTTTTTTTTTTTTTATTTAAAGATTTTTATTTTCCGTAAAACTTGAACAAGCATAGTATGAGCACACGTATGAACATGTAAGTTATAAAACAGTTGACATTATCACAGATTGGCAAGCAGAGTTGTAAGACTTGCAACACATGTAGCTCTATACAGCAAATAAACCTTCACAGTTATCTAATAAACTTGTCACTGTCGTTTTTATCTGCATCTCCTTCAATTCAACCTGTGTTACATGGGCGGGATTGCCTAATCCAGTATCGGTGCTTTCCCAGATTTCTTAAAGGGAAGAGAAGTAAGAAAAGAAAGAAAGAAAGAAGAACAAAGGTAAACGGGGGGGTCAGAGGGTGAGTGCAAAGGAGCCAATTCCGTGAGTCAGTTCGCGTCTGTTTGAGCTGTCTCATATTCCGCCCAAGGGAGCCGCAGTAGACCATTTTGATATTCTTTGCCCTGCAAGTATGCCCTAATCGTCTCCATATTTCTAATCCATTTCACTTTGGCAATTAAAGCCTGTTGGGTTGGGAGAGAGACGCCCTTCCATTTGGAAGCCCTTAACGTTTTTGCAGCCGTTAGAATATGTGTCGCCAATTTGTTAGATTCTGAGGATTTTAATGAACTGTACAGATTTTTTAATTAAAGTATTATGGAGATAGGTTTCTTTTTCATACAGTTTTTTTACTTCATATTTGTGGCCCTGTGAATTTTCTAGAATCCCTGGAGGCCCTCCTTTTGTTTGAATTGCTGATGGTTTTCCACTCCCTGAGTTGAAGGTCTGGGGCTGATGCACATGGACCATTGCTTCAATTTGGTGAGTTACTCATACTGGTTACTTGTGGTTCCTTCTTTGTTGGATATTAGTCTGAATATCCAACAATTAGGCAACATGTGGTTGTTACAGATTGCAGATCACACCTGTCTGTTAGTTACCTCCTTAGGTTTGGATCACCTTATATAAAGTATTAGCAGGACATTACGTAAACACCTAGACAGGCTATTACACTGACTGCAACATTTACATTTGCTAACATTTCTGAAGAGCTGTAACTATATTATGGTATTGTTTTGTGCATAATTTCCATTTGATACCAATTAGTGAAGAAAAAAAAACCACAAGAAATTGGAAGTGCAAGCTAAATGGTGCCATCGTCATCTTCAGTTATCTCAATCTCAATTTTTTGAGGCACTCTATAAATTTTGGTATGTAGAAGATTGAAAAGGTCTTAAGTATTTCACTGCCACCTGCATACTTAATTATATAGGAAAAAACCCTAACTACAACAAAATCAGTGCTTGATCAGTTAAGGTAGAATACACTGTGTGAGTGCAGATAAGGCTTGTATCCAAAGCCCTCTATTTTAGACTAAGCACTCACTGACAAGTGCTTGTTATATGCTTTAGCTCTGGGTATCAGGGGATGTCCCTGTCAGGAGAATTTATGACCTTAAGTAAAACGAAAATTAGCAGAATCACAAAGTGTAGATATAAGTGGATGAAGACATACTTTATCTGTTACCTTCAAAAGAGCAGCTTAAAACAAAAGATAAAATATGACAGATAGGTGACTGGAAGGGGGGAGGGTTGACCAAAGGAATGACACAGCAAGCTGAATAAATGTGAGTAAATAAGCGCTAGTCTTTACAGAATGATTCAACGGATTGCTCCACATTTCAGGGATCTTATAGAGAGACTTCATAATATGTGTGCTAAGTATAAGTCGTTTCCTGACATTGTCTTATATGGGTTTGCTTCCAATATTAATTATATCTCAGTTCGGATCAAGTACAAGGTACTGTTTTATTATTACAGAGGAAAAGGAAATCATTTTTAAAAATCTGGATAATATGGATAAAATGGAGTCTATGGCAGACGGCCTTTCCGTAATTCAGAGCTTTCTGGATAATGGGTCTCCGGATAACGGGTCTCATACCTGTAATCTTATGTAACAGCCTGCAGTCTGATGTTTTTTGATAGATTTATTCTGTTTTTTACTAACTAGTTGCGCTCCGCAGAACTAACTGAGTTCAGAGAAGGTGGTGTCCTGTAGAGAAAACTCCTTTGACATGTTTATTGTGTAAACAAATATCCAGTCAATATGCAATTCCCCTGGGCAGAAGTGCAAGAGCAATAAGGGGCACACAGGAGCTTGCTCCTTAGTGCTCATGCATGGAGCACTTCTGCTTGGGAGAATGACAATGCAGTATTAGGGGTGCAGGGCCAGTGCCCTCTGCCACTCCTTAGGGGATTAGGGGTTGCTGGGGGTATACTTACATGCCTACCCTTCCCACCCCTCATGAATATTGTGCTGGTGCATGCAGGCAGTGCTATATTCATCCAGGAGGTTGTGAATAAGCCCTTATATATTTGTTATATGGTGTGCACTACTTTGGGTTGAGTGTAGAAAAACTGCTCTTTTGCAATGTCTCTATAAAGCTCACTTGACCTCTTACTAACGTTGTATACCTGTATTGTTGTGTTTTCTATTTCACATTTCCATCTTATTTCTTGGTTGAAATATTACTGAACATTCCTACACCCCTATACTGGGGCAAGATTGTAAACTATTGCTACCCATTGCAACCTTTTTGTTTACATTCAAAACAAATACACATCAATGGCATTTCTTACTTTTCTAAATCCTCTTTGAAGTGCTGGCGTCTTAAAAAGTTGTATATTACATTTCTAAAGCAGAAAGGCTACATTTATGTGAAATGAGAAGCCACCTATTTAATGACCTAGCCAGTTGAGTTGAATTAGCAGAATTGTACAAGAGAAAAACATGAAACGCATTTGCAATAAAAACTCAGTGTGCTTCAAAATAGCACGAGACTGCATGCAATTTCATGAGTGACGCACAGGAACCATTGTTTATCATAACTTTGTAGGGAAAAGACATATCACTTTGCGTTCTATTTGGTGAGCTGATATAGTTACTCTGATTAATGAGTTATTTTGACTAAATGCAGAAAATGGTAACAAAATCCTTCCAGTACTAAATAGTACTGTACTAAAGTACTAATCTGTAGCTTTTCCAACGCTTATGGTGGGGCACATCTGTATCATATATACCGTAACTATGTACTATTAATGCACTCATGGGTAGTATTTATGTATTTATTTTTTTCATATTGCAACCTTTGTCCTGATACAAAATACATTTACAGGGGTTGTTCACCTTTAACTGAAATGTTACTATGCTAATAGTATCAAAGAACGGAGCACCGAGGAGGCCTTGTCCATAATAGATTCAAAGAACGGAGCACTGAGGAGGCCAGTTGTTAAAAATCTATAAAAAGTCAAGATTTATTCAAAAATCTTAAAAGAATTTTTGAATAAATCTTGACTTTTTAAAGATTTTGAACAACTGGCCTCCTCGGTGCTCCGTTCTTTGAATCTATTACGGACAAGACTTCACTGCAGGGGATGGCGGTGCACGTGCAGCACGCTGAAGCCAGTTTAAGTCCGGTAAGTGCTCCCACTTAAATTTGTTTTGGACTATGTTAATAGTATGTAATAATATTTTCACTATACGTAGATATATAAAGATATAGGTTGTAAATGTAAGTGCAATTGAAAGCAGCATTTGCTCATCCCCTTCTGTTTTCCATTTCTGACTCATGTAGCAGATGTCAGTTCTCCCTCAGGTCTGTTAATCAGCTGGCCTCTGCTACATTGTTTCAGGAATCAGAGCCGGTTTTGTGGAGAACAGACACACAGATAGTGATGGGCAAATAAATTCGGCTGGCACGAACTCGTGACGAACTTCCACATTTCGCCGCTGGCTAATACATTTGTGAATCTCCTGTGAAAAATTGCCGGCAAAAAAAATTTTGCCCATCACTACACACAGATAATGTTAAAACCATTTAAAATTTTTTTAAATCTCCTGTTTTTCTACTGTGCCTTTTTCATTGATGTTAAACAATAAACAGTATTAGGTACAGGCAGAATCTAGTAACAATACCATGTAGATGAGCTGTTCCTTTACCCTTACTCTGTTTAGTAAAAGAATAATACAGTTACGGTACCAAAGATCACTTTCTTTAAAACTTGGAGTAGAAACACTTTGGGATACTACTTATACCAATTAACAATAATTGCAATTTTTTAGAACCAGCAATAAGTCTATGAAGATTCTTAATTAACTTGGTCATGAAATATACAGTATCTAGTGTAATTAAGTCAAAGGCAACTGGACATTTATGGGGTTATTTACTACAATCTGAATTGATGTCATATCTTATTAAAAAAAAAACCACAACCAAACTCCCATGCCCAATTTTAGCTTATTTATTAATAAAAAACTCAATTTAACCGGATAGCGGAAAAACTAGATAAAATCAAGACTAAACCCGAATTGCTCAAATATTTTCTGCCCATCACCTGAATTGCGCGAACGTTTTCGGGCTTTTTTTGACCAAAATGCTAAAATGTTTAATGTTTTGGTCTAAAAACCCAGAAAAAGTCGGATTTTCGGGCTAAACAGGCGCAGACCACTAAAACTTCACATAGAGATAGATACCTTTCCCATTGACTTATACAGAACCTCGAGATTTGGGCTTTTTGCTGCATGGGGGTATAATAAGTCTCGAAAATTCAAGTTTTTTTCTCTAAAGATTTGAGTTTTCTAAAAAAAAGTTTTTTGAGATTTTAAAATTCAGATTTTAATAAATAACCCCCTTTGAGGTTTTTTTTTTTACCTTGAAAACGTTTCACCACTCCTCCAAGTGGCTTCTTCAGTTCAACTGTACTAAACCATCAATAACTTTATGACTGCAGTGAAATGTTCAGTGTAAAAATAAAAACTTTCCCTGTTTAGTTTTACACTTTATTTTGAGCTTATTGCGATTCTGTTTATATTGACAAAACTAATCTGTCTATTGCATTTCCGTTCTGGAGACTACTTAGGTACGACTTTACAAGCCTCACATTTACAGTCTTCTTCTACATGTATCTGGATTCAGATCCCCTTTCTCTTAATGTGTTCTAATACCTAATACGACAAGTTAGGGGTTATCCTTGGCACTTAACAAGCACCAGTCCGAATGATATGAATTTTTTCAGTATGGAACTGCCAATTGTACCACTGGCAAACCCCAAGTCTTGCGATTTTGCTATCACTGTTAACTATATAGACCTAATGGATGTATTACATCTTTCTTGAACTATGTACACTGAACATTATCTATGCTTGTTTATACTCTGCAACTATTTTACTGTATGAAAAGTCTCATAAATAAAAATATTTAAAAATAAATAAATAAAAACTGTGTAAATAGATAGGCTGTGCAAACTAAAAAGTGTTTCTAATATAGTTAGTTAGTCAAAAATGTAATGTATAAAGGCTGGAGTGATTTGATATATAACATGTCAGTCAGAACACTACTTCCTGCTTTTCAGCTCTCTTGGTTTACACTGACTGGCTACAAGGCAGTAACCAATCAGATAGTTGAGGGGGGGCCACATGGGTCATATTGGTTGCTTTGAATGCTGAGGATCAATTGCAAACTCACTGAACAGAAATGTACCATGTGGCCCCCCCCTCAAGTAGCTGACTAGCTCAGAGCTGAAAAGCAGGAAGTTTGGATTGGTTTGGTTGTTATAGTTCAGCATTGCCACTGAACTACGATACCCAGTTTTAAATGACTGAATACAACTGCTTAAGGGGGTTAAATCATTTCTGAAATAAGTACATTATTAAAAGCAGGAAATGTTTTGTAAAAAGTGTTGTAACTTTCCTAACTGCTGGAAATCCTTCATTATTCCCAAATTCTAATTTTTATTTACATATACAGGTATAGGATCCCTTATCCGGAAACCCGATGTCCAGAAAGCTCCGAATTACGGAATAGCTGTCTCCCATAGACTTCATTTTATCCAAATATTACAAATGTTTAAAAATGATTTCCTTTTTCTCTGTAATAATAAAACAGTACCTTGTACTTGATCCCAACTAAGATATAATTAATCCTTATTGGGGGCAAAACCAGCCTATTGGGTTTATTTAATGTTTAAATGAATTTCTAGTAGACCCAAATGAGGGAAAACCCCATGTCCCGAGCATTCTGGATAACCGGTCCCATACCTGTATATTCTTCTTCTTTTTTTTTTCTTTAATTATTAGGCACTAATATCTTTGTTTTATAGTTGTCTATTCCTACCCTGCCTCCTTCGCCCTGTCGATGGGAGAGTTTGAATTTGAGAGGATGAGTTCTATAAAAATAAGCTCCTCCCTTTCCCGAGTAATAGCCTGTGTCTCATGCTTACAGATAAGGAGCTTCCCTTCTCCCACAATTCCTCTGAAGAACAAGGAAGCTGGGGAACAATATAAATTTCACAGTTTGCAAATAAAAATTAAATTGTAGATTTCTAAATGAAAATTGGGGGGGGAATGTAAGTTTAGCACATTTATTGAGCTCATGTTGAACAACGGGTTATATTGCGCTTTAAGATTGTTAAAATGATTAAACATCAATACAATTGTTTGCTCACTAACATGAATATATCCTAGCTTAGTTACCATCAGTTACAAAGTATTTTTTTATTATAAGAAAATATAGATGGATAGAGTTTTTTGATCCCCCACCACTAATAGCAACTGTGCGGTATTGGTGATGCAGCTTCGCTTATAGATTTATATTATTTGTGTCTTTCTTTGCAAAAATGTATTTCACTTCCTCAGAACAGTTTGGGGAAAATACACTATACATTTTGAGCCGTAGCTTTTTTTATTATTATATTAATTGTGTTATTAATATATTCACCATTATTATTAGCCCTTATTTATATAGCAGTGGTATTCTTACAAGCAATTATATTATGTGAAAATGAATAACAATTTTTAGACTTATGATTTTTATTGATATGCCAAGAAAAAACTGTTTTAGGATTAGCAGATGTGTGAAGCGCAAGCTAGTTGGAGGCATAATGAGCTCAAGGGACTTCTCTTTAACATTATCTGCTGTCACTTTTCCTGCTTGGACAGGGACCTGTTTCTTCATGTCCATGGCTAGGGAATATGCAGCAATCAAGTAGTTTATCTGCTGGGATACTTGCAGCTGAAATGGCACAGTATATGCAAACTATCTAGACAGTGGCGGGCCAGGTCTGTCAGTTGCCCCAGGCAACACAGCTGGGCGTTGGCATGTTGGGTCCCCGCCACAACTGTGCGCAAGAGCGCGCAACCGAGGACTCGCATGTGTAATCGCACGCAATCGAGGACGCGTGTGCGTAATCGAGGATGAGTGTACGTAATCGTGCGTAACGGAGGACATGCATGCGTAATTGTGCCTAACTGTGAGCAACCGAGGGCGCGCAGCCGATGGAGCGCGTGCATGGTCGTGCGCAAAGCACTTGAACTTCACAGAAGTCAATTTTCCCCAATTTTCAATGTGGTAACATTTTCCGGACTAGGGGTAGCATGTAGAAAATGAAGATTTCACTGGAGAGCTTTTTTAGTGAAACAGTGAAGATGTTTATTCAAGATGCATTTAAGCACATTCGGACTAGGGGTAGGCTGCATATAGGGTAAGTGCCTGGTGCCCCCAAGCTTTGCGCTCTAGGCACGTGCCTCTTGTGCCTAGGGTTGCCACCTTTGTAAAAAAAATTTACCCACCAGCGGGGCTGCGGCGCAAAAAGGGGCAGAGACGCAACACAAAAGGGGGACACATTCAATCAACGAGGGGAAGATGAGGAGGAGAACGATGCAAAAAGGGGCGGAGCCGCGACACAAAAGGGGCAGGCCACATTGGCAAGGGCAAGATGAGGAAAAAAAGTTTCCACCCGAGGGCAAGGCCTTTTCTTAAGGGTATTACAAATTACTGGCAGCTACATTGCCGGTAAATTTGTAATACTGGCCCTGGCAGGTGTTTTACCGGCTAGGCAGTGGCAATCCTACTTGTACCTATGCCTAGTTCTGGCCCTGGTTCTGATTCATTTATTTGGTAGAGATTCATTAACCTCTCTCATGTTTTTCTAGGCAACTCGTTTACTTCATAGCCGGCAATGCAATCTACAGTACATGGCAATAGGAACCCTGACAACCAGTCATGTAGAGTCTACATTCTGTGGCAGATAAGCATCTAAATGCTAGTGAATCTTTCATTTTCAAATGATCGTAGAACACTGAATGAAATACAAGTTATTATAAATTCATGGCAACATTCAAAATTACTTTACTGTGGGGCATTTAATATCCAAGTTTACAAGGAAAACCATTTACCAATGATTATCTTTGGCATCTGTTGCTATTTTTGAAGACACAGAAGTGATATACTTATATATTTCTGTTAATGAACTATTAAAAATGATCATACAGAAATGCTTCGTCAGCACAAATGGTTGCTTCTAGGTCACTGTTTAAAGTACAGTATTCTATTGCACGGTATGAGTTAACAGTGATGGCTGGGGTAGGTGGGAGATCTAGGAGGCACCTGGTATACTTCCTTTTGGGTGCAGGGGTATTAGCTATACAACATTACAAGTTATGTTTTAGTTTGATTGAACTAACTCATTCTTCTAATAGGTTTCTTTTGTTGAGAACAAGTCTTTGTTGAGAACCACATGCATGATAAAATATAACATTAAGGGGCCTCATTATTAAGATAAACAAATTGTATTTTTTCTCAAAAAAATTGTATTTTTTAAATTTCCGCATTTAAGAAGGTGATATAACAATGTTTGAATTTAAATTTTTGCCATAATTCGATTTTTTTGCACAAAAAAACCATATTTGAGTTATATTTTCAAAAACTTGAATATTTGGTATTTATTAAAAAAAATCTAAAAACTTGAATGTAAAACTTCAGCATTTAAAAGCTTGTGAGAAGTCAATGGGAGTTTCTTAGGCAAAAGTCAAGCCATTTTTTAAATTTAAGATTTTTTAATCTTTTGCGTTTTTTTTGAGCTTGTAACCTCACAAATTTGTGTTTTTTGAGCTTATAAACTGACTAATTCAAGTTTTTTGAATAGATAAACTCACAAATTTGAGGTATTCAAGTTTTTTCCATGATTGTATTCGAGTTTTTTCTGTTCGGTTTTTATCATTTTTTTAAAACAAGTTTATTTTAAATAAGTTGTGTTCATTTTATTCGAAGTAAAAAAAAACTCTGACACCTCACAAATTAGGTTTTTGACAAATAAGCCCATAAACTCTAATTCAACTTTGTCAAGTAAAAGCAGTGGAGGTCCCATAGAAGTCAATGGCACCTGTGGTGATCCTGTTGGAATTTTTTTAGGCATTCAGACTATTTTAGCGCATCATTAAGGTTTTGTTTTTTGTGCTTTTTATATTCAGATCATTTAATAAATTACATGCCATTTGTGGTTTTAAAAATCTCTAAAACTAGTAAAATAAGAGTGATGCTAACCAGGCCTCCCCATGTTTTAAGTTTTGGTTTTGTTTTACTCTACTGTAAAACTGCTGCAAATAGTATTTCCTGGCCATTCCCTCCGTAGCATCTCAAAACCTCTGGGTATTCCCTCTCAGTGATGATAAAGACAGAAGGAAGAAATTACCGACACTATAAATTCCTCCCACTATGCTCCATGTCTTTTTCCTTCTGTCAACATGAAGCAAGTGTTCTTAGCGGCTGGGGAGTTCTTCGCTCTCTTTCTCTCCTCACCCGATGCCACACCGCTCAGCCTCCAGAGGAGTGTCTCGGTGTAGGTCCGTTGGTGGAAATTCTTCATATAATATTGGGCTGCCTGAGGGAATTTTCCTGCCTTTTCGGCCCGATTGGTTTCTAGGCTATTTGCTACCTAGCGATTCCTTTGCAATGGGTGCATTCTGTTATGTCATTCATGTGCCAGCGTTTGTTGTAAAATTCAAATGTTGCTTTGCTGGTGAGTCTTCTGTCCAGCCTGCCTGCGCCAGTCGTGTTCACAGCCATCCTCTGCAAAAAAAAAAAAGGAAAGAGAGCAGTTTAACAGGCATTGAGTCTTGTGGTGTGTACTTATGTGTATTATGCTTGTGCTTATTCCGTAGTATGTCGCAGACCCCTGAAGATTCTGATCCCCTCACACCTCAGAGATCTTGTCTCACTTGCTATGAGCCTGCTCTTAAAGAGAAAACATTTTGTAAAAGCTGTATTGTGCCATTCCTTGCTCCTACTTTTACAGAGACACCCTATCCGAAAGGGGGTGTGCCTCCTTTTCCTGTTGTGGAATTACAGGACTCAGTCAGAGAGGAATCATCTTTTAAGGACATTTTAGCATGGATTAAGCATGCAGTGACAGAGGGTGTTAAGCAAGCAACAGGTTCTAAAAGGGCCAAGCCTTCTACCAGTAGAGATGGAGATAACTATAGCTCTACTTCCTCAATTGCAGATGAAGGGGAGATTTATTCATCTTCCGATGATGATGAGGATGGGGATTCTTATGGGTTTGATCATAAGTTAATATCTCCTTTGATTAAATCAATTAAACAAGTCTTATCCATACAGGACTCTGCTCCTTCTACCTCTGCAGTTCTTATTAACAAGAGGAAGAAGGCTGCCTTTCCGTTACATCAGGAGATTAAGAACCTGATTGAAGCTGAGTGGCTTAAAACAGCTAAAAGGGTTCCTACTGAATCTAAATTTTCTTAGATCTATCCCTTCCCAGAGGAAGTGGTTAAAGATTGGGATGCTTTACCAGTGGTGGATGCCCCAATGGCACGTCTTTCCAAAAGAACCGCACTTCCCATTGACAATGTGTCCTCTCTTAAGCATCAGGTGGATCGTCGGATGGAAACGGATTTGAGAAGTCTTTTTCTTGCCACTGGAGCTCTTTACTGCAGTAGTTCAGATTTCTGTTGCTAAAGTCATGACTATTTGGATAGAGAATCTGGAAGATGCAATGGAGTCTAGAGCTTCTAGGGACTCATTTAGAGAGAGTTTAGCTGAACTGAAGATGGCTGCTAGTTTCTCTTTAGAGGCAGCTATAGATGCAACAAAGTTGGTTGCTCGTACTACAGCCTTGTCTATCTCAACCAGAAGGGCCCTTTGGCTGAGGAATTGGCAGGCAGACACGGCGTCCAAGAATATGTTATGTAAGCTCCCGTATGAAGCAGGGCGCCTCTTTGGTAAATCCCTGGATGAGATTATTTCCAAGTCTTCCGGTGGAAAGTCCTCTTTTTTGCCACAGAATAAACGCTTCAGGGAAACCTTTAGGAGATCTCAATCTGAGTCGCAAGGAGGAGTCTAGACCTTATAGATCAAGAAGAGATTCCTTTCGTGGCCATTCCTGGCATTCAAATAACTCAAATGCGCCTGGCATTCAGAACCGTAAGCCAAGAATCAGTGGCTCTCCTAAACTGCAGAACAAGTCAGCATGAGATGAGGCCTTCCCAGACTCTAAGGGGCAAATTCACTAACAATCGTAGTTTCGCCAGGCGCAACTTCGCTGCGCTTCGCCGCACTTCGCCAGGCGTAGTTTCGCCAGCGCTCCGCAAATTCACTAAAATCCGAAGTTGCACTCAGGGTTAGCGTAAGGTTGCGAAGTTGTGCTAGCGTTGATTCGCTATGTAAAGCGAAGTTACGCTAGCGAAGGCTAATTTGCATACGGCGCCAAATTCAAATTTCAATGGAGGAATACGTATCTGCACTACAAATGCCTAGAAAACCTTCAAATCAGCAAATAAAATTTTTATTTTGCCCTACACATGTGCCCACTGTCTAGGTAAGTTGCCATGAGTCAGGAAATGTAGGGGGGAAGGAGGGGAGCCCCCAAAAAAATTTCGATCTTTTTCAGCCTATCACCCATAATGTAGAAAACACGCCAGCGTTTTTTGGGACTTAGAAAAAATTTTGACTTTTTTTGAAACAATCCCTATCTACTCTATTGCGCTTCGCCAGGTCTGAGGTGGCGAAGGAAGTCTAGCGTAAAAGGTAGCGTTCAGTACACTGCGCAAGTTAGTGAATTTGCGTATTTACGTCGCTAGCGAAAATTCGCCTGGTGTAAGGGTGCAAAGTAACAAAAGCGAAACTACGCCAGCATTCGTTAGTGAATTTGCGCAGTAACGAAAATGACAAACGCTAGCGAATTAACGCTAGCGTTCGGTGCTTCGGCGCTTAGTGAATTTGCCCCTAAGAGTGGGGGCAAGACTCCTACAATTCAGGGAGGCCTGGGCAGGAATAACTCAGGATTCCTGGGTACTAGAAATTATTTACAGAGGAGACAGAATAGAATTTCTTTCAATACCATACCAAAATTTTTTCTGTCAAACTCAAGTGTCAAGAGACCCAAAAGCCATTCTAGCAATGGAAGAGTATGTACAAAAGTTAATGCTGAAAGGAGCGGTGGTACTTGTTCCGCAGCATCAAAGAACAAGAGGCTTCTACTCTCCTCTATTTCTTGTCATGAAAAGTTCGGGGGACCTCAGGCCTATTCTGGATTTAAGAAGGTTAAACAAGCTGATAAAGATCCAATCCTTCAAGATGGAAACCTTGGCTACCATCAGGCCAATAATCAATTGTGGCGACTGGTTAATAACGATCGATCTGAAGGATGCATATCTTCATGTGCCAGTAGCAGTAGAGCATCAGCAGTATCTGAGATTTGCTTGGAGGGATCTTCATCTACAGTTTACTTGTCTTCCCTTCGGTCTATCTACTTCTCCCAGGACCTTCTCAAAGGTGCTCGTAGTGGTTATTGCATGGCTAAGACAAGCAGGCTTGGAGATTTTCCATTATCTGGACCACCTGTTGCTAGTTTCAAGATCCAGAGAGCAAGCTCTGAAGAACAGACCAAGCTCAAGGAGATGGGCTGGTTGGTGAACGAGAACAAGAGTCAGTTGTCACCAGCTCAATCCCTTATATTTCTGGGAGCAGAAATAAACACAACAAACAATATAATCAGGTTGACTCAGGAAAGGAAAGCAAAGATTCAGTGGGAAATTTCCAAACTTTGTTGGGAGACTCAAGCTTCAGCAAGAAGGATAATGAAGATCTTAGGTCTCATGGCTTAGTGTATAGGTCTAGTAAAGTGGGCCAAGTGGAGAATGAGGCCTCCTCAACATCTTTTTTCTCTACCATTGGAACAGATATCGCAAGGACTGGACTCAACCCATTCCAATACCACCCTCTATCAAGCTAAGTCTGAAGTGGTGGTTGGAAGACAGAAATCTGTTAAGAGGTTTTCCTCTAAAGGATCCATCCTGGATCGAGATATATACCGATGCCTCAGCAGAAGTTTGGGGAGCTCACTGTTCAGGCCATTCAGCAAAGGGCCTCTGGCCTGGAAATTGGAGAGATGTTCCTTCAAATATCTTAGAGATAAGAGCAGTTGCCAAATCTTCACAGATCTTATAAGGGGAACTTGTGTAAAGATAACGACAATGTATGCACGGTTGCATATATAAGAAAACAAGGAGGCACCAGAAGTTTTTCCCTGTTTCAGGAGGTGGAACCAGTTATATGCTGGACAGAAATGCATTTGTCAGATTTTACCGCAGTTTACATACCAGGAAAGGAAAATCTAACAGCAGATCTTCTCTCCCCCGAAGACCATTGGATTATACCGAATGGGAACTAAATCAAGAGATGTTCATTCAAGTAAATCGCAGGTGGGGAACTCCCACTCTAGATCTCATGGCGACCTCCCAGAATGCAAAGGTGACATGGTTCTTTTCAAGAAGGCCCTGTCTCAAAGCAGAAGCAGTGGATGCCCTAGTCCAGGATTGGGGTCAGGATCTTGTCTACATCTTTCCCTCGCTACCACCCATCTTCCTGGTTGTACAAAAGATAATGAGATCCAGAGCAAATGTAATACCAATCCTGCCAGATTGGCCGCATCGGCCATGGTACCCTCTTTTGAGGAGGTTGAGCATCGAGAAACCAATACAGTTTCCCAAGAGACCTGACATTCTAGTTCAGGGGCCAGTGTATCACCCTTTTCCTTAATATCTAAACCTTAAGGCCTGGAGGTTGAGAGGGGAGGACTTCTAGGTTTTGGAATATCTGACAAAGTTGTTTCTACTCTTCTCAGAACCAGGAAGAGCACTACTTCCTCACAATATTACAAGATTTGGGGTCGTTTTCAGTATTGGGCTCAGAGAGACAGTTCTACGCCTTTTATGCCATCTACAACGAAAATTTTGGAATTGTTGCAGACAGGTCTAGATAGAGGCCTTTCTTGGAAATCACTAAAGGTGCAGGTATCAGCTTTGTCGGCTATCCTGAACATCAAATATGCAGAAGATCCTTTGGTAATTAGTTTCTTAGCAGCAGTAAAGCATATTCATCCTCCAATTAAGTCTCGCTCTCCTCCGCGGGACCTTCCACTTGTCCTGAGGGCTTTAGCAGCGAAACCCTTTGCACCTATGGAAGAGATTTTGTTATGGCACCTTACTCTAAAAACTGTTTTACTGACTGCCTTAACTTCAGCCAGAAGAATTAGCGAACTGAGGGCTCTCTCATATGAGGCCCCTTATACTATTTTTTATCCAGAGAAGGTGGTTCTCAGAACAATGCCGGATTTCTTACCGAAAGTAGTGTTGAGTTTTCATTTGAATGAGCCCATTGTTCTTCCATCATTTAATCTTGACTTTCCTTCCCAGGATGAGGCTCTATGGTCAAATCTGGATGTGAGAAATTGTCTGGAGGAACATATTCTGAGAACTCAAGCTATCAGAAAGTCAGATAATCTTTTCATTATCCCAGCAGGAATTTATAAAGGTAATGCTGCTTCTGTTAAAACAATCGGAAGATGGATAGTACTGGCAAGGCGGCTACATGGAGATCCTCTAATACTTTTCTTAGACATTATAAGTTTGTTTCTTCTCAGAAAGAGTCTATTATTGGCCTCTAAGTTGTGCAGGCCGCTTCTTCTTGAATCATTAATTTGTGTGCAGCATTATTTTGAGTGTTGTTTTCTTCCCTCCCTGGTGAATTATTGCTCGGGTACTAACCCAGAGGTTTTGAGATGCTACGGAGGGAATGGCCAGGAAAAGAGAAAATTGTTTCATACTTACCGTAATTTTCTTTTCCTGGCCATTCCCCGTAGTAGCATCTCCCCACCCATTAATGATATTATCTATGTATTCCAGAAGCTTTGTACTTAGACATGGAGCATAGTGAGAGGAGGCATTTATAGTGTCGGTAATTTCTTCCTTCTGTCTTTACCATCGCTGAGAGGGAATACCCAGAGGTTTTGAGATGCTACTACGGGGAATGGCCAGGAAAAGAAAATTACGGTAAGTATGAAACAATTTTCTCTTTTCAGCAGTTTTGAAACTGTGGGGCTGGCCCTCCTGTGGACCTGGAGCAGTGGCTGGGGAAACTCAAGGCCTGTTAGGGTGAAATTTGGGGAGAATATTTATTTACTCTAAACGAATAGTATGCTTAGTAAGAAGATCAAATAGGGAAGGATTTGGGGGTGAGCACTTATTTGCTGATCTATGTTTGTTGGAACTGTGGCTGAAACAGAAATGTTTTCATATATCTGTAAACTTATTTTGAGCTAAGGGAGCCCTCACCAAAGTTTGGGCCTCAAAGGGGCACCTCTATAGTACTCTCCTAGACTTACTGGCAAGCTCATCAACACAGCTATCCTGATATTTACTTATTCACTGTTGTACCACATGAGTCAATTTACTATATACATGGTAATGCATTCCTGGAAATAAAAGAAACAGGCACATGTGGGTGAGTCTTGCTATCTTTTTTCGATAAGCTGTTAATAATCAGTATTCTTCATCATTATGAAGCACCGTATGCTGAAAAATACAAGAAATCTGCAGATAATTATGAGAGCATCACGTGTGAATGGTAGATTTGTTATTTGCTGACCCCAGTGTTTATAGTGTTCTTTGTTGACAGAAGTACATATGGTGTATACAAATATACCTTAAACACGTTAATGAACTCTTCCATCTGCTTTGGAGACACATGTAAGAAAGGATTATAAAGATACAATATGTTATCCATTAGTTTATATTCTTATACCACTTTGCCTTGTTTTATAACTAGAGAGCACATTGTATAGCTAATATTTTTTCCAGGACTTTCAAGGATTCTACTTTTAGAGACAACTAGGGTTATGTGATATCAGAAGCAAAATTTGCACCAGTTCATGTTTTTGCGGCATTATCATGAGCTGTAGATTACATTTCTTGGATGAACATATACTTACAAATAATACAACTGATCTATTTATTTAAGCTCCTTTGGACAGAATGGAAATAATTTTTCAGCATTTTATTCCTCTAAAGAATTAAAATTTTTGATTTGATTCTATCATAATTTTTATGGTGTTGTTTTTATTTTTAAATAACATTGTTTAAACTGCAAATAATTCACTGTACCATATAAAATTTAATTCCTGAACCAATAAGTGTATTTTTTTTTAGCTGTAATATTGGTGTGTAGGCAGCCATCTTGCTATCTTGTTGCATTCCCATTGTTTTGCTGATGGGCTGCTGGGGGGAGGAAGGGTGTGATATCACTACAACTTGCAGTGCAGCAGCAAAGAGTGACAAGTTTAACAGAGCTAGTCACATGACCGGGAGCACTGGAAAAATTATGTCATCTCTAGACACATGTCAGATTTCAAAATTAAATTTATAAAAAAATCTGTTTTCTGTTTTGAAATACAGATTTCAGTGCAGAGTTCTGCTTTAGCAAAACTATTAACCAATGTGTTTTGAAATAAACGTGTTTTTCGGTGACAGCATCCCTTTGGATAGTAAAATTTTCAAATGCTTTAGGATTATTACCTTTCAATATGGCACTTCTATCAGTACATAAGCACCAAGTTGATTACAGAATCAAAAAGTATTCTGGCCTCAAACACATTACACTGGAACAAATATGAGGTATGTGCATTGACTCAGGGCTGATTTAAAGTGGAACTGTCACCCAGACCTAAAAAGCTGTATAATAAATGTCCTTTTCAAATTAAACATGAAACCCAAATTCTTTTTTTTTTATTCAAGCATTCATAGCTGTTATAAACTCATTTAAAAATCTCAGCTGTCAATCAAATATGGCCTGCCCCTCCTCTATGCCTAAACCATTTAATTGTGTAGCCAGGGCATGGGGATGGACATCGAGTCCCCCATTATGATGCACAAACAAGATTTTGAGATGATGCAAGGCTCGCCTTAATAACAGTGTCCACAAAATGGCTCCTGCCTACTTGCTATAATTATGAATTCCCAGACTGAAGAAAGCAAAATTCAAATAGTTTTTACAGTGTAATATAAGTTCATTTATGCTTGACTAACATGATAAAATAGAATTTGGAATAATTTTTTTTGGCTGACGGGTCCCCTTTAAAACCACATAATTTTTATGTGGGACCCCACCCTGACTGCCCATACACTAATAAAATGAATACTCCAAACAGGAAATAATTTTATCTGGTCTAACATACAGTAGAAAGGTACTCTTTATACATTTATAAAATGTCAATTGGCACTTAGAAATGTGAAACCTTAATTCTTTTTTTACATGTTAATTTAGAATGCAGTCTAATGTTTTCACCAGTATTGCATGGGGAGGCACATTTACTAAGGGTCGAATTTCAAATCCATGTCAGTTTTTTTTAAAACTCTATTAAATTCGAATATACTCAAAATTTCGACTGGGGGGTTACTTATGAAAAAAATCAATATCTAAAACTCGGACACATTTTACAGACTCAAAAACTCAAATCAAATTCAATTCGAATACGACTAAACTCGATTCGAGTTTTTCTCCAAAAAAAAAAATTTGAATGTCAAGAAGGCAACTAACGTCCAAATTGATCCCTGGTCTCTCCCATTGACTAATACATGGACTTGGCAGGTTTTAGGTGGCGCATAATCGAATTTGAGTTCTTAAAGGGCCAGTGTAAGGTATAAACCTTACCATGGTGGTCTAGTGCACCGGCGTAATGACGTCATCACGCAACGGTCGCGAAATTCTAAAAAAAAAATAATATTTAAAGGGGCCTGGCACTCAAAATCACTGCCCGTTGTTAGGTTCTATTTGTAAAGTTCCTAGGTGCCTGATTCTATTTGTTATTACTGGTTTTTACCCTTGCCTGCCTTTTTGACTATTCTGACCTCTCCAATCTGACCTTTGCCTGTCCACTGACTATTCTACATTCTGCTATCCTGATGCTGGCCTGAAGATTCTCTGCTTGTGCTGGCCCAGCCTGCCTGTTTCTGGTGGTGTTCTTCCTTCCAGTATCCTGGTGAGACGATCGTGCCCCTTTGCTCGTCCAGAATCGTTAGCTTTGCTCCTCTCTCAAATAAGACCTGGCGGCATCCGATTAGCCGAGAGCTCCTCCCGAGGTGAAAGATGGTGGTTATAGGCGGAAGTGAGAGCCGTGACCAGGGAGCTTAGCTTGGGTTCTGGATATAGGGTGCCGAACGTGAGATATATCTCAAAATGAATTAAAACTCAAATCGAGTTTGGATAATTCACAATTCGAATTTGAGAGTTTTGACTAACAAAAACATTCGAAAATTTGAATTCGAATTTTCAATTCAACCCTTAATAAATCTGCCCCTTATTGTTGTCTAATTATTGTCAAATTTGAGTAGATTGTCAATTGTCTAAAAGAAGTATGAAAAACCATCAGATCTCCCAGCAACTATTTTATTGTCCCAATGGATTAGTGCTGAAAAGTTATTTGCACAAGCTCCGTTTTGGTAAAATGAAGACTAGGTAAACATGCCTTCCTATTAGAATACTTGCATTGGCTGCATTGAATTCCTTTTCCTTTTAAGTAACTGAATTAGCCATACTGACACCCTAGTGTCATTCTTGAATTGGCTTTACTAATTTCCTGTTCCTATACTTCAGTTGGCTTTATTGGCTGCCTATTTACATACTTTTATTAGCTATGATGTTTGTAACCTGGACAGACTATAATACTTGTGTGAATAACACAAAATCTAGGAAGATTGAGTAATACTGTTAGGCAGTACAATGCTCAGTGTACACCTGACCCTATGTTGGGGACATTGACGTTGCTAAAACATACTTCTAGGGCAATCATACTCTTTATAAACATGACACGTGTAACATGGACACACAAGACACCACTTTACAGAGCATTTAATATGTCCTGCTGCTTGTCTTGTTAGAGTAACAATACATTATCACATTAATGCTACCTATGATTATTATTACTACCTGGAAATGTTTAGACAGAAATGGATTTATTTCTTCATATCAAAGAGCATTCATAAATACTTGTATTCCTGATGATACTGAACAGAGCAATTCAGGAACAGGTGGGTACCAGCTGTGTCCCTGCCTCTTAGGGCAACGTGAAACATATTTTGTATTGCATAAGACCAGGAGATGCCCTTTAGATGATGAAGTTAAAACACATCTGTTGTGTGGAATGAATCTAATACACATCTTTAAAAAAAATCCCTTTAAAGGTTTCCTTTTAGAGCGTTGGAACAGAAGGTTAGTTGAATGCTGTAGGCACATGCCTCATGCTCTGTGTAACTGGAGACATTTATGTAAATCATGATTACTTTAAAACATTCTGCCTCCACATGTTTCCCACTTGAATCTGGATATAGAATGGCTGTTTAAAAAACAAAAAACTTTGGTTTATAATCTCTTTTCTTTTCTACTTTTTGATTAAAGAATAATTAGAAAATTGCTCATATCACAAGTTAAGAGAAATGTATATGGGTTCTACCAAAGTGAAGCAGAGTCTAGAAGCAATAGGGTGACTGTTTTCATTCAAATCATATATCTGAAAACATTTATGTAATATCAATTCAATTTCTTGAGAAAAATTCAGATTAATGAAACTGCCAACCTTCTCTTTAAAAAACAACCACTGTAATGTACATGAAAAGGGAAAGCCAGTTGTATGCACATTTAAGTAATAAAAGCCAAGTTATCACGGCTGCACATGGATACAATTATAAGCAATATGCATGTTATATTGATAGTATAAGAAAACAGAATTCAGTTACATAACAACATGTACTTACACCATGGCATGCATCCTATATCTCATCTACATTAGAATGAAAACTGTATGATACACACGTTTTTCAAGCATGTGTTCTTACTTGCCATCATATGAAAGCAGCATGACCAGGACTGCACGTTCAACGCAAAGCAGAATGCAAACATTATAGTTATTAGAATCTAGCCAAATTGTCACAATCATAGTTGCATGTGCTCTGATAATGACACCTAAGTGGATAAAGCTGTGACCTAAGAAAAAGACTTTGCCTGTGAATATACATTTATACAGAATATTACAAACTGTCTTCAAATATCTGTGACTTGGTACTGCTTTGACATAGACGTGTGTGCTTTCTTGGTTGTCTCTTCATAGTTTTATTCTTTTGTTAATCCCTGAAACTCCCATACAGTCCTCCTTGTTTTCTAGGTTTCATAGGGGACCCCTCTTTCATTTTCTCCTCAAATTCTCCTTACTACCTTATTAGTACTCCTCTAGAGTCTGCTTCTATCCTTACTTCTTTTACTTGTCCTCTTTTAACCACAGTCCTCCTTGTTTTCTAAGTTTCATAGGGGACCCCTCTTTCATTTTCTCCTCAAATTCTCCCTACTACCTTATTGGTACTCCTCTAGAGTCTGCTTCTACCCTTACTTATTTTACTTGTCCTCTTTTAACCACTAAAATTTGAAAATTGATAAATGGGCCTCTATAACTAAAAACTTGATCATAAAGTTTTTTTGTTCCTGCTTTAGCCTTCCCTAGCCAGAAGCTAGATTTCGAAAGGTCATCTTCAAGTTTGATTCTGACCTTTGGAGGTCTATATAGGCAATCCATTTAAGTGCCTTGTTGTTTATCTAGAAGAAAGTGATAACAATGCTGATAAGACATGTCTACAGCCCTCCAGCTATGTTATTTCCCAAGAATTTCAGCAAAGACTTTTCAACCTTGTTAGGGCTCATTCCATGTACACAAAAAAAAAACAGTTGTTATGTTTTGGGTAGCCGAGGATGAGTAGAGTATAACAGTGCTTTATTAGCAGGCTCATGCAGGCATTACACAACAGTAACTTTTACTTTTAAGCTGTCAGGAAATATGCACAATATAAGTCTGAGCACAGTGACATCCACAGGCCATTTGTGTGAACACCACAACAGTCCAATTACCAATAGTAGCCATTCACAAGTTATTTTGATCAGCCGAGCTATAAATCAAAAGCAAACATCTGTCTGGTTATCATTAGCAAACAATTTCGCCATGTGAAGTTTCGCCTCTAACTTAATACATAATAAACAGTATTTCCCTTGAAAATACTTCAGCAATAATGCCTTCAGGTTATTTCCTAATGTGTACAGTGCTTTATACATCTCAAGCATTGTCTTGTTTTCCCTTTCAAAGCTCAGAGGGATAATCCATTAAAGAGTGTTTATCATAGGAGAGCACTATAACTGTTCATGGCATACATCAGTTGTCAGAATGCTGTCAGCTGTGACTGATGTAGTTGACCATAGCAGCACTGAAGTTTGTTTTGTGTCAGACAGATAAGAATGCAGAAGGGGCAGGCAAAGGGACAGCAACACCAAAAAGAACACCAACATAGCACATAATACTTGAGATATTTAAACTTAGAGGGGACAATAAGCCCTACTTAGAAGTACTTATATTCTATTTATTTTCCTTTAAAGAGACAATAAAACACGAGAATGAACCCTACATTTTGCACAGAACCATCATTCTTTGCATGTTAGGATTTCTAAATACAAATGTATGCTTTCCTTTGCTAATACAGTCTTAACAGACTTCAGCAAAACATTTAGCAGTCATGATTACATTTAATTGTGTACTCACTATGAAGAATGACCCTGCTGGAACATGCTCTACTCATGTGCGTCAATGTAAATGGATGATATATGCTAATACATAAGTTATTTTCATATTATATTCATAAGTTATTACCTTCCCTGTATATTTCGATCTGTGGCACATGGGGTTTAGGCACTCATTTTTTTCTACCTTCAGTTTGCCCAACCACGATTCTCAAAGGATCATACTGTAAATATGCCCTTAGGTATATTTTACTTTAATGATATTGTGAGTGCTGCTAAGTTCTTTTCTATTACCAACTACTTGTGGAAACTAAAACATCTACTGCCAATTCATTCATTATAGAAAGTATGTTTATCTTAAAATGTACAGTACATGAAGTTGGATTAGATGGCATACTCTTCAGTTATCAGAGACTCTGTGTTAAAAAGCTACTTTCCCTAGACTTCAATTAGGGACCTCATGTAAGGAAAGTAGGTGGCACTCTGTTTAAGCAATGGGATCAAGCTTGCAACCTCATGTTCCACTAGCGTTCCAATCAGAAATCAGCATAAAATGAGGAAAACACAAGGGAAGATGAGATGGCTTTTTTTGCACATGTGCTCATTTTTAGATGATCATCATATATACAAAAGCAGGGGTTGTTAATGAACATGGCAGATTTTATGAGAAGGCTTAATTCACATAGACTTAGAGCATTAATTGCTAATTTTAGACAACATTAGTGGCAATTAATAACAAATAATAAAAGTCATCCAAATAAAGGTGTCTATGTTTCATCTGCTGTGCCAAATGACAGGTCAACCTGCTCATTTGGCCTCTGGAGGAAATATCATGTCCCAGAAAACCCATTAGGAAAAAACTGCCTTAGTGGTCCAATAGTATACTTGGGCTTTTCCATGTTTCATGCCGTAATTAAACTATTTAATATTATTTTACTAAGATACAACCCATCAAAGCATTAAAGAAGAGCTTTTCTATTAAGGCTGTATGGACACAGATGAACAATAAGCAACAAAAGGATTTTCTGCCCTGTTAACCAAGAGAGCTTTTATTTCAAACATTTCACTAGTTACTACTCTCACTTGATGATGACCATGAAAAGGCAGCTACTAATGAAGCATAACCACTATACCTAGTCTTGACATGGTAGTTTATCATGCATTGAGCATGAGAGCTTGGGATGGGAAAAGTGATTTACTTTTTCAGAGCACAACAATGTTAATTCAATGGGCACCCATTAACGACTTGTCAAAATGTGTATCTTGAAATGATTAATCTATGTTTTGATTTCAGTAAACTGTCTTCATTCTATCACACCAGTAGTTCTGGCTATACTGTATATGGCATTTAAAGCCGTAGTTGTTAACGTTTAATTTTTTTTACAAATGGATTCTTTTGCCTCACTATATCTTTATTCAAATAAACTCTGTTTAAACAAAGAAACTGTATTGATTACATATGTTAGACTTTTTAGGAGACCAATTAAGGGTTCAATCATTTCCAACAAAGTAACAGCAGGCAAAACAAAGTAGATGTACATTTTGATTAAAAAAAATAAAATAAACAAACAAAAGAGAAATTTGTGTTTAGTTGTTTTTTTTCTTGTTTGACATGCATAAATAAGAATGTTAATACATATTGTTTTATTTATTATGCCCTCCTGATTACTGTCAGATGGAGTCCAAGTAAGTTAATACAGAAACTGCGGGCGCTGCTCCTGCAAGGGCTCCGCTACCAAAATAAATATTTCTCATTTGTATCTGAACACTGTGTTTAATGTTATATTAAGTAGAGTAATGGTGGGGTTGATTTGTTTATAAAAAGGCACAGTTACCTAATAGCTATTATTCTAGAGAAGGGGCTCTGCTCATTGAAATACTGCTCCTGGCTATACTATATGAAATGTCCACCAACTAGCATTATAAACAGTCTGACTGTATTCTCTCTATTTCATTTATATAATGGATACCATTAGTGTGCTTTTAACGGTTTCACTATAGGATTATAAATTCCAAGTTCTGTATAGCAGGAATGGGATTGTGGTTTTAGCTTGTAAAAGTGTTCTTTAGTAATATGTTATTGGTATAATAACATATTGTGATAACTGATATTCTTTTAACACAAGGCTCATTTAGAATACCCAGATAGCTGAAAGGTCAATTCACTACAGATGGGGATTAAGCATCTCATGATATTTGTTGAAACTACTGATACACAGGTCAACAAAAAGTCAACTCGTACTGCTCCTAACCCACCTGCATATAGCCCATTCTTGATCCAATCTGGTCTGACATCATCATTTATATACCCACATCTGACCAGCCCATTCCTGATGTTACAAGAGAAGGCAGGGTATAAGAAAATCAAGTGAATATAAAATATCATCAGAGGCCTGCCAGGGGAAATGTTGCAACTTGAGGTTACAGTTGGGGTGGGCCATGAGCAGAGTAAGGCTTGCCACCCCAAAAAAAGATTCGAAATCACCCCAGTTGACATTATCTCAAGTGAATGTCAAGCTAGAAATATCTTGGTGATAGAAATTGCCCTGTGTGGCTTTAAAGGAGAACTAAACCCTAAAAATGAATATGACTAAAACTGCTATGTTTTATATACTGAACTTATTGCACCAGCCTAAAGTTTCAGCTTCTCAATAGCAGCACTGATCCAGGACTTCAAACTTGTCACAGGGGGTCACCATCTTGGAAAGTGTCTGTGACACTCACATGCTCAGTGGGCTCTGAGCAGCTGTTAGCTGTTGAGAAGCTAAGCTTAGGGGTCATCATTAATTATCAAGCAGAAAATGGGTCCCTAAGCTCAGTAAGTGACAGCAGCACAGAGCATGTGCAGTGAATCAGCAGAAAAGAAGATGTGGAGCTACTGGGGCATTTTTGGAGACACAGAGCTTCACTGCTAAAGGGCTGTGGTTGTCCTGAGCTGGTACAAAAGCCCAAAACATAATGTACAACATTTCTAGCTAATTCTTTAGTATAAAATTCCCTTCTCCTTTAACAAGACACTGTACACTTGTCCCTAAAGAAAGGTAGTGAAAAATCGAATTATCCTCCAGCATAATGTAGTCCTGGTAACAATACACCTCACGCCAATGGGAGAAGGTTTGGGGTGTATACTGGTAATCTAAATATTTCAAAGTAGCCCAACAAAATAAAAATAAGTCTATGAAGTCTCACCCCTGACTCCACAATTAAATATCAACGGGTGCTTCAAAGAGCTCTGTGTGCTTCTATCCTTGCAGGTTCTTTAAACTGCAGTACCATTTAGAATGAAAAAAGGAAAATGTAGATCACACCTTCTCAAAGAGTAAAACCATTTTTTATTAGTTCATTAAAAAAAACTTGAGAAGGTGGGCTCCATATTTTCCATTTTTTCATTCCTAATCTACCTTGCAAGGGCCAAACATGGAGTAACTTCAGTTTTCCTGTTTGTATGTTGAACAAGGGCGTATACAGATGAAAAAATGGAATATGCTGGCACTTATAAATCTATAATATTATTATAAATAATCATAATAAAGACTAAATGCAATATTATGTAGATTATTGCTATCCACAATACAATAAAAGGGACAGTTATAGGTAGTGCTGCATTTTAAACCTTTTGGTGAACCGAGTATATATCTAGCACACAGAATCCATCCAAGATTCTGTGTGTCTCATATATGAGTCCCAGGAGTGCTGTTCTCAGAAACATAAAGCATACAGAATAAAACTGTTTATGGGAACATCCAAAAACATATAAAACTCTAATGAAATTTCTGGAAGGGTATATTATTTGCCAAATGTAAAAAAAAATTTTTTTTTTAAAAAATGTGTTTATTTGCTTTTTTCTGTTAGTTTATCCAAATAAAATGCATTCATGATTTTTATCCAGAGTGAATTCACTATGAGCATCCAAATATCTGTTTTGTGTACTTCTAAGGGAAACAAAGAACAGTTTGCATCTGAGCATTAATTATGTTTTAAGCAGCTTACCAGTAAAGACCCGTAACACTGGCTATAAAAAGTAGCCTTTCAAAGAGGTCAGACGCAACAAAAATCAATTCAAAGAAAACTGTCTTTACCTCCAATTTATAATGCACAATGTTTTTGCAATTTATTAGCATGACTTTGGAATTTTACACCTTTAATTTGTAATATTTAGTAGGCAATTAAACAAAGAGGCATTTCAGCATAATAAAATAAAGTAAATGAATAAATATATAACTGAATTGAAAAGCAAAATAACAGTACGCTGATCTGCTATGCCAAAGCTAGAGTTTGGATGCTGGAACGATTCATCCAGCCATAACAAAAACAACTTTGTGTTTTGGAGCCCTTCACAAGGGAGATTTTTGTGGCTCCTCATAACATAAGGCTCTGAGCAACATAATATTTTTGTTCAGGGCCCCGACAGTGGCCCAATGCAGTTGTAACACTGTTCTTTTCCTGTTGCCCCCCCCTGCCTTTCCAGATGATAAAAACTTTCACCTCAATATTTGAAGTTAATGTCCTCAGTGAGGCCAGCCATCTACTCTGGTTTTGAGCAATGCATATTTCTCTATTGTAAATGGTTGCAGACAGAGGAAAAGTGTGCTAAGGTCAATTGAATGGTCTCTCTTTACCGGTTATGTGTTCCTTTTGCGTTGTCTTTGAAATGAAAAGTTGTTTAAATCATGACTCTAGTTACATTTGCCCCTTCTAATGTTTGTAGGGGGCCCTCCAGCTGTTAACCCCTTACAGGAACAATAGCGAGTCAGAATAATTTGAAATAAAAATATTTCTGGTTTATTTAAAATCACAAAAATTTCAAACAGTCACACTTGCAGTTGTACAGCATTTAAGCAACATTAACTTTCTTTCCATAGCTGACCTTAGTTTTCACCACAGTTTCATTAGGGCCTATCCCAGATCTCAGGGAGGGTTAACTCCCTTGCAGACTCCTCCTCTGCATGGTTCGGTAATCCGATGCACCTTAGCACCCCTTTACCACTCCACCAAGCCATCCTGTTTCAGTAATCCGGTGTTCGACCAGCACCCCTTTACTATGCAGACTGGAATCACCAATAGTCCTTGTTCTTGCTCCAGGCTTCCTTTACCCTATCCTGTGTCTTCCCTATATTCTGGGTCCCTGACTTGTGGGATGTCCATGGAAAACTAATTTCCACTACAGTCCTAGGTGGGGCAAGAAACTACCCATGCTAACTTCCCTATCTCAGACATCTAGTGCCTGCTAACTACAAACTGCTTTGCTAGGTTCTACCTTTCTTTCCTTCCTGCTGTAGATCTTCATCAGGACAGACCTTCCTTCTCTGACAGCATCCTCCCATTAAAGACATCAACTCTAGGGTGTGGCATCCTTTTATACCCTCTAGCACTCTGGTAGGGGAATAAATTACACCTTTTTATCCTTGAGCACCACCTGTTGGCCAATTACCCAAAAAACACTCTTAACAATTTTAAAACATGCACACATTATTCAATCAACTTTCAACCACAAATTAATTGCAACATTTGGTTCACCTTCTTACATGTTCCCCCTAGGATAACAGAATAATTAAGAAAAATGAATATATACAGCAATGCTTAAGTAGATATTTTCCTGGTAATTAGGAGATTTTTTAAATTGAATTTGGACAGTTTACTATGATTACCAATGTATACTTTGCATGCATTCAGTTTTCTAAACATGTAAGAGATGATCCAGGCTGGCAATTGCTACTGTTTTGTTCCATAAGCATTTATAGAATAGCATCTGGGAGTCATATGGCAACTTTTCTACTGTATAAGTTTATTATCTAACTGTTATTGGATGGTGCTAATTTATGAAATCATCTTCAAGTCCTCATTATTCATATTGAGGGGCAGCTGTTTTTTATGGGTTAGAGCTTGTTTTTTAACAATCCAGGGAACCCAACATCAGCAAAACGGTAGCGTTAAGGAGATTTAAAGGGGTGGTTCACCTTTCAGTTCACTTTTAGTATGTTATAGAATGGCCAGTTATAAACAACTTTTTAATTGGTCTTTATTTATTTATTTTTTATTTATTTATTATTATTATTTTTGATATACTGTTTTGATCATTTGCCTTCTTCTTCTGACTCTTTCCAGCTCTCAAATGGGGTTCTCCATACAAATGTATTGTTATTGCTACTTTTTAATACTCATATTTCAATTCAGGCCCTCTCTTATTCATATTCCAGTCTTTTATTCAAATCAATGCATGATTGCTAGAATGAAAACTAAATAATTAGTATATTTTACCTTATCTTCTGCATTATCTAACCATGTCATCTTCTGAAAATTAAACATGTTGTGAACATTATAATAATTAATTTACAGTTTTCTTCAAAATTTGTGTAGAATATTCAGTAGGAACTTTTATTAACAACATAGTTCTACAGGCAAATGAAAAGAGTAAGGATTGGAATGACAAGTACAATGTGCAGTGTTTAAATGACTAATCCCAAACCAGCAAGTGTTTATTTCCCCTAAGCCCCTTAATGGAGCTACTGATGCTGCTTGTAACATGCTACTCTTTACAAAAGGTTTTTATTCTCTCTGACTCTCCTTATTCATAACATGAAAGTACAGGAGAGTTATTGATGTGCTTAAGGCAGAAGAAAGAAATACTGGTCTGCAAAAGACAAATGCTGTGTTTATGAAAACCAGATTGCTTCTAATGTATATATTTGAACCTTTATTCCTTATTGCAAAGTATACAGTTTCTAAAATATGTTCTCAGTCCTACATATATAAAATACAGGAAAAGACTAGAAATGCAACTATCAAGGAGTCAGCATTAGAAAATGAGTTTTTACTTGTTTGCTGAATGAAAATGTAAAATGCAGGATTCTTTTTTGTTCATATTTTGGGAAGAATTGTATTGAACCTTCTTTGCATGTTCCAGGACTGTATTTTTAAAGTGTTTTACCATTTGCTTATGTGCAAAACTGAAAATTAGTGCCACAGAGGATATGATCAATAGAAGCTCCTATAAAACACATCCTGTCTGTGTTTATAAATGTGTCTGTGTTATAAATCTGGGTCACACTTTGCAAATTGCATTTAACACCTTCCGAGTGCTTTAAAGCCAAATGGTCGAGCTTTATCCTACAGAAGTTTCCATCAAATGGAAGGAGTTAGGAGCAAAACAGAATTTTTTTATCCAGGATTCCCTCTGCTATGCAATACCCATAAGTATACATGTCTAAATGTAGGCATTCACAGGCCGAAATCATGCAAAGTGCACATACAAAGTTGGTACAGCAGGATGTGGAGATGAGCTATGGCTCCTTATCCGGCGATGCACATTGCAATGGCCAATATGGTGCACTAGCCGATGAAACTTTCAATCCTGCCCACTTCCTGAACCAACCAATATTCACAGTAAACAGAAATCAGTGGGGATTCCTAGGTCACCATACAAGCAAGATTGTATGAGATATTATGTGTGTGTGTGCATGATCACCTTATCAGACATTCATTTCACAAATGGGCAGTTCCTTAGCTAATGAAAAAAGCTATTTGTTAGGAGACCTATCATGAAATTAATTATCATGCTTGAAGTGGTCCTGCTGCACCCTTTTGTATAGGGAAAGATGAAAGAAGAACTTTCCAATATACATTTAACAAAAAAATTAAATTATTTGTTATATGTAATGCTATTAAAACAAATAATTCTCTGGCTGTTTTCTTTCTCTGCACTCTTGGTTATGACTTGTAACAGTGTTCCAAGCCAGCTGATTAAAGAAGATTAACAGACCTTGAGACCTGACCGGAGAGCAGAAATGGATACATAAACATTGATTTTAATTGCAATTACGTTTAAACATGTTTATTTATTATATTTTCTTTCTTTTAAAGAAATTCAGGTTTTGGGTGGAAGACCCAAACAAAAGGATAAATTACATATTATTTGACAATTTCCATTGTTATATGCACTACCTTCCTGTTCCCCTGCTTCTAAATACCTTGCTAGGAATGAAACAGCTGTTCTCTCTGATACAGACAGCAATTTTACAGTGATCAGAACAGAGAGAAAGCTTTTAAATGATCCAAACAATGATCCAGACAATTTACAGCCCCCCATGTTGCTTAACACACATATTCCTGCATCACTATCAGGTTGTGGCAGACACAATTTATTGCACTCGACTTTTACAACTGAAGTCGGGTGAAAAAAAATGCCATATTGTTGGTAAAAAAAAAATTACACTTTGTCCTGCATTTGACAAGAGACCTGCCCCAATATGTAATAAAATGCACTAAGTATGAATCCTATAGCAACTATTAAGATGTTTGCTTTTAAACAGGTGACCAGAAAGTTCTGCCTGTATGTAGCATGGAAAGAAATACATCCTTCCTTTGAAAACCTACTATACCAGTAGCACAGAAATGTTGGTGAAGGAGGGTTCAAAAGAAGTGCTCTAAATGTGGATGGTTGTTATAAAAAATGCATTATTTTGAATAATTACTGCCCTTTTAGCTGAAAATCAATCATGCACCCCTCTATTAAAACTGGCTAGGAAAGGTTAACAGGAAAGGCAGTATACCTCCATTTACAATATTAGTTCAATGAATAGGGCTTGTGTTGAACATAGTTTTTGCCTATTGTTTTGATGAAGAAATATCTGTGTTTTTTGGGATTTCTGGCACTAAAGTGGGCGAAATATGATATTGAAAGTAAGATTTATTCCAATTTCCTGGTTCTTTTCCACCACACATAATTTCCTGCACAATTGTGGTGTCTGCACTAAAAGAGACTAATTTTCAAATAAGTAAAATTAGTATAATCTAACCTTGCCTTATGGCAAAAATTGTACCTTTTAGGCAAATCTTTCTACTGATGAATAAGCAACCAGTAGCATCTGTCTGTCTATCTATCTATCTATCTATCTATCTATCTATCTATCTATCTATCTATCTGTCTGTCTGTCTACATTGATCATATTTACTCTTAAGAGGGTCAATTTCCATAATGTTTTGTGTAGCCAAATCTCTTTTTTCTCAAAATTTAGTTGAGGCCTTATCAATGTAATCTGTTGGGCAGAATTTCATGTTTATGTATTGAGTGTAAATGTCTTAAGCTAACATGTTCTGTGATTATAAACCACATAAAATGGTACCACATAAAGTAGTATAATTACATAGGGCTTTTTACTGAATAACAGTATCCCAAATACAGAACCAAATGGACAACACATGGAAACATCTAGCAATGCATTATTTTTTCTAAAAGGTTGCCAATAAGATTCCATGCACACAGGGCCATTCTGTTTGTAAGCTAAATAAGTTATATTAATGATGTAAGATAACTGCTGTTTGCTTATGCATTCATCTTGTGATTAATTTTTAATCTTAACTGTTTGTCTCTTTTATTGGTTCCTGTGGGTAAAACCCTGACTTACATCTTCACTCTCCACCTTTTATACTACTGCTGATTGCAACAATATTTAAACAAGGCTATTGAATCTCTAAGCTTTGGCCCCATAGTATCAGTGCAGTATGCAAGATTTGCGTCAGACTTTGACAGAGGATCCTGTTGACTTATGGAACATATCACATTGTCTAAAAGCCAAACTGATGCAGGTGTCTGCAGAAAGGAAAATACAACCAGGTATACCTTGCTGTTGAAAAGGGGTGATGAACAGCCAAAAGATATGATTCTCAACTTACTAAACTAAATAAAGAGAAAAAAAACCTAAAGCAATGCATTGATACTCTTATTCAGCATCATGGCTAATCAGTAACTAAATGTGTTATATCTACTGTATCTCATCTTTAAAGGAAAACTATACCCCCCAAACAATGTAGGTCTCTATTAAAAGATACTGAGTAAAACAGCTCATGTGTAAAACCCTGCTTCATGTAAATGAACCATTATCATAATAATATACTTTTTTAGTAGTATGTGCCATTGGGTAATCATAAATAGAAAATTGCCATTTTAAAAAATAAGGGCTGCCCCCTGAGATCGTACGATTCACTGTGCACACATACAAACCACATGTAAGGTCACATGAGCCAATTAACAGACAGAGTTCTGCCTTTTGCTTCCTCACTTCTTCCTGTTACAGTTAGTGTTGTAGTATTTCTGGTCAGGTGATCTCTGAGGCAGCACAGATAGAGTCACGAAATGGTGGTTCAAGGCAAGAGATGTAAAAGGGCAATATTTATGTAAATATATATTCCAGTTCGGTAAGATTCTTTAATATGTCATTCAATTTGATATAAACTATCTATTGCTTAAGTATTCATTTTGGGGTTATAGTTTTCCTTTAAACAATATAGGTAACATTGAGGTTAAAATTGTGTTCTGTGTGTGTCATTAAAATAAATTAAGTGGTGCAAAAGGAGCGATTTGGATAGATTCAAGCATAAAAAGCCTACTCAAACACTGGACACCTCATTTACCACCATGCAAGGAGCATTCAGTTGGTTTAAGCTACCATGTTTTTGCCCAATATGCAATAGATTTTCTCCATGTAATAGCATCTTCTGCAAACTGGTGCAAACTGCATGAACATTGGACATGCATTTTGGATGTATAGTTTGAAACCCTGTAATGTAATTATAGGAAAGCCCAGATTTTGACAACCCGTCTCCTGCTTGCTTATCCTGCCTGCTTATCTCCCCTCATTATCTTCCATTAGTGCATCTATCCATGATCTGGCTTCATATCCAGCTAGCAGTACTAGGAAGTAGCCTGACAGGAGATTTTGACAACTTTTAAATCTACCCCAGTCCTCAGTCATGTTATCATGCAGATGTATAAGGCAATCTAACATGTCATTATTTTTAATTACCAAAAATGTTCCATGAAATTTACAGTAGAAGAATAATCAGAATAACCTATTTTTAAGACAAATAAATAAAATGTAAAATTTTGAACAAAAGAAGAGAAGAGTGTTAAATGATCATAGTTTTACAACATAGAGAAGATTGTACTCTACTGTATGGAGACTAGATGCAACAGGGCTAATTTACTACTAGCGGGCAAATTTGCATTAGTACAGTAACTCATAACAACAACTCAAATTTTGCTTTCATTATCCTTCCTGAAGCTAGCTGAGTAAAGCTAATTACTAATGATGAGTGAAAAATTGTTCCAACTTTAGATTTGCAGCAAACTCCTGCATTTTGCCAGTTGCAAACATTTTTGAAAAACTGCACCAAAAAATTTGCCCCGTGACCGTTTTGCTTTGCACAAGAAAACAAAAATTACGTGTGAAAAAAAAGCAGTGCAGGAATATGAGCTCTCCCACTGTCTTTTTTCAATATATCCCTGACAAATAAACACATTTATCAAAGCTGATACCTGTGCCAATTTATCATATGTTAAACTGCTTTGAGCTGTCATATGCCATAATATTTAATGGGGCAGTTTCACTCAGCAGTTCAGCACATTATTACCTGTGCAAATCCTTAAGAAAGGATTCAGATGAATTGTTCATATTTTGAAAATAAATAGTTAAATCCTAGCAGCAAAGGGGTTTGATGGACAGGCGTATGTACAATGGGAATAATATAGATAAACATACAGCCTAGTAAAACGACTGGTATTGGTATCTACTACTATATATATAGATTGTCAACCTACATTGAGGCTCTGTTTGGCAGTACAACTGTTTTTTATGCAACTAAAACTTCCCTCCAAGCCTGGAATTCAAAAATAAGCACCTGCTTTGAGGCCACTGGGAGCAACATCCAAGTGGTAGGAGAGCAACATGTTGCTCGCGAGCTACTGGTTGGGGATCACTGATATAAGACATATATATATAGTAGTAGATACCAATACCAGTCGTTTTACTAGGCTGTATGTTTATCTATATTATTCCCATTGTACATACGCCTGTCCATCAAACCCCTTTGCTGCTAGGATTTAACTATTTATTTTCAAAATATGAACAATTCATCTGAATCCTTTCTTAAGGATTTGCACAGGTAATAATGTGCTGAACTGCTGAGTGAAACTGCCCCATTAAATATTATGGCATATGACAGCTCAAAGCAGTTTAACATATGATAAATTGGCACAGGTATCAGCTTTGATAAATGTGTTTATTTGTCAGGGATATATTGAAAAATGTACTGAATTTCTGAAAATACTTCTGGATACTCCAGTTCAATTTATAATAAATCTGTTTTAATAAATGCAGATTCATGAATGCAGGTATATCAGCTATTTCATGCCATTAGATGAGTAATAATCCAGTCCTGGCTTTGATTTTACATAATGGGACAGATTCACTTTAATGAGAAAAACTTATTTTGTGGTTTATTTCATGTAATCTCAAGTTTTTCTGGCCCATTATAGTGTAATAAATTACTTGATAAATCAGGGCTGGATAGTTTGCCAATGATATGGAGTTGGATAATATCTCTGTAAATATAAAAAGGAAAAATGAAAATCATATGGGAAATGAATCTACCGTTTATCAATAGTCACAAATGAGAACCAGCTTGGTAGAATGAATTCAATATAGAAGTCGAAGATAGAAGAACTTAAAGATTTCTATTTCTATATGAAGCATGATATTGCAAAAAGTGAAGGAAGCAATAAACAGCCAACCAAAACTCAAACCTGAGAATGAGGCTGGAAAAATTAAAGATCATCTCAAACTTCAAGACAAATTCAGTGTACAGGTATGGTATCTGTTATCTGGAAACCCATTATGCTGAAAGCTCCAAATTATGGGAAGCCATCTCTCATAGACTCCATTTTAATCAAATAATTCAAATTTTTAAAATTGGTTTCCCTTTTCTCTGTAATAATACAACAGTATTTTGTACTGGATCCAAGCTAAGATATCATTATTTCTTATTGGATACAAAACAATCATATTTTTTATTAAATGTTTAAATACATTTTTAGCAGACTTAAGGTATGACAATCCAAATTATAGAAAGATCCATTATCCAGAAAACCCCAGGTCCTGAGCATTCTGAATAATGGTCCCATACCTGTACTATAGTGAGTAGTTGCATTTTATCTGATAGTACCACCACATTTGATTGAATTTATTAAATCATTACAGAACTTATTGATTCAAGTATTGAAGATAAAAGTATTCATGTTAACCTGCCTATGAGGCACAACATACAGTGATATGAGAAGTATTTTCCCCCTTACTTATTTGTTGCATTGAATAGTTTCTACAACATTGTCTACATTGTATTTCCCAAAACCAAATAATTACTGTTCAAAATATAATTTCTTTGGCTCAATTCAATACAACCTCACAGAATACTAACATGTAGCAGTTAATAAGTTGATTCATAAAATAATCTATTAAGAACCTATTAATAAGGTGGCTATATTTTCAAACTAGTCTTCAGCAATAAGTCTCTGTGATACTATTACAACACATACTTTATTTTAACATTGGTGAGTTAAACATTGTGGTGATGTTTAAAAAAAAAAAGTAAAATCACAGCAAAGACAATTATCAAGTACACAAATAAAATTATAGATTAGTTCTACATCTTGTCTGAAAATGAAACCCACATTTTGGAAGATCTTCCCGTTACTCTCTGTTCATAATAACACTGGCCAGGAACAAAATTATTGTTAGACAGTGCCATTGAACAGAAGCCAGGAACTGCACTCCTCCGATAAATCGCTTTTATTTCTAGACACAACAGGAAAAGTTTCTTTATTTCTGAAAGCAGTTTAATTAGGTTCTGTTTGCCTCGCCCAGTATATTGCTCTAATTCTTTACCCTTGACAGTTTGTGTATTGCTGTAAGGGTTGAGCAATGTTAATTGTGACTGGAACATTTTGTTGAAAATCTTATTATTCTGCAGTATTTATTTAATTTGTGTTGCTATTCTGTTTGAATGTTCACACACTGTATGCTTGTCTTCAGTACTATTTCTTCAGATCTTTATCAGCTGAACTACTGATCAGCAATTCTTGTTTTCTTTTTCCTTCATTTGATTTAGGTAATAAAAGGCCATTTGTTGAAATGTTACTCCATTTGTCTCATTGATTGCAGCTCAAGCAAATGTTGATTTATTTATAATTCCAACCATTAAATCATTTAATCAAGCCAAGGGCTAATTTTTAATCCAGTAAATAGGTTAGTTCACCTTCGCTAACTTTATTCAATTAGTATACCACAAATGCATGTATTTTTCTCCCCCCTCGTGTTTCCTAGTAGGAGCTCAGTAAACCAGAACTGTTACAATTTCATGTATACGTCCCAGTTATTTATTAGCAGAAGCAGGTTTAGCTAGCACTCACTGACATACCTCCGAACTGTCTCGTTTTCTGCGAGACAGCACAGCCCGCAGTCTTAGTTTCTTACTGAAATGTACCGACTTTCTCTTTGATCTCCTGCACTAATGAGAGCCCAGAACAGTTAGAAGTTGCACTTAGATACTTTTGTAACAATTACGATAAGCAAAGAAACAATTGAAACTATTTAAGATAAGTAAGTCTCTTGGAAGAAATGAGACTAGCTTATAAAATTCCCAGAAATGTGTTCAAAACCTGCCTAATTTTGTAAAATGGACATGGTAATTAGGAGGTGTGGCCATAAAATGGGCGTAGCCAAAAATGTTTGCCACGCTGCGGGCATCAAGTTTTCGCCACTCTTTTGGTTTTCCGATTGTTGGGAGGTATGCATTAACAGTATTATTAGTACAGTATTGATATCCAGAAACATTAATGTAGGAGAATCTAGGAAGGTTCAATTTACGGGAAGCCCATCTCCCATAGTGTCCATTTTAATTAGTATTTAGTATTTAATTAGTAATTAGTATTTTAATTTGTGATTAACTGCTTGGATAGCAGTGGGTTAAATGATTTTACCGTGTTAGTTCAAGTGAAGCAGTCAGACAACCATAGAAACGTTTGGTACATTTATTAGAAAATAGCATGAAAGACTGGCCAGCTCCATCCTTGCCTGTTCCTGACCTCTCATTGTTTGCTGCCTGTACCGACTTTTGACAGTTCCTGACCATTCTCAGGGATCTTGACTTTGTACTGCTTTACTGTTTTGTTTGACTACACTCCTGGTTCCCGATTCTATACAGCACTGCATGATTGGTATCAACCTCGGCCTGACCTTTGACTATGCTCTCTGTTCCCCGTCCTTCCAGTATACTTTTCAGATCACTTTTCTGCCCAGAACATCCCCCTTGGTCCTCTCAGTTTAAGACCTGCATCTGAAAATTCTTTGTAGAAATATATCTAAATTTTGAGGCTTTTCCTACAGTAAATGAACAGTTTGGAAACACGAACCAAACAAAAGTATCCAGTGGTATGGTGGAATAGCTATAACTCCTGTCATGAGGTAAGGTGAGACCCTTGCTTTAGGCTGCAGTGAGTGGCAAAAAGCCGCCTCTTGTAACTTTTAGAGCCGAATTTCCAAGTTTCAATCCCGGAAATTCAGCTCCACTAGTGCAGTGAGAGAAATCGCGTTCAATGCACTAGCGATGCCGCCCCCTTTTGACCCGCTCCGATGCTGATTTTTAAGCGCGAATCAGGAGGGGGGGGCGGCATCAGGGCTGCTGCCCCAAGATTGCCACTGGTTGTACCTTTGGAAGTTTGGATTTGAACCAAAGTTTATGGCTACAGTAGAAATACTATAGAAAGCAATCAATTGTATGATTAAAAATAAAATATGAAAATGTGAAAAGGACTGAGGCCGTTTTGCCTGCCTTGTGCCTTTATTATTTGCTGTGGCAACTGACACCTTCTTACAGGCAGTCAGGAAGAATAATGAAATTATGGGATGGAATATAGGTATAGGAGCTATCAGAAATAATACAGTTAATTAAGCTACAAGAGGGGGGTTGTGGGTGCACTCCTAAGGCCATATAAAAATATATATAAATACAATAATCCCCTGTCTAAAAAAAAGAAAAACAGGGTTTTTTGTTACAAAGTTATGATCATAAAATTGGTAAGCCGCCATACCACGTCAAGGTAAACCCCATACGGCGGTCCCTAACCTGTTTACCTGTGATCAAAATTTAATTAAGCTACATGTTTTTTGATCTATTGCATGGCAGACTAATTGGTGAATATCCCCTGTCAGCCAACAGTTCACATATTTAGAAAAAGAATCTCTGCCGTTACAGGGTTTTAATAAAGTAAATTTAGCCCTATTGCGTTATATATAGTAGCTAGCAAAAATAAAATTTAAGAAATCTTCCAATGGCCGAGATGGACACAACCAATGGTACTAATCTTTATGGTACTTACTAGGGAAACCCAATCAAATCATGATAGATTCTCTCTTTAGACATATAATTTGGATAGGTCTTTACATTTAATGCACCACCACATTGTATGGACAGGATAGGATATAGAACCTTCCCAAAGTTTACACTTGATACATTTTTGTGAGAGTTTAGTGTTTTAGAGAGCTCTGTGCAGCAAAGAAATCAGACAGTTTATTAAATGGAAAGAGATAACCAGATTGACAATGCAGGTACATTGCAAATTTGTTGAGTTTGTTTAAATGATAACATTAGATAACATTTCGGAATTATGATCAAAAGGATAATCTCTGCATTTTTCACCCAATGTGATGAATTCTAAGGTTATGCATTTGTCCATATTATTCTGTATCTGGTATAGTTCTTGTTTTTTATTTTCTGTTCTTTTTACGCTATACTTGCTAAACACTTCCATAGCCCACAGACACAAACCATTAAGTAGAACAAGAAACCATTCTGCTAACTCGAAAAAAATAAGAGAATAATTAAAACCGGTCCATTATGCAAGTCTGATGCTCAGTTTTAAGGTTTTTTTTTTTATTCATATGTCTGATCAGATCAGGCCATACAAGCCTGGAAGGACTGTGTTGAGCATTTTGTCTTTTATAATATGATGACAATGGGTTTTCAATATTCAGTTTTGGACATCTATAATAAAGCAACTTAATTACTGTTTACACATGCCTCTTTAGTGGCTCACACTGGGAAAAAACTATATTCATATTCTATTGGTACACAGTAGTTTTTTTTGCCACATTCCTCTCTGGGATAATCCTGGTAGGCAAAATGACCTTTCCAGTCAGCAGTTGCTTCACGTTAGTTAAATGGAAAAATGTCTGGTGGGAATTTCTCGGGAGCACTGCAATCCAGTTTTTATATAGCTTTTATGTGCTTCTATATTAATAACAGTTAGATTTTTTTTAAGGTAAAATTTTATTTTGTTTTAACCAAGACAAAACAATATTCAAAAATATTCATTGGGTCAATTTTTGTCACTGGTTCTGTTTAAACTTACTCCGTAGAATCCCAAAAACAGTTTTACAGGTTCACAATAGATGTTACAACTGCAGGAGAGATACATCATTCAGTTGAATTATCATCTCTAGGGTGTGCTCCTGAGCCGATTCCCACCAAGGACTCAAATTTATGGGCAATTCCTCTGGCTTCATATGTGAGTTTAATCTGAGGTATTACCAAATTTACTAGATTAATCCAGGAGTCCCATGTGGGAGGGGTGGGCCCATCCAGCGCATTACTATACATTTTTGGAATAAAACAGTAAAACAAGGAACCTTAACCTTGCATGAGAGGTAGGTACTTGGTGGTCTACTACACCCAAGAGACACAGTGTGGGGGAAAGTATGTGAGGGAAATCTAGGGTAGTTGCTAAAGAGGCCATTACTTGAGAACAGACGGCAGCTATTACAGATCAGATTTGAAAGTGTATATTTTGTGTCCCTTTATTAGTTGTCCTTCTACTTTTCTATAAGATCCTCTATGATGCCGTTCATTTTCCTTAAATGGATTTTAAAGAGATACTGACATATTTAGGGGGTCATTTACAGAGATTTTGAACATAAGTGAAAGGCATCCCATCAAAGACCCCTTGCATCCAGTGCCTGAATGATGCACAAGTTAAAGGATGGGTAGGGAGTAAGAGGGGGTGCCTAAGTGCAAACATAGGCATTGCTCTATACATTGGTGAAACACACGTTTCTGGGCTTTGTTTTGGAGTGCTGAGCTTTTTTAAAGTGCATTAGACATGTCTGGTTGTGTCTTTTTTGTGCTTTGCACCCTGCCCCGGCATTTGAAAAATGACTTATTTATGTGATATCCACATATATTGGTATTGGTATTTTGTGATTTCCAGACACATTGGTATTGGTATTTTTTTGTTTGGTTTTGTTTTTTTACCTTTATTTGCAGTAAAGCCATGGTCCCTTTAGTAGCAATGAAATTCAGGCTATTGTCAATCAACTGCCCTGATACAAATAGAAAGTAGCCTTTCTCTTGAAAAAATTACCATTCCCAGGCAATTATAGATAATTATAGATATAGAGGAAATCTCCTTTTCTTCGGGGCGACAAATCTCCCTGAACTGCCTTCCCCTGCCTTCCTACTCTTTCCAGCTCTCATTTGGGGGTCACTGATCCCATCTAAAAAACAAATGTTCCGTAAGGCTACAAAAATAATTGTACATTTTATTAATCATCTTTCTGTTCATACCCCTCTCCTATTCATATTCCAGTCTCTTATTCAAAACAAAGCATGGTTGCTAGGAAAATATAGATCATAGCAACTGACTGCTGAAATTGCAAACTGGAGAGCTGCTGCATACAATTTAATTAACTTAAGATCTACAAATAAAAAATTAAAACAATTTCAGATTGTGTCAGAATATCCCTGTCCATATCATACTATAAGTTAACTCAAAGGTGAACAACCCTTTTAAATGACAAATGAGACCACTTGCTGGGAGAACAAATGGGATTTACTCAAGAGACAAAACTATAAATGAAAGCTGTGTATATAATAGAAAATCCATACATGATGCACTCGTGAAAAAAGTGAAATGGCTAAAATCTTGGGGTGATGGGAAGGATATGTAGAACTAAACAATAATAACAATACACAACACTGCTGGCATAGAGATCAGGCTGATATAGTGCAGTATGCAATGGAACTTCGCAATGAGCAATAAAACATTTTTATTAAAAGTATATATTGTAGCAGCGTATAATGCAAATCTAAACAGTTTAAAAGTGCTACCAGCAGACATAAATCAATACTAAATAAAAGGTCAAAACCACATGCAAAGTTGATAAATAATTTAATTTAGACTTAATGGGAGGTTACTTAAAGGAAAACTGAACCCTAAAAAAGAATGTGGCTTAAAATGCTATATATTATATACTGAACTGATTGCACCAGCCTAAAGTTTAAGCTTCTCAATAGCAGCAATGATCTAGAACTTCAAACTTATCACAGGGGGTCACCATCTTGGAAAGTGTCTGCGACACTCACATGCTCAGTGGGCTCTGAGCAGCTGTTGAGAAGCTAAGCTTAGGGGTCATCACAAATTATCAAGCAGAAAATGAGGGTGGCCTATAATATAAGCTGATGCTACAGGGCTGATTATTAAATTATGATGATAATTGCCCTGGTTTCTGTGCTGCCATGTAGTAATTATCTGTATTAATTACTTATCAGCCTTATATTGTGACATTTCTATTCTATGTGTACTGTATATTGTGAGCGGGTCCCTAAGCTCAGTAAGTGACAGCAGCACAGAGCATGTGCAGTGAATCAGCAGAAAAGAAGATGGGGAGCTACTGGGGCATCTTCAGAGAAACAGATCTTTCCTGCTGTGGCTGCCTTGGGCTGGTACAGAAGCCCAAAATATAATGTACAACATCCCTAGCCTACATCTTTAGTTAGGCTTTAGTTCTCCTTTAAGAGATGGACTTCAACCACCTGACTGACTAAAAACACACCACTTAGTCAAAAAACTCTGTGTGTGTCATTATGAATGCAAAATCTGACCAAGCCCAAATATCACCCCAGATTTTTGACAATTAAAGATGAGTTATTTTGACCCTCCTGATAAATAGATATAAAGTGCCCTCATCATACGGTCTTTGAGAGAAACAGCCCTTGTATTGATTTAATAAATACCTGCCATATTAGAAGCAAGAATATTGCCAAAACAGAATCAAACTGAATCCAATGCTTGAAGCTCTAGCTTTCGATGAGAATGTATTTGGGGATTTTGGGTATAGCCAAAGGAAGCAACATAGTAAATTGCTATACTGAGAAAATGGAAGCAAAACTCTTTTAGGATATGTATACCTCTTGAAGCTCAAAGTGTCATTTTATAACATGAAGAGATGTAAACCTGGATGCTAAGAATTGTCTCTGAGAATAATTTATAGCAAGTGCCATGCTTTTTCACATGTAGGCAATTATCTCCTCAAAGAGATATTTGTCTAGAATTTGAGGCGATAATAGTTGCCTTAGCTATAACCATGGCATTTCTTGCTTCTTATTACTTCTGTATTCTGCCTCTGCTGCTTTTGTTTGTGAGTCACCATGACAAAATGCCATAGAACATACTGCTTCAAATAACCATTTTGAACACCACTACTTGTTTACATGATCGAAATTCTATCATTGATCCTTTTTCTCCTGGAACAAAACCTTCCCAGATAGGACACATCAGCATCCTTATCAGGAAATAGAACTTTCCCAAAACGTTGCTATAATTTTCCTTTAAACTGAAGAATCTAAATGAAATATGTATTCTTTAACTATACAGTGTTCTGTAATATACTAAACATAAAAGATGGGGACAATCATGAAAAAACAGGGGCATAAATACAGAGGAAGCAGATCCTGCAGCTGCAGGGGGGCCCAGCAGGTATAGGCGCCCTAAGAGGCCCCAATTCATATAAAATTTCAGTAAATATTGGTAAAACAGGTCAACCTCTAGACATTTTGGGGGCCTGAAAAATAATTTCTATGGGGCCAAATTATATCTAGTAACGCCACTGCGCAAAAACATTTATTTTAGCCCATAAGATAAATAACATATTTTTAGTACATTTGCAAATGGCAAATATAATCCTTTCTAAGAGAATGCCCTTTGACCATTAGATGGTCCCTCTGGATTTTTCCAAATCTCAGTCTACAATGTGGCAAGCTTAATCTCCTTTGCTGTTTGAAATCACACAATAAATCAATAGACCTTCAGCTAAGGAGCCACAGTCAACAGACAATTTGGCAGCATGAGAAAGCTCTGAAAACTATGATTTATGGACCACGTCCACATTCAGATGTAACTGAATTAATGCTGCCAATACAAAATACAAACATAGTCTGTTGTGATGAAGAAAGTGCTACATCTGGAATCAATGTGGATGAGTCAATTGTTTCGTTGGATTAATTACATATTACACTAGAAATGTGTGCTTCAAATTAGAAACTTACCATGATTCCATTGCCTTAAAAATGGACGTGTCTTGTTTAATGGAACAACTTGTAAATGACTATTATAACTTAAAGGGGAAATGTCTATTCCTTTTTCTCTGTAATAATAAAACACTACCTTGTATTTGATTGAAACTAATTTAAACTGGCAAAACCAGCCTATTGTTTACATTATTTTTTAGTAGATTTAATGCAGAGGTCCCCAACCATTTTCACCCATGAGCAACATTCAGATGTTTTAAAAGAGTTGGGGAGCAACACCAGCATGAAAAATGTTCCTGGGTAGTGCCGAATAAGGGCTGTGATTGGCTATTGGTAGCCCCTATGTGGACTGGCAGCCTACAGGAGGCTCTGTTTGGCAGTATATCTGGAATTTAAGCAACCAAAATGTGCCTCCAAGCCTGGAATTCAAAAATAAGCACCTGCACCACTGGGAGCAACATCCAAGGGCTTGGAGAGCAACAGGTTGCTCACTAGCTACTGGTTGGGGATCACTGATTTTATGTATGAAGATCCAAATTATGGAAAGATCCGCTATTCTGAAAACCCCAGGTCTCGAGCATTCTGGATAATAGGTCCCATACCTGTATTAAATTCTTTTTTCAAAGTGCCGGAAGTGAGAATTAATAATCCTTTTAAGTTTGTATCGGTGTTGGGGAGTGATTTATGATTATGAGTGATTAGCAGGATGACAACTTAAAATACTACCAGAGAGTCTAAACTGGACCAAATGAGGGCTTTGCTTGGGAAATTGTAGAAAGCCCACTATTTTGTTCTTGAGTAATTCTAGTGTAAGTATTCTATATATTTGTGAGTGGCAACTAGTTAAATATTTCAAACCCCAAATCATTTCATATGTACCCGTGTGTTTTATTTTAAAGGTACATCTCAGTGTAAAAATAAAAACTGGGTAAATAGATTGGCTGTGCAAAATAAAAAGAAAGGAAGACAGATACACTAATAAACAATACCAGTTAAGCAAGGTACTGGCCTTCAGAATATGTTGGCACTTTATACATACTGTATTATTATTAATAAATAAATATAATGAAAATGGTTAATTAAAGAAATGGCTCATTGTTTACTAGAACCAGGGTTACCAAATCACTTGAAAATAAATTCACGGTTCGAGCTAGGGCTGCACTGGTTTCAGTTTTTTTTATAACTTTTTATTTAAGTTGTTTTATGATTTTTACACAAATAATAAGTAAGACAAAATAGGAAACATAAGAAAACAGAAAAAAACACACAGGAAAAAGAAAAAATTATACAGTTGAGAAACTGAAGTATGCAAGATTGTGGATATGATTGACTAAATACAATGAAATATCACAGCGTCATAAGGTTTCACAAGGTGCAGACCCACTCTACATCAATGTTTGGAGTGTGGTATCTGGGTGGTATTGATTTAGGAGGTGTAGGCCTAAAGTATCGCAGAAAAATTGAAAAATTTAAATGGGGAGGACTTAGCTGCAAATAGGCCCTAATCGAGGAACGTAATTGTGTCCATTCTCTGCAGCCAAACTGCGCATGTTGTGTAGGCGCTCTGGGCCCCTAAATTCTGGAAGGTCATAGTGATTACGTTGTTGTATGGATGTTGGGAAAATGGTATATCCAATTCGTCCATATCTTATCATAAGCTGATTTGCTGTGATTATGTTTAGCTGACATATATTCCATTCTTCGTATGTCTTCCACTTTATCTTGTACTTCAGTCATAGTAGGGGCTAATCTTTGTTTCCACTTTGAACATATAAGTCTCCGAGCTGCTGTGAGTATGTGGTTCATTAACCTTTGGTCTGCTTTGGGATTCCCCTCGAGGGGTTTACCCAGTATATATATCCAGGGATCAAGTGGTATGTTCCGAAAAAGCACCCTGCTTAAAAGTGTTGACATCCTTTCCCAGTATGGGACGATTATGGGGCAGTACCACATTAGATGTGCTAATGTGCCTCGTTGTTTGCAGCCTCTCCAACATCTATCCGTTGTGGTAGGGTATATGACGTGGAGTTTATCCGGGGTGTAGTACCAATTAAGTAGGATTTTGTATACATTCTCTTTATATCGAACACATGTGGAGGATTTACACTGGTTTCAGTTTAACCTAAACATATTTAATACAAAATGCATTTTATATAGGTGTCCCGGAATTTTCAAGTGATCTGGTAATCTTACACCTCTGACTTTGAGTCCTGGCTTTGACTCCTTGGAGCCAACATTCTATGTAAGTTCTATTGTAAGTTCTATGGCACAGTGACTCCTGCTATCATAATGCTGTGCTTTATAGAGACAATATCAGTGAACCCTACATAAATCAGTATGAGGAAACTAGTCTGAAGATTTTGTACAGCCAGCACTGAAAGAGCTGGGAAAAGGATATTGTCAGTGAAGTATTATCTTCATATAGTTTAATAACCCTAAAACATGTACTGTATATATCAGAAATCTATAGTGCTGTTGTTTTTATGTTCTTATTAGATATGAATCATAATGAAACTCTTCTCTCCTGTAGGTCCTGATGATTCTTTCAGAAAATATAGCCAGCTTTCTTCCTTATCTCCATTTCTTTCCTAATTCATGTATATGTGTGCTGTAAATGAAGCAGCATTTTCTTCCTGGAGAATACAGTCTCATTTGACCAAGTACAGCAAAGTCCTGTAAGTAAATATTATTGTGCTTAATCTTCCTGGACTTGGATATGCATAACTATGGAACCACAGAGCACTTAAGCATGGAAATGGGAAAGAATATCTGAAATGCCTGAAAAACCGAAATAAACAACAACACATTGAATTAAAGTGGAACAGGAAAACAGTGGCATTGCACATGTGAGAAAAACTTATACTGTATTTAGAGTTCATGTCAGAAGTATGCTGCAGTTTGGCACTTTAGTAGGCCCCCATAATGAATGTAATATATAAGGGCTCATTTATTAAAATAAGTGCAGTCCACCAAGCTTTATATGCCCAGAATTCCAGCATAACAGAGGATGATGCAAACTGGCACTAAATGTTGCTTCAGATCATTAATGGGCAAAATTCTGTGGAAATTTCCTGCTTGCAGGCATATGTTTTGCCTGCAACCTGAGGGCACCCTAAGGGAGTGCACATTTTAAAGGGTTATTCACCTTTAAATTAACTTTTAGGGGCACATTTACTAAGGGTCGTATATCAAGGGTTATTTGGCTTTTTATTAAGCAACTCTCCAGTTTGCAATTCCAGCAATCTGGTTGTTAGGGTCCAAATGACCCTAGCAACCATGCATTGATTGGAATTATAAAGTGGAATATGAATAGGAGTGGGTCTGAATATAAAGAGGAGTATTAAAAAGTATATGAAAGCTGGAAAGGGTCAGGAGAGGAAGGTAAATAATTCAAAAACTATAAAAAGAAAAAAATGAAGGCCAATTGAAAAGTTGCTAAGAATTAGCAATTCTATGAGATACTAAAAATAACATAATAAAAAATGAAAACCATTTATAAATTGTCTCAGAATATCCCTCTCTACATCATACTAAAAGTTAGCACAAATATGAACAACCCCTTTAAGTCTTAGAGGAAAAGGAAAATCTTTTTCACTCGGAGTACCAAAATGTTACCCCCTTTCCTTCCCATAAATAGAATTGCTAGGTTTGTTCACCTCTTGTTAGGAGTGCAGCAATTCAAACTTCTCCGGATTCACTGTATTTTGGCACCCCCAGTGATAAGGGTTTTCCTTGTCCTTTATATGCAATAAGGTTTGCCCCCTGCCTGGTATTTTTCTGGCCTGACCAATAAAAAATAACGTCCCTTTATGCTGATGTTATTAATAGGTAAGAAAGATAAATATATTGTGCTTTCAGAATGAGCAAGGTGAATTTTAAACTCTTATCTGGGTAATAGGGTCTTACTTTAAGGTTACCAAATCAGTTGAACATTCAGGGGCACTTCGAGCATATGCAGCTAGAGGGTCTGAATTGACTGCAATTGAATTTAAATGCTATCAGTGCATCCCTGCAACATGAATTTATTAGAGGTGTTCCTGAATTTTCAAGTGATCTGGTAACTTATGCTTCTTAAGCTACCATTTCACAACTACCAATAAAAACAGGCAATGGTTTCAATCTAAAACTGGAAAATGAATTGGAGTGTGTCTCTATAGAAAACTTAAAGTTTATTTATAAAGGTTGCACAAAATATTTATGCCAAAATAAGGTTTATTTATAAGCTATGTTGTTCTAATGTGGGAATCAATGCCAGGCCATGACCTGCAAGCATGAAAATAATCTAATACAAAAAGTTAATTGCAATATGAATAAAAGTTTGTAGTAATATCATTGTAGTTCTGCTTAAAATTGGTTTGATAAGTGATTAATGCAGTTGCACAACCAACACCTTTTATTCACCCTAGAATTTTTGCATGTGCCAGTGCATAGGCTAGTATGGTTTCCACTTGCTCTACAAAGCTGTTAAACACACCTTGGTAATATATCAGAAGGGAAAGTGGTGAATGCTTTGATAACTAAGCCAGAATGTTTACATTTATTCAGCTATAAACACATTCTGAAGAACTGACATGGTTGGTGATAAATATATCAAATCCTTAAAGTGATACTTTAGAATTCCTCCATTGGAATTCTAATAAACCAGGCCAAAAAACTTAAATGGAAAAACTTTCAATATATCTTATAATTATTATTCTTCTTTATTTATCTAGGGCAATGTATTTTTGCCTCCTTATTCATGTCTACTATGGTAACTATGAGAGGTTGCAAAGCCACAGCACATATAGTCTTACTATATCCTTTATATCCTTTATTTTGTTAGCCAGATTCAACTAATATGTCCTGCAATACAGGCACTAACAAGTATATGAAAATGGCAATTAAATTATCACAGGTAGAAACATGACAGCCATTGCATACTCCTATCATCCACATATATTTGTATTGTAACTAACTAGAGTACCAGCTCAATCAATTGAAATCAGAAGGTAATGTGAAAAGTGTAAAATGAATGACAGACTTTAGTAGACATCACAATTATCATCTTCTACATTTAAAGTGAAAAATTGCAATTTACATCTGAAAGATCTAAATCCCTTAAACTATGTTCCTTGGCATTGCCGTTGGCTCCAGTTTTTTTATAGAATTGTCTGGATTCCTCTTGCAATCCCCTTTGAGTACCATTACAATTATCTGTAAGACCATAAGTATGCTCCATCCCGATGACTCTGAGATTATCATTAGACTTCTATTATTGCATTCTGTCTTCCATCTACTTTATTGGGCATTGTCTTGACTTGTGGTTATTCATTTGCCATTTTTCTGATTCTAACTATCTTTGGCTCAGAGCTACAGTGCACACCAAATCTTACTTAGAAGAACCACATTGAGTTTTGGGGGCAGATTTATTAAGGATCGAGTTGTGTTCTCCACGAAAATTTGAGTTTTTGATGTTATTTTTTTGGTCAAAAATCTCATTTTCGGGTAAAAAAAACCTTGAATTTTTCAAGATTTATTATACCATGACCCTGGAAATAGTTTGAATCCACCATCTAAAACCTGTTCAGGTCACGACGGAGTCAACGGCAGAGGTCCCTTGAACCATTTGAAGATGTTAATTGCCTTCATGATATTTGAGTTTTTTTCTGAGGGTTTTGCCAGAAAACTTGATCAATTCGAGAGATTCAAGTTTTTTTTTTATAGTTTTTTGGGTTTCGCAACTAGAACTCGCTGAATCAAGTTTTTTCCATTTGAGTTGTTCCTTAAATAAGAAACCATTCCAGTTGTGAGTTCATTCGATGTATAAAAAAACTTTAAAATTTGACCTTTGATAAATAACCCCCTTAATGTCAAGATGTTTGCTGGGTGGGAAATGTAAACAAGATATAATAAATTTCATTAACTGTTGAAAAGAAGCAGATTAGCAAAGCAGAGGTCAAGGGAGTCATTTAGAGCTGCTGAATGTTCTTCTGCAAGTCCTCAGCACAACTTCATGCAGTTGATTAACTGCGCACACATTTTTAGGGGAACATACAGTGGTACAAGATGGCACCCTTGAACTCTGCTGGGTTAGTCTGCTTTTAATAATACAGGGCAGATTTGGGGAAATCATAAACTGGTTTATCGAATTTTCATGAATTTGTGGAAGATAGTTGTGATAATTTTCATTTCTGTGCATTTTCAAACAATGTAAAAATTGCAGCATTTTAATTTTTCGTAAACAACATGATTGTTGGCACATTGGTTTCTCATTAGGTCTGAGTCTGCGTGATTACAGAAATGATGCCATTAGTACCATAAATATTTTGAGACAAAGAGCATACTGTATTTGTAAAACTTTGAGTTAGAGGAATTATTTTTCAGAAGTTATGGAAATGGTTGCTATGGGCAACATCAGTGGTAATGTTTTTCTCAGTGTGATAAATAGGGCCCATAGTGTATTAAGGGTTAAAAAAGGTAATGGAAAGGCAATATACCGAGTTACAGAAATGGACTGTTAACCAGGCTGCCACAATGCTTAAACATATGGAAATAATGGTCAATTTGTGCCCAATTTTAAGGTTTATTTGCATTTGATGTTAATTGCAGGTAAAGTTGTTGTATTGTGTTAGCCAGTAGAAATGTTACAGGGAAACCTGTTTGAAATAAAAAATAAAGTGGCATAAAGGTGATACCTTTATTGGCTAACTAAGATAATCATAGCAAGATTTTAGTTCCTTTTTCAAGCTGATACCGGTAATAATAATATTTAAATATATTGATAGATTTTATGCAAGGTTCCTTATTTCATATGACATCATAGCATGATTAATAGGACTCATTTTACTGGTCATCTATCTAAAAGCAAATATCTTATTGGCTGCTATTGGTTACTTCTCTCCCTCCTTTTCTTTTTATGCTCATTGCTTACTTTAACCATCTCTTTTTGTATTCCTGCAAAAAAAACACATGTGGCCCATAAATAACAAGCATATGCAACTACCCCCTGTTCTTGCATTGATTAAAAGATTTGGCTCCTCACCCCTGGGATGTCTCTGTACTGGTAGACTTAGAGGAAAGATTGTGGTATTAGCAGACTTATGGGACTTACTGTTAAAACAAATATGCACCTGTCCTGCAAAAAGTGGCATATTGTCAGTGTAATTTAATAAAAGTGGAGTTTTGTTAGCTCATTCTGTATGTGATGTCATCATGTCTGCCAAAATGTGGCACTTTTAAATTATTCATGATAAATTGGTATTTTCAGAAATGAAGCAACGCTGGAGCAGTGTCAATGAAAAGCAAAATTGTATAACCCTAAACTTTACTGATAGAACATTAAGGGGCAAATGCATCAAGGGTCGAATATCGAGGGTTAATTAACCCTCGATATTTGACTGGGGAATGAAAATCCTTCGACTTCGAATATCGAAGTCGAAGGATTTTGCGCAAATTCTTCGATCGAATTATCAAAGGAATAATCGTTCGATCGAACAATTAAATCCTTCAAATCGAACGATTCGAAGGATTTTAATCCAACGATCGAAGGATTATCTTTCGACCACAAAAAGTTAGCCAAGCCTACGGGGACCTTCCCCATAGGCTAACATTGAGTTCAGTAACTTTTAGGTGGCGAACTAGGGGGTCGAAGTTTTTTCTTAAAGAGACTGTACTTCGACTATCGAATGGTCGAATAGTCGAACGATTTTTAGTTCGAATCGAAGTCATAGTCGAAGGTCGAAGTAGCATATTCGATGGTCGAAGTAGCCAAAAAAACACTTCGAAATTCGAAGTTTTTTTTCTTCTATTCCTTCACTCGAACTTAATGAATGGGCCCCTAAATATAACATTAATCACTAAGCTTGAATATAACTTGTAATACATGTACCCTTTTGTCTGCATGTATGACTCTATACAGAAAAATATTCTCTTAGATATTTTTGCAAGCTGGGCTAAAATATTATCTTATTTTATCAAATGTTTGGTTCCTTTACTCATTAATGACATTTAAAACCACCAGTGTCATCCATTTTATGGTCCTATAAAACATAGGCACTGATAATAATGTTAGCCTCCTTTAAGAATTTGCATATGACATTTTAACATTTATAAATACAACTTTTGAGACACATAATAATGGAACATAATCCCCATAAATCTGTAATGCCTGAGTAGTAAACAAAAAGGCATATTAAACTGCCACCAAATTCCTCAGTCAAATCGAAATGCTTGTGAGCGAGCTCAGGGGCTCCTTATGGTTATGTCTCCCCTCTCAGCATTTATGAGAGAAGTCTAGGAGGTCAAGAGAAAATAAGCGTAAGTCAAATCTAGAATCTAAAAAATAAACAGCAACATCTGGCAAACCACTTCCTCTCTGATTCATAGGGAATGGCGTAGTTCTCTAGTATGTTCTGAAAAGTGTTTTCTTTGGCTTTTGTACCATCCATCATATGAAAACCTCTGATTAAAAAATATTGTTTTATTATTATGTTATGCTTAGAGACTTGTGGATGACCATATATATATATTTATATATATATATATATATATATATATATATATATATATATATATATATATATATATATATATACATTGTTCAACTATAGCACAGCACCCGACACTTATTGATCATCAGATAGCGTGTGCGGACAGTGGAGGCTTATATATATATATATATATATATATATATATATATATATATATATATATATATAAATAAATATATATATATATATATATATATAAGCCTCCACCGTCCGCACACGCTATCTGATGATCAATAATTGTCGGGTGCTGTGCTATAGTTGAACAATGTATATATATATATATATATATATATATATATATATATATATATATATATATATATATATATATTTAATAATGAGGTAAAAACTGCGCTTAGTCCAAATGTGACAGGGGAGATGAGCTGCACCAATATTCAGTTAATGGATCCACTTATCCACGTTTCAAAAAAAGTTCATAGGGGTGATGGAGGTGCACTGAAGATACTCGGGGGAATCCTATAGGAACAAGAATAGACAAAGCCTCTATGGTGTATTATCCTTTGTATGCAAGGCAAGCTGTTGAATGGCAGTTCTACTCACATTTAGAAAGAGATCGTATCGCAGAAAGTAAAAGTACGTCGGATCTGTTGCCGTCGTTTGTGTGCCTGTTAGGTTAAGAGTGCAGAATAGTGTAATACCTCACAGTACGTTTTGGAGATTTCGCCGATAATGCGCTTACCTGGTATCGCTGTAAGATTAGCGTGTAATTCAATGTCAGTGTGGATGCGGCTGGTAGCAGATCCCTTCAAGCCGGCTGCTTTAAGGTTGGTGCTCCTACGCTGACAGGAAAGGTTAGTTTTTCTCAGGTAGCGGTCAGGCTTTTCTCCCAAATGCCAAAGTCGGCGTTCTCTCCCACGTGGTTTGGCGATCCGGTTGCAGTGTGATTTGGCGATGTCTGCAAATGTCTTTAAAGGATTTGTTTGTCCAAGTGCAATACTTAGAAAATAGAATTCAGGGCACGTTTTGCCTTATTAGAAATTCAATTTATTCATATAAAATAGTTACAGGCCCAACGCGTTTCGTATCCAGTGATACTTCATCAGGGGCTAATTTCCCATACTCCCTCTTGGAAGGTTTTTTATCCCCTCTGTTGGAGGTTCCTTTAATTAAAATTCCAACCAATTAAAATTCCATTCGTTTAGTAACATTGTGCATTGGATAAAGCACACTTTGTATACTCATATATTGGCATTGTGCAATGACTAAAACACACTTTAAATAGTCACATTAAAACAATCAGTCTTTTAATATATATATATATATGGTCACCCACAAGTCTCTCAGTTAGCCCCCAGCACTCTCAATATATAACCCCCCTGAACATTTCTCCCCCCAAAGACACTTTATTTTTTTACTTAGGATAGGACTGACGCATGGACACTGCCTTGACGGGGCGCGTCAGCTTATGCATGCTTTGTACAAACTTTGTAACTAAAGTATCTTTTTTTAAGAAAGTTACAGTTCAGTTGTGCAAGAATATTTTTCCAGAGGGTTATATATTGAGAGTGCTGGGGCTAAATTGTTTAGTATGTAAATTAAGCCTTGCCCACGTGCACCCAATAAGAAAGGTGAGGAGCGACATCACCACAATTTCAGCTTGTTTCGTTTTAAAAAAACTATATGTATTTTTTTTTCAAAGCTCTAAAAATATGTTGATAGCAATTTTCACCTTATCGATAAGCCTTCTGTAATCTTTCTAAAATATTCTTCTTCTAGAACAAGCATAGGACCACTGGTCCTGCGATATAGCTTCTAGTACGCCACCAAGTCTCCAGTTACCTATGAATGTTCTCTGAGATGAACCCTCAATCACCCCTCAAAAAAAAAAAAATATCTGAAATTTGTCTGTGATATAACATCTGTACAGTTTAACTCTGCTTTAGATCGGCAGACATGAAAAGGAAAACATTAACAGCCATTAAATATACAAACCGGCAGACATATCCCTACAATAATACTGCTATAACTCATTCTTTATCCCAGAGGTGAATGCTGTATAGCCAGGGAACTAAACACATGCAAAAGAATTTACTCACTCAACTCTGCAGTCTCTAGAGAATGGGAACAATACAGCTAGTACAGAATTAATGATATTTGAAAGCAATTTGTTTGCATGAACATTTATATAGGGGGTTGAAATGTATTGTTTTAAGGGGGTTTTGTTCTGCTAACCTGTGTAACCTGTATGTAAACAATTCAACATGTACAGATTTGCAAACCCGTGACTTCGCCTTGTTGGCTGCCAGAGGAACAGAAGAAAAGGTACCGGCACTCGTGGCAAATTCCTGTCTGTTTAAGGGAAGTGCCGACTTCCCAGAGTGTGTGCACCTGGTTTATACATCTCTGAAGGGCTCGAGTGTGCACGTGTTTCACTTGCTACGCCTGCCAGAGGAAACCAATTGGGAGCCAATCAGCCTAGGTCTAAATGTAAAAAAAGGTGCGCTAATATTCTTATTGCGCCTTATACATACACCTGAAATGAAAGAAAAACTATATATGGAGTAGTACGTTCAGCACTTGTTGAAAATAACTCAGATGTTAGAACTACTCACAATATGGGTCATCAAACAGGAGCGTGTAAAATGCTTTCCCGTAGCAGGATATATACGATGTAAAGCTGTGCGGTAGTTCTAAAAGGAAGAAAGGCTACAGATGGTGAAGAATCGTCGGGAATCCAACACAGACCCTGCGGGTCCTAAAAACTTACCAGACAGCTGCAAGGTAAAGCGTTGAAAGGACCGCAAAGGAGCCGCTCGATGTTAGCGTGTTCTCTTAGACGCTGTTAAACGCCGGTCTTTAAGTGAAGGCAGCCTCTATATCAAACTTTTATTTCAGTAATATACAAGGGCCATGTATATTACTGAAATAAAAGTTTGATATAGAATTACTCTCCCCTTGAATTACTTATCTAAACTTTATACTGCACCGGAGGCGACCTGACTAACTGTGAGAGAAAGAAAGGGATACGGTATCGATCGAGGACGTCAATCACATCAGCAAGGCTGCCTTCACTTAAAGACCGGCGTTTAACAGCGTCTAAGAGAACACGCTAACATCGAGCGGCTCCTTTGCGGTCCTTTCAACGCTTTACCTTGCAGCTGTCTGGTAAGTTTTTAGGACCCGCAGGGTCTGTGTTGGATTCCCGACGATTCTTCACCATCTGTAGCCTTTCTTCCTTTTAGAACTACCGCACAGCTTTACATCGTGTATATCCTGCTACGGGAAAGCATTTTACACGCTCCTGTTTGATGACCCATATTGTGAGTAGTTCTAACATCTGAGTTATTTTCAACAAGTGCTGAACGTACTACTCCATATATAGTTTTTCTTTCGTTTCAGGTGTATGTATAAGGCGCAATAAGAATATTAGCGCACCTTTTTTTGCTGATCATTTTTACTGAGAGTGGAAGTGTGGTTCCACTATTTTTGGTGCTGCTCTCCCCATAGGAACTTTGTGTTAACAGCGCAGTCTCCACTTAATTTCTTTTTTATCTATTAGGTCTAAATGTAAATAGGTCTCTGACATACAGTATAAGAACGCATGGCACATCTTACAAGGAAATCATGCATGGTACAATGTATGATTCATATAATGCAAACTTTAAAGAGGAACATCTCCTGCCAACTAACATACTCATCACAGCAGGTCCTTCCAGCAGATGCGAGGATATTCTTTCGGAAAAAAAGATGTTTCATCTTAAAATGCAGAAAGGGTTTTTTACAGTGAGAGATGTGAAGTCATACAATTCTTTACCCAAGGCTGTTGTACTGGCTGATACATTAGATACATTTCAAGAAAGGACTGGATGTCTTTATAGCACTTGTGTTCTTTTGTGTTGCAGTATTACACATAGGACCACTTACACCACACGTTACTAGGCAAAATTTTTTATCATTAGGTTATAATGCGACCTCGAAACATGGAATCAATGGTGTCGGCATGCTGGTATCAGTGCCACAATCTATGGTACTTATAGAGTTAAACACAGTACTTAGCAATTAGAATATATTAGGTTATCCTCTGGAATCGGGAGAAAGATTCTTTGTACTGGAGGTTCCACTTGGTATAGTAGTTGCACTCTACTCAGCCTCATAGGATTAAGGCTGGGGCACAGTATTGGGATTACGAATAGCCTGTTCCTGATGTCCCCTCTACAATCATGTAATGTATAATATATGGGCTAAAAGCACAACATTTACTTCAGTTTTAGTTAAATGTGTTTGAAAATGACCCTTACAGTATTCTGAAGAGACCAGCACTAAAAATATATGTATGTATTTTATTGTGAATGCAATTTTTGCAGTATGTGGTTGATTTTAGTGCCTTGTCCACACCAGGTTAATTATCCTTGGTATTTATGCTGCCTCTAAGTTACATGTGACATATACTTAGGACTGGTTAGTATTTGACAGCGCTGGTTAGCGTAGATACTGTATGGCCATATCACTTAAAATCACATTTTCCTGAATCAAGAACAGTGATTTTTTAGTGATATAAATAAATTAAAGGGGCAGTGTCCAGAGCTACTGTATGACTGAAACAGAAGACCTCACAGAATAATGAATGACTAAGAGGATGGTGTCTGCAGTCAAAAAGTGCAAGAGCCTTGTCTTTCCTTGCTTGTAATTTCTTTTTCATTTTCAAATCAATGTCTTGAGACTTTGCCAGAAAACTTTCACATCTGATGAACTTCTATGGTGCCATAAATGGAAAGGAAATAAAAAACATTGTGGCTTATTAATAAATGTATCTTATGTATGTACACTGCAGTTAAAATGTCCTTATATAGGTCATAGATTTATTATCAGAGAACTGATAATCTACAGAGTGCAGCCCCCACCAAATCACTAGATCTGCTTACATAGAGACAAAGCAATATATTATTTTTCTAGGGATGACAGATTTGCATAAGAAGTGGAGCCTGATTTTACTCAGACAAAAGTTCAACACATCAAGACATGTCTAATCTCTCATAGGCAGATTCTTTGAGAGAATAAAAAAAGAATATTGATATTATCATAAAGAACTGTGACATGGATGGTTCAATAGCAATAATAGATTGTTCCTTTTACTTTAATGAGGCAACTAGTGGATATTAATGCAAACTACACAATCCCTTGAGCCCGAGTCATGGTTTCATGCATTATTAGAGGAGTTACTTATTTTTGGTAATGGTCTGTGGAATTGCTGATGGAAGAACTTAATACTGATAAGCCAATCCATCCCGCCTTCTTCCCAAAACACACAAGGGATCTGAGAATGTCAGACGGATAATAGCAAAATCTTTAAATGAAGGTTTGTCTGAATATATTGATTTCCATTTTGCTTGTATTGCAGTCATTACCTTTGTGCTGAAAAGATACAAGCCATTTTCTACAAACATTGGCTAATATTACATGAGAGAGAAGTGTCATAGTTAAAACTGATGACTTGCATACAGCTATTCATCATCACAGTTGCAGCATATAACTTAATTTTGAGACCCTGATGTCCAGGCCCCTTCTTTTCCCGCCCCCCCCCGCTTCCTCTATAGTTACGCCAGAAAAATAAATCTACCTTGATTTCTTTTTCAAGATGGCACTGAGCCATAGCACTGAGCCATAGTGCTGGTGTTGGCATTTCTGTATCAGTGCCAAAATCTATGGCACTGATACAGGATTGAACACAGAACTTAGCATTTAGATTAAATCATGTTACCTTCTGGAGTCGGAAAGGAGATTCTTTGTAACATAGTAAGTAACATAGTAAGTAAGGTTGAAAAAAGACACATGTCCATTGAGTTCAACCTTTTTTTTTTTTTTTTTTTATTAACTACCTATCTGCTAGTAACTAGTAACCAGTATTAAAAAGTTTTGAACTAAAATACAGGTATTTTTCCTTAAAATCTGGGTGAGATTTGTGAATAGTGATGGGCGAATTTATTCGCCAGGCGCAAATTTGCGGCGAATTTGCGCGATTCGCGGCAGGCGAATAAATTTGCAAAACGCCCGCGAAAATTCGCGTCAAAAAATTTTTTCTCGAAAAAAACGGACGCCTGCGTCAAAACGGGCGCCGGCGTCAAAAACGAGACGCCGGCGCCGTTTCGCCAATTTTTCGCCGTTTCGCGAATTTCGCGCGGAATTCGCGAATTTTTCGGCGAAGCGAAACGGCGCAAATTCGCCCATCACTATTTGTGAATAATGCCTATTATGTCTCCTACCTACTCCTAAAAGCCCAGTTTGAAGGTCAGAAAGGGCTTTGGTGGGTGTTAAAATGAAAATGTCTAAAAACTACAGGACTGGACTTAGATTTGTCACCAAGACACAAATACAAACAAAAGCAAATACACACAGACAAGAAAGGTTGAATTAGCACATGTCATAGCATGTGAGCAGTAATGCAGCATCTAAGCTTTAACCCATGTTACTGAGCATTAACCCACCTTTTATATCTTGCAGTTGATTCAAAGGCAATTGTGTTCTCAAAATGGGGTGATTTTTCAAATGTTTGTTGGGAGCCAAATTGAATCAACTCACCTCTTTTTTACCCGTCATTTGCAACATGTCTGATTCACTTTTGACTATTTTCATTAGATATAGGGACTTAAACTGTTAAGTAATTCTATTCTAAATTACTCTATATTATAAATTACTACATAGTAACATAGTAAGTAAGGTTGAAAAAAGACACACGTCCAAGTTCAACCTTTTCATTTTTTTTTTTATCTGCCTAACTGCTAGTTGATCCACAGGAAGGCAAAAAACCCATCTGAAGCCCCTCCAATTTGCCTTAGAGGGGGAAAAATTCCTTCCTGACTCCAAAATGGCAATCGGATTAGTCCCTGGATCAACTTGGACTATGAGCTATTTCCCATAACCCTGTAACTTGAGTTACTCTTGTTACAGTTATTGCACTCTTCTCCGCCTCAAAAAATTATTTGAATTTGGCAAAAAATTAAGCATGCGCTAACACTTTTTATATAGGAACACTTCATATTCATCAAGGGCATATTCATCAAGGGTCGAAAAAAAACTTCGAAATTCGAATTCAAAAAGACCAACCGAAATTAAGTTAAAGTTTTATTTTGGTCGAATAGATGCGTTTTCGATCGAATAGGTCTGTATTCGGCCGAATTCGAATCGTATGAATTGAAGGAATAGCGCATTCATAGTTACATAGTTACATAGTTAAATTGGGTTGAAAAAAGACAAAGTCCATCAAGTTCAACCCCTCCAAATGAAAACCCAACATCCATACACACACCTGTCCATACTTTCACATAAATTCTATATACTCATATCTATACTAACTATAGAGCTTAGTATCACAATAGCCTTTGATATTATGTCTGTCCAAAAAATCATCCAAGCCATTCTTAAAGGCATTAACTGAATCAAGAGGGGGGTTGTGGGTGCACTCCTAAGGCCATATAAAAAAATATATAAATACAATAATCCCCTGTCTAACAAAAGAAAAACAGGGTTTTTTGTTACAAAGTTATGATCATAAAATTGGTAAGCCGCCATACCACGTCAAGGTAAACCCCATACGGCGGTCCCTAACCTGTTTACCTGCGATCAAAATTTAAAACCTTGGTTTCAATCTGGACTAGATCCTCCCCCGCCACCTGCATATGCGGCCTTTAAAGGGGAGACTGCCCAGACCAACGCCCATTTAAAAAAAAATGTGAATGTGAAGAGACTATAATGAAGGAAAAGTAAAGTTGTATATATAAGTGCACACTTGTGTGTGTATGTGTGTGAGTATAAGTACAGGTGTGAGTATAGATTTAGAGGGAGATGAAAAAAGAAAAGCTAAATGTGGAGTGTAATAGGTGTAATGTGTGTGGGTCTGTGCAAGTGTTACCTAGTGATAAGTGCAACAAATATAATGAGTGTCTCACAGGCGTTGGTGATAAAATGGCCAAAGCCTCCCCAGCCGCTAGCATTTGTGGCTTTTAAGGGAGAGAAACTGCCCAAACCAAGGATTAATAAAAAGCAACAAGGACATAGGGCCACCGTTAATTCAAAGGGGTGGGTATGAGGGTGCACTAACCACATGAAGCTTAGCCACAGCTTCCGCCGTATGGGGTTTACCTTGACGTGCTATGGCGGCTTACCAATTTTATGATCATAACTTTGTAACAAAAAACCCTGTTTTTCTTTTTTTAGACAGGGGATTATTGTATTTATATATATTTTTATATGGCCTTAGGAGTGCACCCACAACCCCCCTCTTGTACCTGAAATGTAGCCGGAAGCTGTAGCTAAGCTTCATGTGGTTAGTGCACCCTCATACCCACCCCTTTAAATTAACGGTGGCCCTATGTCCTTGTTGTTTTTTATTAATCCTTGGTTTGGGCAATTTCTCTCCCTCAAAAGCCACAAATGCTAGCGGCTGGGGAGGCTTTGGCCTTTTTATCACCAACGCCTGTGAGACACTCATTATATTTGCTGCACTTATCACTAGGCAACACTTGCACAGACCCACACACATTACACCTATTACACTCCACATTTAGCTTTTCCTTTTTCATCTCCCTCTAAATCTATACTCACACCTGTACTTATACTCACACACATACACACACAAGTGTGCACTTATATATACAACTTTACTTTTCCTTCATTATAGTCTCTTCACATTCACATTTTTTTTTTAAATGGGCGTTGGTCTGGGCAGTCTCCCCTACAAAAAGCCGCATATGCAGGTGGTGGGGGAGGATCTAGTCCAGATTGAAACCAAGGTTTTAAATTTTGATCACAGGTAAACAGGTTAGGGACCGCCGTATGGGGTTTACCTTGACGTGTTATGGCGGCTTACCAATTTTATGATCATAACTTTGTAACAAAAAACCCTGTTTTTCTTTTTTTAGACAGGGGATTATTGTATTTATATATATTTTTATATGGCCTTAGGAGTGCACCCACAACCCCCCTCTTGTACCATTAACTGAATCAGCCATCACAACATCACCCGGCAGTGCATTCCACAACCTCACTGTCCTGACTGTGAAGAACCCCCTACGTTGCTTCAAATGAAAGTTCTTTTCTTCTAGTCTAAAGGGGTGGCCTCTGGTACGGTGATCCACTTTATGGGTAAAAAGGTCCCCTGCCATTTGTCTATAATGTCCTCTAATGTACTTGTAAAGTGTAATCATGTCCCCTCGCAAGCGCCTTTTTCCAGAGAAAACAACCCCAACCTTGTGTAGTGTAATGTATTTGCTGCTATATATACGTTCATTGTACTTGGCGGCATATGCAAATTAGGCATCACTAGCGTAACTTCGCTTTGCTTGACGAATTAACGCTAGCGCAACTTCGGATTTTAGTGAATTAGCTGCACCCTGGCGAAACTTCGCCTGGCAAAGTGTGGCGAGGTGCGGCGAAGCCAATGCTGGCGCAACTTCGAAGGTAAGTAAATTTGCCCCATAGTGTTGCTTTTCAGCATTGCTGTCCCTTCAATGAAAGTTCCTGCTGTACTCACTGGACTGGAGAAGACTGAGACCTTCCCTGCTGCTACATTTCAGTGGTTATCCACTTCTCAAATGTGCTTGTTTAAAAGTACACAACTTTGCTGAAATGTCACAAGTAGTGGAAATAACAAGGTACAGTATAAGGGACAATCAGAAGAAGATAAACAAGGAATTCATAAAGGTCTGTTTTTTCCACAATATATCATCATAAATGAGCTTCTCTTCCATAACAGATCACTGGGAAGACATTTTAGGGTTTGAATCCTATAATAATTCATAGTTCCAAAGAATGGCAGAACATCATTTCTTAGAAATTAGCTCAGCTGGAATGAAAATATTAATGCAGCGACAGCCAAGAGACTTTTGTTTAAAGGGAAACTACACCCCATTTTGCATAGTGAAAGAAAATGTTATTCTAAGCAACTTTCAAATGAGGTATGGGATCCCTTATTATTCAGGAGCATCAAATTACAAGTCCCAAGTCCATTTTAAGCAAATAATTCAAATTTGTAAAAAATATTTCCTTTTTTTCTGTGATAATAAAACAGTAGCTTGTACTTGATGGCAAGCTGCATTGATCCATATAGGTGGCAAAACAATACTTTTGGGTTTATTTAATCTTTAAATGATTTTTAGAAGACTGAAGGCATGCGGATCCAAATAACAGAAACATCCCAGGTCACAAACATTGCAGATAATGATGGGTAAATCTGTCACATTTTGCTTGACTGAAAAATTCACGAAATGGCAACATTTTACGAAACGCATTGACGTAAATGGGTGTTTTCTTGCCGCAGCTTTATCCAAACCGTGCATCTTTTTTTTTTTTTTTTTTTTTGCTGCAACTTTTTCAGTGCACAATACATTAGAGTCTATGGGGTTTTTTTGTGGCAAAAAGGATAATAGATACTATACTTGAATACATTTAGTATTTTAAATAGTTTTTCAGTGTTATTTGTGAATATTAAAAGCAGTATGAAAGCAGTATTTGCAGTTCAATCTAAATTTGCAATTTCACAGAATCACTTGGCATTCAAATTGATCTATAATTTTGTATATACCGTAGTTATAATTCTCCTTTCTTTCATGTCCTGCAATGTATAGGGCTCATTAACAATGCACTGTGAAGTGTTTCCCGCTGGGTAGGGCATTTTGCACATAGCCACAAGCCTCTTTGCTCCATTTCGTTGTGCAGAGACCTGCAGCTCCCTTCATTAATACAGTGTTGACGGCCCATAGGCGCTCCCCTCCCGCCCCCTACTTTCTGGTGCTTAGTGCAGAGAGCAGCAAGTGCTTCCCAAATGAGCACTCTTAGTGCTATTGCACTTATGCCCCCCCCCCCAGGGTCATAAATGACCCCTTATGTGTCCCAGGTCTAAAGGGTTTTAAGATGTTAACATGGGGGGTCTCATTCCTTAACGTGACATCACTTTTAGGGCCCTTGTAAACAGACATTTTGCCCTGCGTTCCCCTGCATTTCCCTGATCCTAATTTTCCTGCATTCTCATTGTTATGGGCATTCCACCTGTTCTGAGATGTGTGTTCTGCCAGTACAGGCCTGCAAGAAAAGACGGTTTCGTCCAGTCCTCCCTTTTGGAGAAACGCAGGAAAATTAAGTGCAGGGGAACGCAGGGCAAAACATCCATGTATAAAGGTCATTGATCTGTGTTTTTAGATTTATACTTTATACTATTTAATGTTATTTGAATGCATGTATATACTGTAACACAACCATTTTTTTATGAAGGATAATATTTTGGTAGTAGATTCTGCATTCTGTAGAGAAGACTGCTAATATAAACGCTGCAATTGTTTGACTGCAATCAATCCACCCCCTTAGAATTTTTATGATGAACCTGTGCTGCCTGTCATTGGCTTTAACTGAAACCACCTCTCTCACCTTCAGATAAAACTGGTGACATGCTACTGAAGCAGTTGCATATTGTATAATTTGCATAGTGCCTGCATAGTGCTAAAGACAATATGGTAAGGGAACATGCCAAAAATACTGAGAGTCTAAAAGTGAAGGGGAGCGAAACATCAAGTGTGGGTAATGTGTGGTGAAAGAGGTCCTGTCAATCTAGATATCGACTTTAAGTGCATAGTGAAAATCAGTAATAGCAGCCTTTTCAGTAATAACATGCCTTTAATAATAATGCTGAATTCACACAGTCCTCAGACAGGAAATGTGGATTTGTTTCTGTGTTGTGTTTCCTCAACTTTTCAGGATATGGGGCAAATTTGCTTAATGTTTTTTTTTTTTTTTAAATAGAGGCCTGTGAGCACAAGAACAAGTTGGTATCACTGACTATAGGGAGGAATAATTGGTAAAAAGATAAACAGTGATAGGTTGGTAAAACAAAGTCCCAAAGTGTGATTCTACTATACTGTATTTAAAGAATTTGGGGGAACAAATTGGTTTTAAAATACCCTGCAAGAAAATAAATACAGGCTGAATCAGTGAACAGAAAATTAAAAATTATCCTTATTCAATGAAATTTTAATGTGAAAATTGTCAGCGCTGTGCAATATGTTGGTGCCCTAAAAATACATGTTAATAATAATAATAATAATAATAATTGTTCAATAAGCCTTGGGAACCATTGTTTAGTCAAAGATACTGACTGCCCCATTCTCCAGAGACTGAAGCACACTAAGGGGGTTATTTACTAAACTTTTAAATTTATCTGGCCTGAGTTTTTGGAGCAAAAACAAATTTTTCGTGGAAAAAACCTAACTTTTTTTATACCCTGATGCTGCAAAATGCCTGAATCCTAAAAATCTGTCATATCAGACTTTTCGAGGTCTTTGATTTTTACAAATTTTATTAAGTTTTACATAAACAAGCCAGTTCAGTGTTGGATTATGAAAACTGTCGAGGTCCTGTATAAGTCAATGGGAGAGGTACCAATCTCAATTTGAAGTTGAGTTTAGTCGAAAATATATAAAAAAAATTGGTGTTTCAGGCACAAACCTGAAAAAAATCAAGTGATTCTGGAAAAAAGTTAGGAAAAAACAAACTATTCTGGTTTTCGCTCAATTCTATCAGGTTTTTTTCCCAATCCAATTAATTCAAGTTTTTCTTATTAATAAATAAGGTGAAATCAGGCATGGGAGTTTGGTTGTGGTTTTTTAAATAAAATAATGAGATAAATTAGGAGTTTAGTAAATTACCCCCTAGGATTTATTACTGTTACAGAGTGACTGCCTCATCATTCTGGTGCTTTTCTCCTCCCGCTGTTCTACCTGTTCCAGTTAAGTCCTAAGATCTAAATCTCTAAGCAAGTTTTAAGACTGGTAATTTGTTCCCATCCACTGCAAAGGTATGGACCATGGAGTTCCTTCTGCAATCATGCATACAGATGGAAAACTGTGTGTCACGAAAACGGAACACTCAACCACACATAAGTCTTGGGTTTGGCTATAAGGGGTTATACTCAGTCCCTCAATCACCTTACACACAGGTTAGACTAACGTCAGACACCCCCAAAACACACCAATACCCACAACTAGTGATGGGCGAATTTGCGCCGTTTCGCTTCGCCGAAAAATTCGCGAATTTCGCGCGAAATTCGGCGTCTCGTTTTTGACGCCGGCGCCCTTTTTTGACGCCGGCGCCCGTTTTTCGACGCCGGCGCCCGTTTTTGACGCCGGCGTCCGTTTTTCGGAAAAAAAAAATTTGACGCCGGCGAATTTTTTCGGCGAATTTTCACTGGCGTTTCGCGAATTTATTCGCCTGCCGCGAATCGCGCAAATTCACCGTGAATTCGCGCCTGGCGAATAAATTCGCCCATCACTACCCACAACATTCATTTGCTGCCACCATCTATCATTAACAGGCGATAGAAACCTAGGGGCCCATTTACTATGGGTCGAAGTGAATGTTTGAATTAAAAAACTTCTAATTTCGAAGTAATTTTTGGGTACTTCGACCATCTAATAGGCCAAATTCGACTTCGACTTTGATTCTAATTGAAAATACTTCACAAATTTAACCATTCGAAAATCTAAGTACTGTCTCTTTAAAAAACATCGAATTCGCACTTTGCTGAACTAGTTATGCAACATATAGATAGCAACTTTCCCTTTCTACACATACAAAGAGTTAATACACTTAGGCACAAGCATTCATATGGACTATGGAGTTCGTTAGAGCACAAGGACAAAATTATTTAAAATTATATTTTTAATATTACTGCAGTAACAGTGCATGTATATAAAAAGTATATTACAAAGAAGACATACATTAAAAAAGAATTGCAAAAACAGGAAATAAAATAAAAGGGAGTAAAAACACAAAGAAAACCTTAAGTACTTTACTAAGTTTAGAATTTCTTGTTGTGTCCTCTGACGCAAGAGTTAGGAAACAATAGGCATACAATCCATGGATATGGAGCCTCTTTGTATCACATTGGGTACTGGGTCTATCACCATTTTATTGTCTGCTGGTACATTACCCTCATTACCTTATGCATGAGGTAGGAGTGCCCAGGAACATGCAATTTACGACCCCCTGCAGGTGGTTGTTTTCAGGCAAGATTCCCCAATATGGGTACTTGCCAGTGCCAAATATTATAATAAAAACATGGGCATTCTATGATGCATATGTGGGCGGTCGAAATGGTACCAAACAGGAATGGTTTCACATGTTCCAGTCCCCCAGGAACAATCCCTCTTAACTGGTGGGTATAGGCTGGCCCTGTTTGGTATCATTAGGAAGCATGTGACCTCCTCATAACCAATATGTAAGTTATGAGAATGTGAATCCTATGACACAGGAGATATGGATACTTTCCTATAATCCAAAGAACTGACTGGCCCAGCTTCCTTGACCAAATGGTGTGACTCCAAATTGTCTCAGAGGGCAGATATGGATAACACCTTTGCATAGCCCCCCTGTGGAAATGTCTGATTAATGGTATCTTTGTGGACCTAAAAACCAAATGCCTCCAGTGTTAATCCTTTACAATGCCAGTGCTATACAACTCTGGCATGACACATGGCAATCAGTCAGCCCGTTAATGTTGCTAGGACTCATTATCCCAGATATTGCACCTAAAAACAGGAATTAGAAACAAGTAATATCCCTTTAAAGTCCTTGTTTTTAGTCCCTCTTGTTTTTAAGATACATAAATAATGATGTGATACAAAATACATTTTTTACAATGTAGGCAGCTTTTGGGCTTACCGTACCTTATTTCTTCAACTCATTCATGTTACAAATTTCTTTGTAAAAGTTAATCTCAGAATCTATAAAAGGCACTGGTGAAAATTCACAAAATGCACATTCATCATGGAGTGACATTAATGCCTCAACTCAATGCCCCTCTTTCTAAGAAAACCCTGTTTATGACCCTTAGGTATTTATATGTTTCTCTGCAGATGGTCTAAGATGTGCGTGTGTGTTGCATTAAAGGAGAAGGAAAGGTTAAAACTAAGTAAGCCTTATCAGAAATGTCCATCTAAATATACCAGTAAACCCCCAAAGTAATGCTGCTCTGAGTCCCCTGTCAAAAGAAACACATCATTTCTTTCCTTCTATTGTGTACACATGGGCTTATGTATCAGACTTCCTGTTTTCAGCTTAAACCTCATTGCCCTGGGCAAGAGCATGCTCAGTTTGCTCCTCTTCCCCCTCCCCTCCCTTCTCTACTGTAATCTGAGCCCAGAGCAGGGAGAGACTCAGGCAGGAAGTGATGTCACACCATGTTAATACTGCAGCTCCTATCCTAAACAAACAGAGAATTTCTAGAGCTTTTTACTCAGGTATGGTAAAACACTCTATAGAATAAATATAGCATTCTAGCTTGCACTTTTGCAGCTAATGTATTGGCAATAAAATTGCTCCGTAGCTTTCCTTCTCCTTTAAGCATTTAATACATTTCTTCTTACAAAAATCTGGGTTTGCACAGACATGCTTTCATATTAACGTGGGAACAAAGGGGATTCATCAACCAACAGACAGAACGTTATTCTGTTGTTGTTATTACCCCTGCTTTTCCACTCCACAAGCCCTTGTCACATACAGAAGGCGTATAATAATAATATATATAATACACAGTGGCATAAGTACTAGTGTCATAACATAGCATCTTATTCACAAGATGAACCTTCTCCACCTGTTCTGATATGAAAGCATTGGTCCAATGTTTCATGTGGGTTTCTTACCATGACTGTTTCCAAATGTTTCTAGGGCCACCTTACAATACCAAACTGTTGCTTAGCTTATTTCTTAAAGGGGTGCTTCACCTTTAAGTTAACTTAACTTAGTATGACAAATTCTAAACAACTTTTCAATTGGCCTTCATTTTCTTCTATTTTACAGTTTTTTAATTATTTGCCTTTCTTCTGATTCTTTCCAGCTTTCAAATGGGAGTCACTTAATCCATCTAAAAACAAATGCTCTGTAAGGCTACGCAATTATTATTATTGCTACTTTTTATTACTTGTATTTCTATTCAGGCCTCTCATATTCCAGATACTTATTCATATCAATGCATGGTTGTTAGGGTAATTTGGGCCTGAAAATTGCAAATTGGAGAGCTGCTAAATACTGTAAGAAGCGAAATAACTCAAAAACTAAAAATAATAAAAAAATAAAATTGTCTCAGAATATCACTTGCTACATCATACTAACGTTTTATTTAAAAGGTGAGAACCCCCTATAAGGCAACTCATCCTTTTGTCCCTACATCTTTTTACTGAAATCCCACCATCTTTATTTCACACCTTATAAGCAAAGGACATCTACCACTATCCTGCCTGGAGCTGTTGCATAGCATTCATTTTATGAGCCCCGACTGTCTTCTTGGTCTTGTATTTGAGGTTCCAAACTGTAAGGGACAGTGTAATGATAGAAATGCAGCTTATCAGGTTTGTGCTTTTAAACAGCTCATTGACCACTTACTGGGAACAGGGAGTAAAGATGCAAGGGTTTTCATTAGGAGTTCACCAAACTATTCAGTATTTGGATTGACTACTGGATTGAATCTGAATCCCATTTTACAGATTTGTGTGACTACTGAACTGAATCTGAATTTTGATTTATATAGGGTTCAGATTTGATTTGTCAAACTCTGGGATATGGCTGAATTCAAATCCTGCTAAAAGTGCTGTGGTATTGTCCAAACGGAATACGTGATTTGGTACATCCCTAGTTTGAATTTACAGTACAGTATTTAAATACACCTTGTAGATCTGTGTGTCGGGCACAGAAAAACATTGGCGAGTAGGCCATACAAGTATGTTCTTGAGTGTAAAGCTAGAGAAAATAAAAATATCCTTAAATGGAGGTAACATATTATTCAGAATGAGACAGAGGAGATTTGATTTAGATGGGAAAAGGAAATAGCTGAATGAATAGCTCAAGCTAATCCATTCATAGACTCTACTCCATTTCCAGACAAAAATAAATGATATATATTGTACCTGCCTATGCTTAATTATTAAGAAGGGAGTGTCACATCTTAATTTTCAATTACGCCACAAACTTTTACAACTTTCACGCAATGTGCTGCTAAGTACTACCACCTGGTTTACTGCACATCTCCTTTTGATTGCTTCTTCTGTTCTTTTACGAGAGTTTTGTATTCAAGCATTGCACAGATCCTCTTTGAACAGAAAAAAAAAACAGCTGGATCCATGACTAATGTGGAAATTGCTTTACCTTTGATGTACCTATACATGTGAAATAAACATCAAGCCTAAGCACAAAGTCATTTACCCCAACTAACATAAAAGTTTTGTTTTTAGTATACAGCCTATTTGATGAGAGAAAGTAAGTAATGAAAATACACACTTTCACTTTCTTCCTCTGCGTGACATGCACAGATTATTGCTTGCTATTAAATTACTATACTAAGGGACCTATTATGCTGGGTAAAAAGTAATTCGCTGAAATAAAATGCTAAAAAACCCATCTTAGATACAGTAAATGATGAATTTATCACGGTGTGTTCTATTTTATACTGTGCCAACACCAGCTTTGCCAAAATTATTTTACACCACTTCAGACCTTTGTAAGTAATTCTCAGCAGATGTTGTTCTAAGAAAAAAAAATACTCTGTTTATGCGGCAATGCCTGGCAATGTGTGGTGAATTTTGTTGCCGTTTTTTAAACCACATAATAAATCTGCCCCTAAATGAAAAGCATTGATAGAAATAAGAGGATGCTGAACATGGCTGTACTTTAAAAACAACTGTGTAAATGTTGCATTTTGATACAAGGTTCTTTTAAAAGGGTGGTTCACCTTTAAGTTAGCTTTTCGTATGTTATGGAATGGCTTATTTTAAGGAACTTTTCAATTGGTCTTCATTACTTAATAGTTTTTAATAGTTTCTTAATTATTTACCTTCTTCTTCTGACTCCCGGTTTTATAAAAGGGTCACTGACCCCTTCTAAAAACAAATGCTCTACAAATTTAATGTTATTGCTGCTTTTTATTACTCATCACTTAGGGCCTCTCCTATGCATATGCCAGTCTCTTATTTCAATCAAAACATGTAGGGTAATTTTTACCCCAGCAAACTGGAGAGCTGTTGAATAGTAATAAAAAAAGTAATAAAAAATTAAACCATTTGCACATTGTCTCAGAATATCAATCTCTGCATCATATTAAAACGTATATTAAAGGTGAACAACCACTTTAAAGTTTTATCATCATTATTCCTGCTAGGTAATACCTTTAATACCTTTTTCCTGCTAGGTAATACCTTTAAACTCTAGCTTCATGGTGCCACTTATCAACTGATAAGAAAAACAGATTTCCTCAAAGACAACCATGCAGTTTTAATTAGTTTATGTTACAAGGATTTTGTAAATTGGTTCATTTTAGCTTTTCTCTATTAGGACTGATTCAATTCAAGCCACATTGGTCTGATTTTTAAAATGTTTTTACAAGAGTTGGAGTATGAGCACCTGTCTTAATCCCTTTTTCTTCAGTCCAACTGGGTTTGAGTTACCAAGCAAATACAATGAAAACACATTTTGGAGAAATTCTTGTCTGCTTCAGTTCTGTTCAGGATTTCCTTATAAACCTCAATTGAGATCTCATGTGATATTCAAGGAGTTTGATGATACATTTTTCATCAATTGAATCTGTCCCTGAATGTGAACTGGATCTCTATAGAAAACAAATGCTACACGGTTACCTTGTTTGGCAATTGATAGGGGTTGGCCACCATGGTAAGAGAAACCCTAGCAAAAATGAAAAAACTAGGGCTTCAAAAGCCATAAAAATCATTGAAAATTAAGCTCCACTGGGGCAGGGACTGATGTGAATGATGTACCATCACTGTAAAGTGCAGTGCAAATCTGCTGGCGCTATACACATACCAGGAAATAAATACATTAATACAATAATACATAGCAAATGTAAGTTAAATACAAACCTCAGATAATGTTTGCAGGTAGATTTAAATGAACACGAGTAAAATCCAACCATATTATTTAAGATACAGATGAATAACTCATATGCAGAGGGTGGCAAGGCTCTTGCAGCCTACATAAATATTTATGTTCATTCTTTAGTGATGGATAATAGATACCATAAGGATAGATAAGGCTTTTGTAGTGCCACTACGGGGATCTCTCTCTGTAGGATATTATTTTAGCCTGATCTAGAGTTTATCCTTGAGTATTAGGGAAGCTCTGGAGTGTAACAGGTTAAGACTCATATATGAAAATCATTATTTTCAAAGTCCTAAAAATTACCAGGGTACCATCACTGCATAAATCTTGTGAACGTTTGCTCAATGAGAACACCCATTGGCAGTATAGACATACTGAATGAGGTCTTTCCTTTCAGAGCCTACAAGCTGGACTATATTGTATGCCTCTCACAAGCTATTTTAAGACATACCTAACAGCAGAAAGTTTTGTAGGGTTTCCCAAAACTTTGGTCATATGACCATATGAACATATACTGAAACTGAACAAACAAGGTGAGCACAACTTTCTCTTGTTTATTATAGTTCTACAGGAGCAGTGACCAGCTCCATGTTGTAGCTCCCACCCTTCCCAACTAAAGTCAGGTGATCCCACTGGTGTCTAATAAAAGTGCAGCCAAGTTTGGGAGTTTTACTTTGAAAGCAGCAAGTAAGTTGCAGGTAAAACTTAGTCCCTTTGTAAAATGTATAATGAAGCAATAGAATTCTTAATGAATCAGATGAAAATTAAGCGTAGGTGTCAGGATCTACCAACAGTGTGTGGTTGGCAGGTAGGAGCCGAAATGCATGGTAACATGGCGACACCATGTTTGGTGTTAGAATAACCAGGAAATGGAAGTGTGCTCAGAATGAAGTTTAATGGTAAACTATAAACAATTGGTGCTGGTGAAACGGAAGACAAATAATAAGAAGTAAAATGAGAACTATAACAAACCAAAGGTTGGGGCAGGCTGATGCAAGTCCGTGTACACAGGCAAGAGTTCATAGGCGGGCGGCAGGCGATACAAGTCCTAGGAACAGGCAAGAGATCAGTGGCAGGCGGCAAACAATGCAAGTCCGTGAAACAGGCGAAGGGTCAAACCAGGAGATCAGATCAAGGATGTAGCAGGTACAAGGAATAAACAGGTCAGAGGAACAAGCAGGACAAGTCAGGAATCAGGGACTGGGTAATTTCAGGAACACTGGCACAAGGCGACTAGAACACAGAAATAAATCAATGATCCAGCAATGGCTGGCAGAAAGGTAATGGCTTATATAGAGCCTTGATGATAAGATCACCGACACCTGGCTTCAATGAGATTAGGGGTGGAGACATGGAATAGCAGTAATCTATATGAACACGAGCCAGGTACGGGGAGCATCACAACTCAATCACATTCTCACCTCCATGCTGCACGTAGCATCCGTCCCCATCCGGATCAATCCATAGAATTAGAGCAAAAAACGGAGCATTCGGGGAGATATGTTAAAATCTTCAAATTTTAATCATCCAAGTTAAAAGAAATAACAGCGTGTCAAGTTCACATCAGATCATCCGCTTTACGCATTTCATGGCATCTCGCCACTTCATCAGAAGCGTATAACTGATCCCACTCCATAGCCACAATTAAATAGCACCTAGTCCCACCCATAAAATACATTAACCCTTTCATGATACCATGAATTAGATCACATGTTAATCAAATATTCGTTTTGCTAAATATGACTATATATAAGTAAGTAAATCCTGTAGCCCGAGTATGAATAGTAACACAATATATACCATATAATTTTAGCTGTCACATTAATTATTATTGCATAAACATAGGGCTACGATATAAGGTATATTTCAGCAAGAATAAAGGCTGTCTGGGAATAAAGAAATACCTAAAATACACTAAAGCATAATATATGCATAAATTTACTAAAATATCATAATACATCCTTGTTTCTATATCGGTATAATGGCTATTGACATTCAAGATGATCCATTTCAATTATAGTTAGAAAAAACACGACAATTCCCAATCCTTCTGATGAAGTGGCGAGATGCCATGAAACGCGTAAAGCGGATGATCTGATGTGAACTTGACACGCTGTTATTTCTTTTAACTTGGATGATTAAAATTTGAAGATTTTAACATATCTCCCCGAATGCTCCGTTTTTTGCTCTAATAGCAGTAATCTACACTGACAGTTCGAGGTGTGAGCTCCAACTGCCTCCAGTGGCTCAGCATGAGAATGCACTGTCCAGTCAACCTGCAGACCAGGGATTCAATCCCCAATAGTCCTGACAGTAGGACTGGCCAGATATAGGATATATATATTGCAATATATGGACAAACAATCCCTGTTTTGTTTAAAGGTTAAGGCATTTTTCAGTAGCAGTATGCACAAAATGTCTCTATCTTAAATATATTGATAATGGGTTGAGTGCAGAGGACTCTTGTATTTGTCCATACACTGAAACTATGCAGCAGTAAGGACTTCCAGTTAGAACTGCACTTACTTCATTTATCCCTTTCACTTTGAGTGCACGTCCAGGAGCCTGTTCACAGCAGCTTCCCCATGATAAGCAAATAAATATCCATAGATCCGAAACATTGCATCGTGTTGCTGTGAAAATAACTGCAAACTATTAAAGGCGGTTTTAAAGAATTTCGAAGTGCTGTCAATGGATATTTATCAGCAGTTATCTTGTAGCATATAAAAAAGGGCGCCTATATTATTTTTACATTTGGCCTTTCTTAGAAAAATGTTCTTCTTATAAGAGATTAGAAATCTCATTTACAACCACAAGTGCACAATGCTAAAATTGATGCAAATTTAATTGCAAACACCCTCCTTGTACAAAGCACCAAAGCACTTGTCCAATCTGCTCTGTTAAACAATGCACAGGAATGCCTATTCATGATCAGACCTCTGGAATTACTGCTACACTGATTGTGGTGTTGATTTCAGGGTTCTCCAAGTAGGTTGTGTCAATAGCCACTACAGATTTGTGCCAAGAGAATAGCACTTTAATGTTATTTTTGATAAAGCAAAAAATTTTCCCATGTGACTTTAAAGCAATAAACAACTGAATGTGCAAATTAGGATTTGGTTTTGGTTTAGTATTCAGATGCATCTTATGTGGAGGGTTTGGTGTTTGTCCAAATCCAAAAGTGATGGATTTAGTGCATCCCTACAGTCACAGAAAAAAAATCCCTATTGTTGAAAATATACTTTGCTTGCTCCTTCTCAACCTCAAGGATTATCTCTTTCACTTTGGAGAGGGACATATCACTAGGTGCACAGTACAATTGCAATCTCTATTCCAGTGGGACTGGTTTCTTTAGATGACTCCTACTATATGGGACATCCATCCCTGTATTATAAGACCACAGGGCTGGCTATTGGATGAATTAATAAGGTGATGACATGGTTCCATAGTTAAAGACATTTTATGAGAGAATTAGATAGGGCCTTAAATGACTAGATATTTTCTTTAAATGCTTTTTAAAGTGATGTTTTAATTTTTAAATGAGTAAAGATGCACTTTCCTAAAAAGGAATTAAAGCACTCAAATAAAAGAACAATACATTTAGGCAGGGCTTCAGCTGACCTATTAACATGTAAAAAGTAGAGGGGGTGGATGAATAGCAGTGATGAACAATCTCCAGGTATATTGCTTTGCTTAAAGTTTGCAAAACTGTGGATACGTTTTGCAAAACCATGAAAATTCACCAATATGCAACTATAAAAATGACATTGCTATTAAGGTTTTAACTCTGCAATGGCATATACATTGCCTACATTGTTAGAGAAGCTCCTTTCCACTCTTTATTTTTTCTTTCAAGCAGCTGACTTCTCCATTTTGTACCATCAAGATAACATTTCCCCCAGTTTCTCAGGCCAAATATTCTCCAAACCAGCCTCCACCTCATCGGTTGTTGTTGAAGGGAAGGGACAGATAATAATGATGTTTGCATTTTTTTTTCTGGCAAAATAGTGTGCATGGAGAAATTCTATCATAGATTTGTGAAAAAGTTTGCCACTGGTGAAACCATGAATTTTTTCATTAAACTATACCAGGCAATACTGTTTACTCATCCAGAACATTTGTAGAATAGGAAAAAACCCAAACAGATATCTTCTGCAAAGTGCATTTATTTACACAACATGTTTTGGGTTTCATGCCCTTTATCAACATTTACTAATCCCTAATTAATAGTAATGCTGTTGGGAATCAGCATCTTTTTAAAAATAAATATAGACTTAGTGGCACAGGAGGTCATATCTGAATGTCAGTCAAAGTTGGGAGACTTAAACACCATTTAGTATACAAATTTACAAGAAAGACAAACAGGGTCATGGCTTCTTCCCCAGGTTTGGCTGTACCATGTACCAAATGCAGCATAGAATAATCAGCTGTAAGGTGTAGAATAATGCTGGCCATAGATGTTGAGATTTTTAAAAGATCAGATCCTGATCGTGAGACCACGATCTTCTCAGAACGATCGTACGATCGTACGAATCTACCATCAACTAAAAAGACCAATTTACCAGGAAAACAAAGGGGAGCTGCCTGCTTGGCCCTGCAAACATAGAGAGATTGCACTGGGACCGACAAAGATTTTTTGACCTGGCTGATCAATTTCCCGACAGATGTCGGAGGAAAAATCGTAAGATGTACGATCGTTCGAATACCACTAACCGCACGATAATTTCGAAGGATCGGTCGGGCTTCCCTAAAATCGGTCGTTCGGCAAGAAGAATCGTCGCGTCTATGGGGACCTTAAAAGGGTGCCAGGGTGACATAGGCCAGAATCTGCAACTGTCCTGCCCTCTACCTGTCTCCTAAGCTGCAAGTTATTCAGTCAAGGTTTTGGGCAGATAGGAGAGGGACACTGCCTACATTCTTCCCCCTCTTCTGTCCCTCAGCAATAGAGTGCTGCCAAGTGTAGGCAGTGCTGTATTCACTGGACACCTGCAGGTCTCTGAAACAGACCTGTGGAAATGCTTGCAGATTGCATCTCAATTTTGTACTTGTCTCATTGCCTTACTGTTTTTAATTTTCCCTAAAATGTATAGACAGTTGAAGTTAAAATAAGAAATATGTTTGGCAGAAATTGTATGATATAGTCAGGATAATAAATGAATCTTAAAGTTTGTGAATTAGATGCCAATTATACTCATTACTTCATATAAATCAAAGAAGCTTTCTTGAAGCTTTTTTCTACTAAACTCATGGGAATTGTAGGCCCTGGCAACAGTATATACAGTAGGCCCATCTGCAAATCTGTATGTTCTCCTTTTGTAATATCAATAGCATGTGTTGACTTGGCAACACTACAGCTTAGATATACTATTTCTGCCATAAATATTATTGAATTAAAAGGATCTTTACTCTTTATTTGTTCAGCATTTCCATAAAGGGTCATAATGTTTCTCTTTTTTACCAGTTATCCCTGCTACAATGCTTTGTGGAATAAACTTACAATTTGAAACATTCTTCATTTATTAGGTAATAAAAAAAACTAATTACTATTGTTTTTTTATAAAAATATAGCATTTGTACTTTTGTGAACCATAGCAGGAGAGCATTCCCTAATTAGCAAGGAGGTAAAACAAACCTGCAAAGGGTAGACAAAATATCAACCAAAAACATATTTTACTGCACAACAAGACATAGCTTTTCGAACTGTAAAGCTACAGCAAAACAAATCCAAACACACAGCCTTTCTTAAACCCACGTCTGTGGTGTATGGTTTTAAAGCCATAACTCAAAATTTCAGAAAACATATGTGTCCCTATGTGTATATTTGTTTTTGCTGGATGATACTATTACTAAAGCCATTTTATCAGTTCTTCATATCATTCTCAAAACATGACCATTATTTAACCAGGTTTATTTAATGTTAAAATGTGATTCATTAGACTTCAGGCATGATGATCCAAATGACACAAAAACAGAGGGCCCAAGCATTCTGTAAAATAAATCCCACCAAATTAAAAAATGAGAATTAATTGCAAATTATTTAAGAATACAGCTAATACGTCACCCCAAACTCTATCTGTTTAATGATGAATTTCTGAACCAAACCAAAAAGCTCAGCCAGAAAAACGACAGTAAACATTATTTTTAAATGTGTTTAAGGCACTCTCACTGCCCGGGGCCTTTAAATTCTGTATTCAACCCTCTGTGGAATGATTCCATGCTCAAATAGTCTTGGCCCAGAAGAGTTTGGTGAATATATATATATATATATATATATATATATATATATATATATATTGAATAAAGTACCCCCTCATATTTTACAACTGGGGATACTTTATTTATTATAATACACACATTTCAGTGAGTCATGTGACAGAAATGACATCAGAACTCACCATTTATAACTGATGACATCAGAACTCACTGTTTATAAGGATATAATTTACAGGATATTCATGGCTTTTGTGTATTATATATATATATATATATATATATATATATATATATATATATATATAGATATATATATATATATAGATATATATATAGATATATATAAATATATATATAGATATATATTGTATATAGTATATATGACATACTGTATATATTGTAATAGGGTTATTGCAAGACTCAGAGCTTGTGATTTGATGAGTGTAACATACAGCAATGATGTGCCTCAGAGATTTCAGTCACTGCAGATTGCCATTAGCATTCTTCAATGCCAGAATGAGCAATGGAAATTTACAGGCAGCTTTTTGTTATTAATTGCTGCTAAACCATACCCAGGCAGAGTTGAGTGACTTTAGAACCTTCTCACATATATCTTTTAAGTCTGGGTGTGCTCAGGAAACCAGCATGTTTGGTGGAATAGTTGAATGTTCATACAATCAGACCCGTAGATAAATGCAACCCCGATAGAAGTGGGGTTAAGTGAAATTCCTTTTCTACCATAGCAGCTGAACAGTAGAACTCTCTTACAATGCAAATCTCTTTTTCTTTTTTGAGCCCCACTGAAAACGTTTGGAGGAAAGATGTTGGAAATTTTAGATGCTGGAAGCCACCGGTTCTTAATGATAGACTAAAGGTTTATTGAAGTACTTCCTTTGTACACTATTTACTTTAACTCAAATTTATCTCATCTTTTTAATTAAGCCAAGTTTGACCAAACTCCCATTCACAATTTTATCTTATTTACCAATAAAATAACTTGGATTTGGAAAAGACTGGATAAAATCAAGCAAAAACTTGAATTGTATTAATTCTATTTTTTTGCGTTGTCGCACAAAAACTCATGATTTTTCAAATTATCGAAAAAAACCCAGTGCAGATTACAATATCTTCAAATTGTAAAAGGGACATCTGCCATTGACTTCTACATGACCTCGGCAGGTTTAAGATGGTGAATTTTCGGATTCTGACTTTTAGCAGCTGGAAAAAAAAATTCTACTTAAAATTAGAGTTTTTGCTCAAAAAAACTCTACCAGAAATAATTTTTAGTTAACCCCCTTAATGGTTGAGGTAAGTAGTTAAGTGACAAGCAGATGCAACATGCTCACACACCCAGGTGGATATGAGACAAAACAGGATGAAAATGTAGCCTTGCCAATAAGATGGACAGTGAAATGAATTCTCACCAACAAAAGCCACTCAGGAATAGAGTATAAGTATAAAGTTCCTTTCCAGCTGTAGTTCCTACCCCAAGGTTGGCATTGCATGAAGAATATTAACCTCACACTATTACTACTTGTTGGTACATAGGATTGCTCTTGCTTACTAGCCCTAAGTATCTTATCTTGCTAGGGGTGTGCTATAACAGAGTGCTAGTCTATCAGTTGCTAAACTTACTTACAGGGTCCCTGTACCCCAGCTTTCCTAAGGTCTGGTTACCTTGTCCTGCACTGAGGCCTAATTCAATGTCCTGCCTCTATGGTAGATCCACATCCTGCTATGATGTATATAATCACAATGAGAATGTTTCCTTCCCTTATACAGTATGCAACAGGAACTGCTATAAAGCTCCTGTGCCAATGGGGGAATGAGATACCTCCCACTAGGCATGGGTTAACGACCAGGGACTTTCTGAACAATAGGGCCAAGTTACTCTTATATCCCCCTACATATGAAAATGTTGTATTAAAAAAAATCATCTTGTTGGACTCTCAACCCTATAAAGTTCAAGCGTGCCCCACTCTATAATAAACAGACATATAGAAATATGAGCTTATACATTTTATAAAAAACAACATATTCAGCATAAGTTATATACGTGTAATTAACAATTACATATCAGTGGTCCATTATGAAATAGCCTCAAAAACACAAGCAAAATGATGCTTACCTAATCTGCTCAAATGTAAACTGCCCACCTCTGCTGCTCGGGGAGCCTCAGTACTGAGTGCAATTTCATATACATTCAGCCCTGTGCCACATGTTTTCATGTTCCTCAACACAATGCCATGCCAGCGTATGTTTCTCCCCAACTCACTGAGCTTTTTCAAGACCCAGCCACAAAAGTATTTAGCAACCTATTGGCCAATGGAAAATAAAATGCAAGTTTGTTCCACTATGCATGTAATAAAGTCATTTGTTTGCTCCCGAGAAAGTCACATTTGTTGCAAATATATATATGGTACCTACAAGCAGGTGTTAATTAAATAATGTGCTAATTGCTAAATTTTGCTCCTAATAAGGAATATTTTATTGCAAAATAGGAGTTTTAGTTCTAATTTATGCATATGTTTTCAGTTGTTTTTACACCTAAACTTCTTAAGCTAACATAGCTTCAATAGGGACAAAATAAAGACATGAAAAATGCTTTTATTGTAAAATAATGTTCATTCAGCTTGTTACAAAATAATACTGTTTCAGTGTTAAACCTCTATAGAGATGCAGAAAAATCTGACAGCCATGCAATGTTATTACATGCTGTGCTCACCTTTAGTTAATCCCACCCTATGGCTAAATGGTTACTAAACACAAAATGGACTAACTGTTTTTTATCTGCTGTCAGATAGTATTTTTTTGAGTTTCAATCAGGAAGTAAAGAATGAGCAGAGAGAAGAAAGCAGTGCAGGTATGATCTTTGATTGCTAAGAATGTGTCAGCAGAGGTTGTTTGCCTAAGGCTTTAGGGCAAATCTGGGATTTCAATGTAACCAAGGAGCACACAGTAAAAGGAAGTGCCTTAATTCATTCAATATTTAGTTAGGAATCTTAGCTTTTCTTAAAACAAACCTTCAAGGTATTCAGATCTGTCTTACAATTCCAAATTATCAACCTTTATTTAACCCAGTTCTGTTTCATAATAGAGAACGTTCATAGGATTTGGATTTTTTGCTTGTTGTTATGTTTTGCTTTTTTTATATTTCTAACATTATTTGAATTTACATATAAGGGGGTTACATAATAAATAAATGAAACAAACTTAATACACAGAAAAATTGAAGTATAAGATTCTGTTAAATATAGTATAATAGGAGACATACTAGGATTAACACACATTGTACAAAGTTCAGTATTTAGACCATGTTTCTTATCATCATTCCACAGTCCATGTATTTTTTTAATTGTAGTGTAATTGGGCACAATGCAACTAGAATGGTGTCACTTAAAGGCATTGGCAGCTGTTTCACTTGGTGTAAATCAGTTGTGGCTATTGACACAAACCGCCAGTGTCGGACTGGGACACCAGGGGCCCATCTAAAAACCTTAGACCAGGGCCCACCATTAAACCTTAGACCAGGGGCCACTCTCAGTACTATTATTCTTCATCCCTTCAATCAACTTCTATTCTCCTAGTCTGTTTTTTTACATACTATGATCAATTATTCCATCTAGCCTCTTTGTTCTTATAGAAATAGGGAATGGCCATGAAAAAGGCCAAAAGTTTAGTAGCATGAGGGTCCCCTTACACCTTGGTCCACCGGGAGTTTTCCTGGTTTCCCGGTGGGCCAGTCCAACACTGCAACCCGCTAAGGAGACCCTACAACAATTGCCCTAGCATCCACTTTCATGAAAGCAGGCATACATACATACATTTACAAAAGAGAGAAGAAAACTTCAAGTACCCAAATTCAGTTGTGTGAATTCATTTAAATACATTTTACATAAATTTGAGGTGATAGTACCACATTTTGGCCAAAATATGTAAGCTCGTGTGCAATGTGGACACATGCATTGGCACTAGGGTTCCCATCCAGGTGGTATTTGACCAGCCTAGCCAGAAAATCACCAGCTAGGGCCTGGGAATGTATTGCAAATTTACTGGCAGTGAACCTGCCAGTAAATTTGTAAGCCCCCATAAATCCCTCCCTACCCTGGCTGTCCCCACTGTCTTATAAAGAAGAGACCTGCCTCTACCATGTCCATTTCCCCACCTATACCATGCCCATTTCCCAACCTCATCCACCCATTCCCCTGCATAACCTGCCCATCATCTCCCCCCCCAACACAAAGGCTGATATTACCAGCGAGAAAAGCTGGCAACCCTAATTGGCACTCATGGCCACAAGTTGCTAGAAGTGTGTATGTGCAACTTTTGTGAATAATGTCAATGTACATTCAAATGTGCATACGAACAAGCACTTGCACTTGTAAATTCTGTATTGTATAGAATGCTAATAAGGACTGAATTTCCTCTCTCATCAACTACAGTAAGGTTTATTTTTTTTGATGTCCATGATGTCTATAGAAGTCCCGCCAGAAAGTGAGATAGGGTAAGTATCGGGGTGAAGACTCATTCGTTGAGCTAGATATTCTTGGATCTACAGCAGAGTAATGAATATGACAATGTTTTTCATATATTTGTGTGTTATTAAGTGATTACAAGAATGTACCATAAAAGGGTATAGAACTTTGAAGCCTGAAAATCACTGCTTTAAACTATTTAAATAATTCATCCGAAGCTGCTAAACATTATCAGTGCGCTGCCTTTATGTTCTAAATGTAAACTTGGTGATATCATCTGTTATACTCTGCTTTGACTGTCTGGGGGGTAACCCATTCGGAGCTGCACTTTGACCTCCCACACTTTACCAGGGTGGGGTTTGCCTGCGACTTATCCACATGATAACAATCCAGACATCTTTTTTTCACATGTTTTTTGTTTAAACATCTTAGAGTGGTGCTAAGCCTTAAGATAACTTATAGGTTATTTATTTTAACTAGCAATTTAACCTAAGTCTCAGGTTCTTTACTTGTTTACTATTGCATACTTTGATTTCATGGCCAGGTAGAATACCTGGATGGTAATGTACACTTTATCTTGATTTTTTTAGGTACCATAAAATCTTTACAAGCTTTTAGTTCTATATCCCAAAATATAGAGCTGCTGTTGAGGCACATTGTACTTGGGAACAACCCCACGGGCCTGTGTGATTGATCCTTGGACCTGATTGTCCTAGAACCATTTTTAAACAGCAGACACTTACGTCGGAATGTAATTAAAGTCGCAAGAGCAAAACAATTCTCACCAATAAGACTAAAAATACACATCTCGCAATGCAATATTGTTCCTTGAACTGTTATTGTATTGCAAATTTTAATTACGCATTAAAATTCTTAAGAATTGCTTGAAGGTGTCGTAATCTTTTGGAGCAAACATAACAACTTTTTCAGTAAGAAGTTTTATTACATTGACTGCGCATTGGCGCAAACTATAAAATTCGCAAACGGTCTTCCACTGTCTGAAGTGGTCGCTAAACAGTTTCCGGGTTTTCAAAAGCCATATTAAATTAGCGCAAAGCAAAATTTGTTCTCGGAAAGGCATAACTTTTTGCATTGCGAATAGTTTTCGCGTTACCGACTTTTATTACATTCCCCTGTTAATTACTTGTGTGCTATTTGTCCTCTTCCGGGATGCCCCCCACCAGCCGCTCCCTTGATTGCCCCCATGAAGCCCTGGATGTGTCTCTCAAGCCACCAGTGGCCCTCCAGGTAACACATATACAAAATTTACACACACCACAACACCCATTTATGCAAGCTCTATTTGTTTAACTTTTTTTATTTTGCACACTTATTTACACACTCACATACAACTATATAGACTTTTTTACTATTACATGTGAAAAAATTTTTCATTTGCAGTGTGAGTAGTTAATCAAGTATTTTCACCACTAATCACACTACTGGATAAATTATTTTATTCGTTTATTTATTTGCACAATTTGATTTTCTTACTTATTTCATTGCATTTTCAGTTCTGCATTATTGTTTATTACTTGTATTTAGGAAAGCTTTGCTGTTTGGTATTTTAGAGTAGAAAAACGTATTTATCCATTTTGGATTTGAGGGTATGTGCACATACAGGGTACTTATTTGGCATCAGCAGTCCCGGTAAAAATCTATATGCACTATTTTCATTTTGGATTCTGTAATTGCCATATACTTTGGTAAACCTATGTATAATGGGCATCAAACTGTTCAGTAGGCCCCTAGATCCCTAACGACATGTTTTCAGGCAATTAACAGAAATGTCATGAAAACTGCTAACTTTAGGTAGTTTGGTGGAGTATCCTTTTTTGTATTCAGTAAAATGTGTACTTTCCAAAAGCATGTGATTTTCTGATGTGAACTTACTTTTTTTTGCTTTATTGCACATAAAAAGCAGTAAATTTGTTAATTTTGCTGTAGCTGAAATGACAGCCATGATATAGCATATGGGGTATTTTCATGTTGGTGCCCCTATATGCCATATACTTAGCTCTTATGCACATTGGGCATCAAAGTGTTCAGGAGACCCCTGGTTTCATATTTAGGGTGGGACATCTTGGTATCTAATGATATGTGGGAAATAAATCATCAACTATCTTTCTGTATGGGCCCTCCCCTAACTGCCTCCTTGACAGATATCTGGCAACCTGTTGGGCCTGGTTAGGTGTTATTTGTGATCCGATTGTTGCTGGCCAGCCAAGGTTGTAGGATGTAGGTGGCCAAACCTAGAAAAGATCTGCTTGGTTTGCTAGATCATAATGTGTATTTGGGCAACATCCTGTTTTAGCTTCATTTGTAGTCTATGTTGGCCCTTGGGGTTTTCAGAGTTGTCATTATCTCTCTGTGATCCTTAGCTGCTTAGGGTTATTTCAGGTAATACGCTCATCTATGACCTTCAAGAGCTTATTAACTTCACCTTCATTCACAGAAAAATAAAAGAGCCATACTTAGGTGCCCCTTTGTCTATTAATGTTAAGAATATTCAGGATATTGTATTACATGCTGCTGTTGAGTGACAAACTTAAAACAGAAAGGTCAACCCACTAAGCTTACAAAGTGTTTTTCCTTTTTGTGGTCACCACATGAATATCTCACTTCATCACAGAGCATTTGTTACTAGAGATGTCGCGAACTGTTCGCCGGCGAACTTGTTCGCGCGAACATCGGGTGTTCGCGCTCGCCGGAAGTTCGCGAACGTCGCGCGACGTTCGCCATTTTGGGTTCGCCATTGTTGGCGCTTTTTTTTGCCCTCTCACCCCAGACCAGCAGGTACATGGCAGCCAATCAGGAAGCTCTCCCCTGGACCACTCCCCTTCCCTATAAAAACCGAAGCCCTGCAGCGTTTTTTCACTCTGCCTGTGTGTGCTGAAGAGATAGTGTAGGGAGAGAGCTGCTGCCTGTTAGTGATTTCAGGGACAGTTGAAAGTTTGCTGGCTAGTAATCGTTTTGATACTGCTCTGTTATTGGAGGGACAGAAGTCTGCAGGGGTTTGAGGGACATTTAAGCTTAGGTAGCTTTGCTGGCTAGTAATCTACCTTCTACTGCAGTGCTCTGTATGTAGCTGCAGTGGGCAGCTGTCCTGCTTCTGATCTCATCTGCTGACTGCTGCAATAACAGTAGTCCTTGTAAGGACTGCTTTTATTTATTTTTTTGTTGTTTTACTACTACTACTACTACTACTACTATAAGAGCCCAGTGCTATTAGTCTAGCAGTGTTGGGGAGTGGGACTGGTGTGCTAATCTGCTGCTCCTAGTAGTTCAGCAGCACCAACTTTAATTTTTTTTTTTTAATATTCATTTTTTTTTTATTTTACTTTTTTTTATTTTACTACCGCTGTAGTAGTGTATAAGTTGACCTTTTAGGCATTATTTGCCCTGTAGGCATTATTTGCACACTGTTTTCTTCAACCCGCCATCTAGCTGTGTGACCTTGTTCACATTCTGTCTAAATATCCATAATATTACCGTCTCCAGAAAAAACACCGGAGTCACTTTTTTCAAGCAGCCATAATATATTTTACGTAATCCGTATCCACCGCTGTAGTAGTGTATACGTTGACCTTGTAGGCATTATTTGCACACTGTTTTCTTCAACCCGCCATCGAGCTGTGTGACCTTGTTCACATTCTGTCTAAATATCCATAATATTACCGTCTCCAGAAAAAACACCGGAGTCACTTTTTTCAAGCAGCCATAATATATTTTACGTAATCCGTATCCACCGCTGTAGTAGTGTATACGTTGACCTTGTAGGCATTATTTGCACACTGTTTTCTTCAACCCGCCATCGAGCTGTGTGAGCTTGTTCACATTTTGTCTAAATATTGATAATATTATCGTCTCTAGAAAAACCACTTGAGTTACTTTTTTTCAAGCAGCATTCATATATTTTACGTAATCCGTATCCACCGCTGTAGTAGTGTATACGTTGACCTTGTAGGCATTATTTGCACAGTGTTTTCTTCAACCCGCCATCGAGCTGTGTGAGCTTGTTCACATTTTGTCTAAATATTGATAATATTATCGTCTCTAGAAAAACCACTTGAGTTACTTTTTTTCAAGCAGCATTCATATATTTTACGTAATCCGTATCCACCGCTGTAGTAGTGTATACGTTGGCCTTGTAGGCATTATTTGCACAGTGTTTTCTTCAACCCGCCATCGAGCTGTGTGACCTTGTTCACATTTTGTCTAAATATTGATAATATTATCGTCTCTAGAAAAACCACTTGAGTTACTTTTTTTCAAGCAGCATTCATATATTTTACGTAATCCGTATCCACCGCTGTAGTAGTGTATACGTTGACTTTGTAGGCATTATTTGCACAGTGTTTTCTTCAACCCGCCATCTAGCTGTGTGTATTATCGTTTCCAGAAAAACCAACTGAGTTTTTGTTGTTGTTGTTGTTTTTTTAAAAATAATGCCAGGCAAAGGCAGGCCGCCACGCAGAGGCCGTGCTAGGGGCCGTGCTGCTATGCAATCCTGTGGCCCTAGCAAATTGCCCAGTTTTAAAAAGCCAATGACCCTGAACTCCCAAAATGCTGAAGAGGTAGTTGACTGGCTTACACAGCACACCCCATCCTCTACCGTTTCTAACTTTACCACAACATCCTCCTCATCCTCCACTGCTATGGCCACCCCACGTAACACTTCCTCCACCACCGGTGCCCCTTCTTCACTGGGGTCAGAGGAGTTATTTTCCAATGAGTTTCTTGAACTGAGTAATGCGCAACCATTATTGCCAGAAGAAGATGAAGGAGATGAGGACCTTACACCAGATTTAATTCTGGCAGAGAACACGATAGAGATGGACATAATGAGTGATGAGGAGGAGGTCCCCGCTGCTGCTTCCTTCTGTGATGTGTCAGAAGAAATTGATGCATCTGAGGAGAATGATGATGAGGAGATTGATGTTTTGTGGGTGCCTAGTAGAAGAGAGCAAGAGGAGGGTAGTTCAGATGGAGAGACGGAGAGTCAGAGAGGCAGTAGGAGAATAAGACTTAGAAGAAGCAGGGAGGACAGCCCGCAGGGATCAGTAGGGCAACAACATGTATCGGCACCTGTGTTCAGCCGGCCAACGCACCCGCCATTGCCGCCAATACCGCCAACTCCGCCAACTTCTACTGTTACCGCCAGATCGCACACTTCCAAAAAGTCAGCAGTGTGGGATTTTTTTAATGTGTGTGCCTCTGACAAAAGCATTGTAATTTGCAATGAGTGCAGTCAGAAACTGAGCCTTGGTAAGCCCAACAGCCACATAGGTACAACTTCTATGCGAAGGCACATGAGCGGCAAGCACAAAGCACTTTGGGAGCAACACCTCAAAGGCAACAGGCAAACTAAAAGCCACACTCCTTCTGGTCCAGCATCTTACTGCTCTACCTCTGCTCTCCTTGACCCGTCTGAACCACCCTCCACTCCGCCTTCCACCTTGACCACCTGTTCCCATTCCCAGTCATCTGCCACCAGCCAAGTTTCTGTGAAGGCCATGTTTGAGCGTAAGAAGCCAATGTCTGACTGTCACCCCCTTGCCCGGCGTCTGACAGCTGGCTTGTCTGCACTCTTAGCCCGCCAGCTTTTACCATACCAGCTGGTGGACTCTGAGGCCTTCCGCAAATTTGTAGCAATTGGGACACCGCAGTGGAAGGTACCCAGCCGCAATTTTTTTTCTAAAAAGGGAATACCACACCTGTACCAACATGTGCAGAGCCAAGTTACCGCATCTCTGTCACTTAGTGTTGGGCCAAAGGTCCATATGACTACTGACGCATGGTCCTCCAAGCATGGTCAGGGCAGGTATGTCACCTACACTGCCCACTGGGTGAACTTGGTAATGGCTGGGAAGCAGGGAATGGGTAGCTCAACAACAACAGTGGAGTTGGTGTCACCGCCACGGATTGCACGCGGTTCTGCCACCACCTCTACTCCTCCATCGCTCTCTACCTCGTCTTCTTCTTCTTCTTACTCTGCTGCTGGGTCCTCCTTCTCCTCCTCCACACCTGTGCACCCCCAGCTCCCCCTAGGCTATTCGACGTGCCAGGTACGCCGTTGTCACGCTGTCTTGGGGATGACGTGCCTGGAAAGCAAAAACCATACCGGATCTGTACTCCTGTCATCTCTGCAGTCACAGGCCGATCGGTGGCTGACCCCACACCAACTGCAGATCGGAAAAGTGGTGTGTGACAATGGAAGCAATCTGTTGGCAGCGTTGAGACTAGGCAATTTAACACATGTGCCCTGCATGGCACATGTGTTAAATTTAATAGTCCAACGTTTTGTCTCCAAGTACCCAGGATTCCAGGACGTTCTCACCCAGTCCAGAAAGGTGTCGGCCCATTTCAGACGTTCCTACACAGCCATGGCACGCCTTGCTGACATTCAGCAGCGCTACAACATGCCAGTCAGGCGTTTGATTTCTGACAGCCAGACTCGCTGGAATTCAACGCTCCTTATGTTGGAACGTCTGCTGCAACAACAAAGGGCCGTCAACGAGTACCTTTTTGAACTGGGTGGTAGGACTGGATCTGCACAGCTGGGGATTTTTTTCCCCCGTTACTGGGTGCTTATGCGCGATGCCTGCAGGCTCATGCGACCTTTTGAAGAGGTGACAAATATGGTCAGTCGCACCGAAGGCACCATCAGCGACCTAATACCCTTCGCTTTCTTCCTGGAGCGTGCCGTGCGACGAGTGACAGATGAGGCTGTAGACCAGCGTGACGAGGAGCTGGAAGCGCACGATTTCTGGTCGGAATCACCAGAACGAACCCAGGCACCTGCTGCAACGCAGGGAGAGGTGCCAGAAGTGGAGTCAGAGGAGGAAGGTGGCTTTGTGGAGGAGGAGGAGGAGGACCAACAGGAGCAGGCTTCCCAGGGGGCTAGTGGTGACCTTTTGGGGACCCCTGGTCTTGTACGTGGCTGGGGGGAGGAGACCGTGGATGATGCAGTCCTTGATAATGAGGAAGCGGAGATGGATAGCTCTGCATCCAACCTTGTGAGAATGGGGTCTTTCATGCTGTCATGCCTGTTGAAGGACCCCCGTATCAAGAGGCTTAAGGAGAAGGACCTGTACTGGGTCGCAACGCTACTAGACCCTCGGTACAAGCATAAAGTGTCAGAAATGTTACCAACATACCACAAGTCCGAAAAGATGCGGCATTTACAAACCAGCCTGCAAAACATGTTGTACAATGCTTTTAAGGGTGATGTCACTTCAGGAACTCATCAACATTCCAGGGGCAGAGGTGCCAGTAATCCTGCCACGAGCACACCTGCAAGGACAAAGCCCTTTGGCCAGTCTGTAACGTCAGACATGCAAATGTTTTTCTGTCCAAGGCAGCGCCACAACCCTTCTGGATCCACCCTCAAAGAACGCCTCGACCGGCAGGTAGCGGACTACCTGGCATTAACTGCAGATATCGACACTCTGAGGAGCGATGAACCCCTGGACTACTGGGTGCGCAGGCTTGATCTGTGGCCAGAGCTGTCACAATTTGCCATGAACCTCTTGTCTTGCCCAGCCTCAAGTGTGCTCTCAGAAAGGACCTTCAGTGCAGCAGGAGGGATTGTAACTGAGAAGAGAACTCGCCTAGGTCACAAAAGTGTCGATTACCTGACCTTTATTAAAATGAATGAGGGGTGGATCTCGGAGGGTTACTGCACGCCGGAAGACTTGTTCTGACTTCTATGCAGCTGTCCTTCTCTTCAAGCCTCATGACTCCACACACAGCTGTCCTTTAGCGTCCTCCTCCTCCCTCCGCCACCGTTACAAACTAGGGTGCAAACCCTACTGGTTTAATTTTTTCTGGCCTCTGTGCTTCAGTGGCTGCAACCAAAAAAACTGGGCAAACAATGTCTACAAGGTCAACGTATGGCAAAAAATGACTATTTTCAGCATTTATATGGCATATTTTTTCTGGCAACTGTGCTTCAGTGGCTGCATCCAAAAAAATGCATATTTTCTGCATTTATATGGCATAATTTTTCTGGCCTCTGTGCTTCAGTGGCTGCAACCAAAAAAATGCATATTTTCTGCATTTATATGGCATAATTTTTCTGGCCTCTGTGCTTCAGTGGCTGCAACCAAAAAAATTTATATTTTCAGCATTTATATGGCATAATTTTTCTGGCAACTGTGCTTCAGTGGCTGCGACCAAAAAAATGACTATTTTCAGCATTTATATGGCATATTTTTTCTGGCCTCTGTGCTTCAGTGGCTGCGGCCAAAAAAACTGGGCAAACAATGCCTACAAGGTCAACGACGTTGACCTTGTAGGCATTGTTTGCCCAGTTTTTTTGGCCGCAGCCACTGAAGCACAGAGGCCAGAAAAAATATGCCATATAAATGCTGAAAATAGTCATTTTTTGCCATACGTTGACTCAACGTATATGGCAAAAAATGACTATTTTCAGCATTTATATGGCATATTTTTTCTGGCAACTGTGCTTCAGTGGCTGCGACCAAAAAAATGCATATTTTCTGCATTTATATGGCATAATTTTTCTGGCCTCTGTGCTTCAGTGGCTGCAACCAAAAAAATGTATATTTTCAGCATTTATATGGCATAATTTTTCTGTCAACTGTGCTTCAGTGGCTGCGACCAAAAAAATGCATGTTTTCTGCATTTATATGGCATAATTTTTCTGGCCTCTGTGCTTCAGTGGCTGCAACCAAAAAAGTTTATATTTTCAGCATTTATATGGCATAATTTTTCTGTCAACTGTGCTTCAGTGGCTGCGACCAAAAAAATGCATATTTTCTGCATTTATATGGCATAATTTTTCTGGCCTCTGTGCTTCAGTGGCTGCAACCAAAAAAATTTATATTTTCAGCATTTATATGGCATAATTTTTCTGGCAACTGTGCTTCAGTGGCTGCGTCCAAAAAAACTGGGCAAACAATGTCTACAAGGTCAACGTATGGCGAAAAATGACTATTTTCAGCATTTATATGGCATATTTTTTCTGGCAACTGTGCTTCAGTGGCTGCGTCCAAAAAAACTGGGCAAACAATGCCTACAAGGTCAACGTATGGCAGTTGTTTAAAGAGAACAGTAGATTACTAGCCAGCAAAGCTACCTAAGCTAAAATGTCCCTCAAATCCCTGCAGACTTCTGTCCCTCCAATACAGAGCAGTATCAAGCAGATTACTAGCCAGCAAACTTACTATCATCTGTCCCTGAAATCACTAACAGCTCTCCCCCTACACTATCTCTTCCAAGCACACACAGGCAGATTTTTCAGATACATTTTTGCCCTTGATCCCCCTCTGGCATGCCACTGTCCAGGTCGTTGCACCCTTTAAACAACTTTAAAATCATTTTTCTGGCCAGAAATGTCTTTTCTAGATGTTAAAGTTCGCCTTCCCATTGAAGTCTATGGGGTTCGCGAACCGTTCGCGAACCGCTCGCGTTTTTGCGCAAGTTCGCGAATATGTTCGCAAACTTTTTTTCCGACGTTCGCTACATCCCTATTTGTTACTTGAAGATCACTTAAAAGATTAGTTACCATGATTTTTCCTTGGCATGCAAAGGTTCTCACCTTTACCTATATGAACAACTGAGCGGATACAAAACCATCAATTTACTCTGGCACTCAAAACTTCTCAAGAGTTCTCTGGAAGTCTTCAGAAATCTCCAGAATCTCTGGAACTCAAGAGGTCTTCAAAACTCTCAAGAAGCGTCCAGTCATTTTCAATGACAAAGTCCAATTTCGAAAACAATGCTGTTATTTATAACTTTTTTCTATATCATATGGTTCTGCACAATCTTTGGTTTTATAGCTTCACCAGTTCTTAGTGGTCAAGTGATCATGATCATTTTGTAGGATTTGATAGCATTAGCTAATGCAATATGGTTCTGCACAATCTTTGGTTTTATAGCTTCACCAGTTCTTAGTGGTCAAGTGATCATGATCATTTTGTAGGATTTGATAGCATTAGCTAATGCAATATGTGAAAAGCATACAGTCAAATTTAAGTCATAATTTGTGTGTTTTAGCCATACTGGCCTGGCTGCTTTATTACCATATTATCAGATACACATGCAGCAGCCAACCCAGCAACCAATACTGATATGTCATACAAGTTATTTAACCATGCCAGTAATTTATGTCCCTTGGTATATTAACTATAATATTTAATTTTAGTTGCTATGCGATTAAAATTGACTTGTATGACAGTCACACACTCACCTACAATTTCCAAACTTTTTTTTAATCTGACAATATGTCATGTCTATCAAATCAATACAAACACTTGCACTAAATTTTACCAAAGAAAATCATGTGTTGATTGTGGTGCAGTGACTCAGTGTTCTCAGACTGGCCTAGATTTATATTTGAGTAGTTTGAATGATAACCTGAAACAGTTGACTGTTGACTGCACCTTCTTCATCATCATTTTTAGGAATGTAGTGATGTGGACAGAGTGCACATTTTTCATATCGTAGGCAAATAAAGTGAGTAAAGTGGGTGGACATTTCTGTAGAAACCAAATTGGACTAATGGGACCTTTAGGCTAATTAGAGTGGCAGCAAGATGTGTGTGTGATGTGGTACTGGATACAATTGTTATGCATACATGGAAAACAATTGGTAGATTATGCCAACATATTTTATTGACAATGCCAAACATATATTTTTGCATCTGAGGAGGCAATTTAGCTAAAACTGCTTAGACACTAACCCACGGTTTACTCAAAGGAAGTTTGGTAGAGAATTACTTCGGACTTAACTGTATAAAATAAAATTAGTAGTAGGGTTTGAAAGAAGAGAGTTTTTAAGCCTTATCTTATAAGACTTTTTGATGCTTTTGGTTTTAGATAATAGAAACAATATAAATGAATAATACCTAAAAATTTTGTACCCAACTTTAGTGCACTTGACCCATTCAGTTTGAGTCAACGTTTTTTATTCTCTTGGAAGCATCTTTGACTATATTTTTTTCTGTATGTATGTATGTATATGTGAGTGTGGGTGCAAAAGTGTGGAAAAAAGTATTACAAAGTCAGATTTACATAAATGTGTGTTGTGTGTGTAAATGTGTTTGTGACCTGAAGGGTTACTGGCATGCACATGGGGAGATACATCTTTAAACAAGTGTGCAGAGTCTGATGGCAAGAAGTTGTGGGGTGGTTCAGGGGCCTGCAAGGATGAATCCAAAAATCAGATGCATTGTTATTGTGTGTCAACTGTTTGGGATTAGTGATGGGCGAATTTGCGCCGTTTCGCTTCGCCGGAAAATTCGCAAATTTCGCGCGAAATTCGCGAAACGGCGAAAAATTCGCGAAACGGCTTCGTTTTTGAAGCCGGCGCCCGTTTTTTCGACGCCGGCGCCCGTTTTTGACGCCGGCGCCCGTTTTTTGCGCCGGCGTCTGTTTTTTAGAAAAAACATTTTTGACGCCGGCGAATTTTTTCCGCGAATTTTCGCGGGCGTTTCACGAATTTATTCGCCTGACGCGAATCGCGCAAATTCGCCGCGAATTCGCAGCTGGCGAATAAATTCGCCCATCACTATTTGGGATAAATACTGGATCAATCACATGGGACACCTGGCCATCAATGTTTTTTTTTACCTTGTACGGTGGACGCTGGACACCAATGGATTTTTAGCTTTCATATTTTAGTGTCCATATCTGTGTGGCTTTTTTACTGTGATGTGGGGGTGCATGGGGTCTGGGGCAGGGCCAATGGTAGGTGGTGGTTAGGGTCCAGAACATTTTGTTAGTTACATGCTTTGAAGGCAAAGGGTTAAAGGGAGTTTCTTCTTCTACCGGTATAATGTGTACTAGTATGTAGTCTATTCTGTGAGGTGGGGAGTTCAGCAGATAGAGGGTGCATTTAGTGTAATATGTGTGTGTGTGTCAGGTGTATTAGTTTGTATTAATACAAACATATTGTGAAAATATCATGTGCTCAGTATAAACCCTACACAAGTATTTGTAAATGTAATAGCTATATGAAACAAGTAGAGTCAGTCTGGTTCTGGTCCTGACCCATGACACGGTGTAGCTGTTAATCAGCTACCTCAGTAGTGATGAGTGAAATTTTTCGGCAGGTAAGGATTTGCTGTGAAATTGCATTTCGCCATTGGTGAATATCACAAAATCACCACAGAATTTTGCCACGAGAAACACCCATAAACTCCAATGTATTTTGCTCAAAAAAAGTTGCAGCACAAAAAGAAAAACCTATTAACTAATGTGTTGTGCTGAATAAACTGTCCTGAAAGTAATTGTGAAAAAAACACCCATTGACTGCATGCCATTTTTCACACAAGCTTCAGTATTAAAATATCTTCCTCTTCTCTGTTTTATCCCTCTGACGGTGCATTTAAAACCTTTCAGTTTGATGGAGAGAGGGATATTCTGAGACAATATGCCATTGGTTTTCATTTTATATTATTTGTGGTTTTTGAGTTATTTGGCTTGAAGACCAGTTGAAAAGTTGCTTACAATTAGCCACAAAAAGATAACTTCAAGGGGAACTACCCCTTTAATAAATATATGACTTACGTGCAGGTCTTTTGGCTTAAACTAAAATGCAAGAGAGACACAACCTGGTGGCCATTAGTGGGACAGCACACTTTACTAATTATTAAAGAGCTACTGTAACGGGGATATATTTTTATCAAAATGCATCAATTAATAGTGCCCCTCAAGCAGACTCCTGTGTTTTTTAATCTATTTTTTTTAAAGCCCAAATCTTTTGTTTAAAGGAAAACTATACCCCCAAAATGAACACTTAAGCAACAGGTAGTTTACATCATATTAAGTGCCATATTAAACAATCTTACCAAACTGGTCTATATATTTAAGTAAATCTTGCCCTTTTACATCTCTTGCCTTGAGCCACCATTTTGTGATGGTCTCTGTGCTGCCTCAGAGATCACCTGACCAGAAATACTTCAACTCTAACTGTTACAGGAAGAAGTGTTGAAGCAAAAGCCAGATCTCTGTCTGTTAATTGGCTCATGTGACCTGAGAAGTATAGTTTGTTTGATTTGTTGTGTGCACAGTGAATCCTACGATCCCAGGGGGCGGCCCTTATTTTTTAAAATGGCAATTTTCTATTTATTATTATCCAATGGCACATACTACTGGAAAAGTATACTATTATTAAAATGGTTTATTTACATGAAGCAACATTTACATGAAGTTTTACATATGAGCTGTTTTATGCAATATCTTTTTATAGAGACCTACATTGTTTAGGGGGTATAGTTTTCCTTTAATTCCATGTTGATATTTAAACATTATGCAATCCTTGTGACTTGGAAAGCTACAGTCTCTCTTTACTGCTGCACTGCAAGGTGAACTGAAATTCAATCTTCAAAATCTCTTCTGAGGGCACAATTCAACATGTTAAAATAATCTCAGAAATTGATCAGGTACCACCTAGTGATACTGTATATTTGAGAATAGTATTCAGCAACAGAAGGGAAAACTGAGCTGAATAAAACTTGGGGATAAGAATTGAATGGATATAGCAGTAGCTGAAGGAAAAAAGTTTAGAAAAAAATTCTTATAACCTGTTTACAGGGGAAGAGAAGAGGCGATTATAATGAAAAACAAAATGACTTTTCAATAGTGCTAAGTGCTAATAGCAAAGAATTAGCAAAATTTGAAATGTTAAGTAAATTAACCTTCAGAATACATTTTCAGCACAAGTCCTATGTATTTTAGTAATGTTTAAAAAAGGTGTTCGTAGGTGTACATGGTCTGTTTAAATCCTAGCCCATCTTCCACAAACAATTTAGCAAATACACAAAGCAACCTGGCTTCATTTTAATCTGTTTTTATACATCTTTACGTTCTACTTTAATACACTGACACTTTAAGACATTCAGATATCTACCTCACAACTTAATGTTTGTGTGAGTTGAGTACTCAGTGTGACTACCAGCCCATTATGTAGTATTGGTTGTTTCAAGTATCTCTGAACATAGCTGTTCTGCACCAATGAGCTCCATTGTCTTATTCCAAGGTGTTTTCCAGCCCTTTGCCCACCATTGCCTTTTTAATGGATCTGGGTCCTTTTCTGCCCATCCCCTTTTTTGCAGACTCTCTACCTCAAGATCAAGATCTGGCGTTGTTATGGTTATGACCATGGGGTTTTTCTTGTTTCTGAAATGTTATTCTTCCATATTCTGCCCCTTCCAATCCAATTTGTTTAGCATTGCTTTGTGTTTTGTTCCTTGTTGTTCTCTATTATCACCTGTCTGTGCTCTGTGCTGTGACTCATCTCTTGAGTATCTCTTGTCTGCACTGTGTGTTCTGGTCTTTTCTTAACTCTCTTGTAGATATCTATGTGCTTTTGTATGCTGTTGTGGATGCTCTTGGAACAAGACAGCTGAGTACCTCCTGTACTTTTGCTGAAGGCAGATAGGATGGTTAAATGACTTGTATGTGCCAAACCTTGGTTCCCAGGTGCCCATCAGGCTTGGGTTGCCTTAATGTGACAAGGATGAATTTCTCTCATACAAAATGTTTACCCTTCAGCACATTCTGATTATACATATACTTTTTTATTCATCAACTCTCCAGTTTGCAGTTTCAGCAATCTGGTTGCTAGGGACCAACTTACTATAGTGACCATGTACTGATTTGAATAGGAGACGGAATATGAACAGGGTCTAATTGGAAAGATGAATAATAAAATGTAGCAAGGACAATACCTTTGTAGCCTTACAGAGCATTTCTTTTTTGGATGGGGTCAGTGACCACCATTAAAAAGCTGTCAAGCGTCAGAAGAAGAAGACAAATACTTAAAAATTATAAAAAAGAAAAATAAAGATCAATTTAAAGGTTGCCTTTGTATAAAATACTAAAAGTTAACATATACACATATACATAATAATGACTTGAATTGCACTAAACACAAGGGCCTTTCCCTGAAATAATGTCCCTCATAAATCATGTGCCCAAACCTGCATATTTTGTTTGTCTTATATATCATTTACTGTAGTATATTGTCTGATTTGTCATTTTAAAAATGAGATGATAGTTTCAGGGTATTGCTAAGGCAGAGTGATATAATAACTTAGTAATGCCTCTCCAACTAAAAACATCTGCTTTCCTGTAATCTACCATATGTCAGGCATGGAAAATGTTTTCCAGCATCTGTTATCACTTGACAATTATATTTGTCCATGTCAGGCCTTGTAAATCAACAGAAAGTATATATCAATGTAATATTTTGGTGCAATACACATGTACTGAATTTGGAAGGCAACATTTTACTTTTTTCAGAATGAAAAAAAAAATAATTTTCCTAAGGACAAAACACTAGTTGTATGTTGTGAATCTTGTTTGTTCCCTTCTGGAACAATCAGTCTGTAAATGAACTGTTAATTTCTTGTTCCAGTCTGGAGCATGACAAATCTGAATTATAAACAACAAAACAACAGCTGAAGGGTTGCAAGCTAGACACCCCTTTTGTAAATGTTTACACGTGGATTCTTTTCTCCTGGATCAGTGTTTACTTCTTCATTATGGTTTATTATTCATGATTATGAGGCAATATAATGAGGTTTAGCGGCCAGTTTTTGTTATTTTACCCAAAGGTATATACCATTGTGCTGCTTATAATATACAAGTGCAGATATTTGGAGTTTTGTGGATCTATGTGACTCTATGCAGTGTCTGTCAGTGAGAACCAAAGCAGATAGAGTGCTGTAAAGTGGTATTAATTTAAGGGATGAAAGCATAAAGTGGCCCTTACAGTGAATACTCCTGGTAAGGCCGTACCAGGAATGTATATGCAGTATGCAGTGCAATTTTGGGCCTAGATCCTTTAAAGGGATATTAATGAGCTGGAGAAGGTGCAGATATATGCAATTAAACTGGTAAAATGAATGTAACAATTCATCTATGACAAAAGACTGTCAAGTTTTGCATTATTGGGACATGATTATCAATTACAAACAGATTAGAGGACATGACAGACAGTTTGTGGGGATCTTTTTTTCACATAGAAAAGATATGCGACCCCTTTAGACTAGAGGAGCAGAAATTTCATTTGAAGCAACGTAGGTGGTTCTTTACAGTAAGGACAGTGAGGTTGTGGAATGCATTGCCGGATGATGTTGTGATGGCTGATTCTGTTATTGCTTTTAAGAGAAGCTTGGATGATTTCTTGGAAAGCATAACATCAAAGGCTATAGTGACATCAAGATATACACATAGTTTTCTATAGGCATGTGTATATAATTTTATATAAGTGAGTATATTGATCGTTCTGTATATGTATGTGTTACAAGAATTCTTCGTACAGCACCTTGTATTTTAAAAATGCTTTTATTCACAATTTCATGGCAAACCTGGTCAGCAGTTTCAGGCCTTTTATCAAGCTTACTTAACACTGGCCAATTTAGCATTTTATAGACAGCACTGTCTATATGTGGGGCAAACCTCTCCTCCTGTTAGAGAACGTATGAGAGAGCATAAATCAGCCATCAGGACTGGCAAAAAGGAACAAGCAGTTGCTGCCTATTTTATTGAAGTTGGCCATGGTATACATCAACTTAAATATCAAGTAGTTGATCATGTACCCAGTCTTAGATGTGGGGGAGATTGAGTGAAGTTACTTTTGAGAAAAGAGGCTATTTGTAAAATTAGAGACATTAGCGCCACAGGGGCTGAATAGAGAATATGATCTCCAAGCTATTTTTCGCTAACTTTGGTTTTAATTCCTTTTTAATTGTTTTTATTGTATTATGTCTTCCAGACCTTTGTGGACAAAATGATCGGGGTTAACCTGTACAAAGTAAACTGTTTCAATTTTTTAATGACATTGCAACATTACTGGATTGACAAGTTTAATATTTTGTATATAAATTATTGTAAAAATTTGTAACCAGTAGGTGGCATAGTGCTGTTTATAAAAGGCCAAATTGGCCAGTGTTAAGTAAGCTTGATCAAAGGCCACACATAGTCCTGAAATGTTGCTGACCAGGTTTGCCATGAAATTGTGAACAAAGGCATTTTTATACTAGAAGGTGCTGTACGAAGAATTCTTGTCTGGCTTTTCCTGGTGGATGATGGACCACTGATGGTACGTGCACCTGGCTATTGAAAATTGAGGGTTAATTTGAGCTGACTCTAATTAGCTACTATGTATGTGTTACAACAAAAGGTAAAAATATTTATAATAGGTAGTTGGAGGTATTAAAAAAAATGGTGAACATAACAGTATCCCATTAATAACGAAAATACATTATATCAGTTCTTTGGTATGCATGCAATGCATATTATTTATTTTGAAGATTCAAACATGAATAAAGATATTTTGATATAGTCATGGTCTTCTTGTCAAAAACATCAATACAGCAATGTTTGTGATCCACGTAAGATTAAAAAATGAGAGCATAAACAGGTTAAGCAGGCTTTATTGGCAAATTTCATTCACAGTGCAGATAACACTTGATTTTTCCATTGCAAATAATAGTAATACTAATAATAATTTGACCAGGTTCAGCTATAACCAGTAGATTATCTAGATATTACTGGGCCCCACAGCAAATAATTTTTTAGGCCCCCAAAAATGTTTAGAGTTTGACCTGTTTTAGCAATATTTATTGAAACTGTTCATGGATTAGGGCCTCATGGGACCCCTATTCTTCATGCCTCCCTGCAAGCTGCAGGGTCTGCTTCCTCTGTAGTTATGCCCCTGGCCATAATTTACCATTCATCTTTGCATGCCATAAGCAAGATGGCATGCAAGGTTTTATCCTACTCCATATGAATAAAGAAAATAATAATTGTTATATGTACTTGCTGCTTGCAGTAAAGGAATGAATATCTTAATTAAACACCTTGATCCAAATCACGTGGGTTCTAACAAAAAAAACTAAGATTGTAACGAACATACCTGGTGGTCTAGGGGGGGATGACAGGGACGCCTGTCGCCCCCTCGGCGGGGACGCCCGCCTTGACGGGCGGCTTTGTGCAGGCCGCAGGTGCCGGCTTCTTAGGGCACGCATGGCGCGCTCTGGGTTTTCTTTAAGGCGCAGGCGCGCTGACGTAGTGACGTCAGCGCGCAAGGGCGCGTAATTCAAACAGTATTTAAAGCCCATTAGGGCTGTGGGACTTTGCCCGTGATAGGATTAGTTCCTGGTGCTTTTGTGCTTGTTAATTCTGAGACCTGTTTGATTCCTGTTTTTGACCCCTGCCTTGACTACTCTGATTTCTGGATTCTGACCCTTGCCTGATTACTGACTACCGCTTCTGATTTACCCTCTGATTGACTTCCTGGTTTGACCCTTGCCTGTCTGATAACGTTTATTCTCTGCCTGCCTCGACCCGGCCTGTTCTGACTACTCTTTTGCCTAACGTCTTGTACTGCGATCTTCTGTCCAAAGACTTTGTATAACTACAGTCGTGCCCCTTTGCTTGCCAGAACTCCTCGCCTTGCTCCTCTCGAAAAGTCCAGGTGGCATCTGAGTATGCTGAGGGCTCCTCCCGAAGCCAAAGGTGATCACACTACTGGTGAAGCCGAGCCGAGACCAGGGAGCTTGGCATTAGTTCTGGTTTAGGGTGCCGACCGTGACATTATCACGGGCCTAAAAAGATGGACGAAGAAGGTCGAGCTGCCGCTGCTACTTCCACCACTGAAGCGCTACTTACCACGCTGTTACAGCGCCTGGAAGAACATGAGCAGAGGCAAGATTACCTGATGCAAGGTTTCCACAATTTGACCCATCGACTGGATGCTTCCGTCCAGTCTCCAGCTCTAGTAGTCACCCCTCCTGTGGCCACTCCTGTGGGTTCTTCTGCTCCGTTGGGTAATGTATCCAAAACCCATGAACCCAAAATTGTGTTTCCCGATAAATTCAATGGGGACAGGTCAAAATTTTTCGTGTTCCAAGAGGCATGTAAATTATACCTCAGCTTTTTCCCCCATTCATTCACTACTGGTGAGGAAAAAGTGAGGTTCGTAATAACCCTATTACAGGGTGATCCCCAAGTTTGGGCTCTCAGATTGCCCCTCTCATATCCTGCCTGTTTTTCCCTTGATTCATTTTTTAAAACCATGGCTGTACTTTATGATGACCCGGATCGTGCATCTTCTGCCGACTCCGCGATTGCGCCAGGTGAAACGGGATGCTGAGGTGTATTGCACCGAGTTCCGCCGGTGGGCAGTGGAGACTGGGTGGAACGACATGGCGCTTCGTAGCCAGTTCCGTATTGGGCTGTCTGACTCTGTCAAAGATAGCTTGGTAAATTACTCTTTACCCTCCAACCTGGATGATCTCATGTCACTTGCCATCCAGGTAGATAGGAGGCAGAGGGAAAGAAGGGGTGAAAGGGGTTCTCCTATGCATTCTGGGTTTACCAATGTGAAGTATAACTTTTCTAATATGGTGTCCAATGTTAAGTCCCCTAACCCTTCCATGGTTCAACCTCAGGAGGAACCCATGCAATTGGGTATATCCCATCTAACCTCTGAGGAAAAAGCCCGCAGGCGTTCCCTTGGTCTTTGCATTTACTGTGGGGAAAAAGGTAATTTCCTGAATTCATGTCCTAAGAGGCCGGGAAACTTCCAAGCCTAAATGGAGAAGGGGAGCTCCATTTGGGTGCAGAAGTTTCCTCTCCCCAGTCTACCTCTAGGATTTTGATACCTGTTAAACTCACCTGGTCTACGGGTTCTGTCAGGGTGTCCGCTTTTGTGGATTCAGGGGCGGAGGGGAATTTTCTGGATGCTACCTTTGCGGCAAAATTCGGTATTCCCTTAGTTCCCCTGATTCCCCCTATGAGGATTTTGGCAGTTGATAAAAAACCTTTGGGTTCAGGCCTGGTAACTAAAAAGTCTGTGTCTCTTTCCATGTGCTCTGATAACCATCACTGTGAGAAGTTAGCCCTTTTTATCATTGAAGGTGCGTCTTCTCCTCTTATTTTGGGGTTACCTTGGCTCCAGATCCATAATCCTCATATTGACTGGGTATCGGGGAAGATTCTGCAATGGGGTCTTAAGTGTGGTGGTTCATGTATTCCTCCGGTGGTGGCAACTACTTCTTTAGAAGGTTTACCTGCAGCATATGCTGAATATGCTGACGTGTTTTCTAAGAAAGCTGCAGAAACCCTACATCCACACAGGCAATATGATTGCCCTATAGATCTAATTCCTGGGTCTATTCCCCCTCGGGGTAGAACATACCCTCTTTCCTTGCCGGAGGCCCAGGCAATGAAAGAATATATTAAGGACAACCTTGAGAGAGGGTTCATTAGGCCTTCTAGTTCCCCTGCGGGGGCAGGTTTTTTCTTTGTTGGGAAAAAAGATGGTGGTCTACGCCCCTGTATAGATTATAGGGGTCTCAATAAGGTCACCATAAAAAACCGCTATCCCCTCCCGTTAATTTCTGAATTGTTTGACCAGGTTAAGGGTGCTAAAATCTATTCTAAGATAGATTTTAGGGGCGCCTATGATCTCATACGCATTAGGGAGGGGGGTGAGTGGAAAACTGCATTTAACACCAGAGACGGCCACTACGAATATCTTGTAATGCCCTTTGGTCTCTGTAACGCACCCGCCGTGTTCCAAGAATTTGTCAACGACATCTTTCGGGACCTGCTGGGGATATTCGTAGTGGTCTATCTTGACGATATCTTGATTTTCTCCTCTAATTTGGGTGAACATAGAAATCATGTTCAACAAGTCCTGTACAGACTCAGGGAGAATAATCTTTATGCAAAACTGGAAAAATGTACCTTTGAGGTTACTTCCGTTCAATTTCTAGGGTTTAATATTTCCAGCAAGGGTCTTGAAATGGATCCAGGCAAGGTGAGAGCTGTACTGGATTGGACCCAACCCCAATCATTACGTGCTACCCAAAGGTTCCTGGGGTTTGCAAATTACTATCGTCAATTTATTAAGAATTTTTCCATTATTGTGGCTCCCATCACTGAGTTAACAAAAAAAGGCACTAACACCAGCATTTGGCCTCCTGAAGCTGTACAAGCTTTTGAATTCCTCAAAAAGGAATTCAGTTCTGCCCCAATCCTTCGTCACCCCGACACTGCGCTTCCCTTTATTGTGGAGGTTGACTCCTCTGAGGTAGGAGCTGGGGCAGTCCTTTCTCAAAGGCACCCGACTACCAACAAGTTACACCCCTGTGCTTTCTTCTCCAGGAAGTTTTCACCCGCAGAGGTGAATTATGATATAGGTAACAGAGAATTGTTGGCAGTCAAATGGTCCTTTGAGGAATGGCGGCATCTTCTAGAAGGTGCTAAACATGTGGTGACGGTCTATACCAACCATAAAAATTTACTGTATATTGAATCAGCTAAACGCCTAAATCCTAGGCAAGCCCGGTGGGCTTTATTCTTTTCCAGATTCAATTTCTTGTTAACTTTTCGGCCTGGTTCCAAAAATACCAAGGCGGATACACTCTCTAGGAGTTTTGAATCCTTTTCCTCTGACTCTAGCGAGTGTACTCCCATCATTCCCAGGGAAATAATTGTTGCGACCTTGAAGTCTGACCTCTCTTCCTTGTTGTCCCCTTTACAGTCATCTGCTCCTGCTGATACCCCATCTGGTAAATGGTTCGTTCCTGAGGAGCTTAGGGAACAAGTGTTAAGAGAGGTTCATGATTCTAAAGTGGCAGGTCATCCAGGTATTGCAAAAACTATTTCTCTGTTATCCCGTCATGTCTGGTGGTCTTCCTTCAAACAGGATACTAAAACATTTGTCAATTCCTGTCCAGTTTGCCAAAGGTCTAAATCATCTCATCATCTGTCCCAGGGTCTATTAAACCCCTTACCCGTCCCAGAAAAACCATGGTCTCACATTTCCATGGATTTTATTGTGGAGTTGCCTCCTTCTCAGGGTAAGACAGTGATTTGGGTGGTGGTCGATAGGTTCAGTAAAATGGCTCATTTTATTCCTCTTCCACATCTCCCTTCTGCTAAAACCCTGGCTGACTTATTCATTACTCATATTTTTAAGTTCCATGGTTTTCCTGTAAATATTGTTTCTGACAGGGGGGTTCAGTTTGTTTCAAGATTTTGGCGTGCTTTCTGTTCCTTGGTGGGTACTGAATTGTCTTTTTCCTCTGCCTATCACCCCCAAACTAACGGTCAAACCGAAAGGGTGAACCAGTCCCTTGAGCAGTATCTCAGATGCTATGTGTCCGATAACCAGTCCACTTGGTCCGAACTGCTACCCTGGGCAGAATTTGCATACAATAATGCTACCCATTCCTCCTCTGGAGAGTCTCCTTTCTTTGTTGTCTATGGTTTGCACCCCAAAGCATTTTCTTTTTCTGACTCTAATTCCCCTGTACCCTCTGCCAATTCTTCTGTCCTGAAATTTTCCGAAATTTGGTCTCAAGTTCATAATTCTTTATCCGCAGCTTCCCTAGCTCAGAAAAGAGCTGCTGACAAATTCCGTAGGGAAGCACCCCAGTACAAGGTGCGAGATTTAGTATGGTTGTCAACAAAGAATATCAAGTTGAAGGTTCCCTCTCCTAAACTGGGTCCTAGATTCATTGGTCCATACCCCATAATTGCAATAATTAATCCATCTTCTGTCCGTCTTCAGTTACCTCCTAACTTCAGAATTTCTAATTCCTTCCACGTCTCTCTTTTGAAGTCTGCCAATAATTCTCGTCATCTGTCTGTTCCTCCTCCAGTGTTGGTTGAAGGTCAGCCTGAGTATGAGATCCAGGAGTTCCTCGACTCCCGCCTCGTGAGGGGTAAGTTACAATATCTTACCAGGTGGAAGGGCTTCGGTCCTGAGGAGAACTCTTGGGTCTCAGTTGATGACATCAAGGCTGACCGCCTCAGCAGACAATACCATGCTAGGTTTCCCGGTAAGCCTGGGGGTCCAGTGGCCCCCCCTAGAGAGGGGGGTAATGTAACGAACATACCTGGTGGTCTAGGGGGGGCGACAGGGACGCCTGTCGCCCCCTCGGCGGGGACGCCCACCTCGACGAGCGGCTTCGTGCAGGCCGCAGGCGCTCTGGGTTTTCTTTAAGGCGCAGGCGCGCTAACGTAGTGACGTCAGCGCGCAAGGGCGCGCAATTCAAACAGTATTTAAAGCCCATTAGGGCTGTGGGACTTTGCCCGTGATAGGATTAGTTCCTGGTGCTTTTGTGCTTGTTAATTCTGAGACCTGTTTGATTCCTGTTTTTGACCCCTGCCTGGCTATTTGACTACTCTGATTTCTGGATTCTGACCCTTGCCTGATTACTGACTACCGCTTCTGATTTACCCTCTGATTGACTTCCTGGTTTGACCCTTGCCTGTCTGATAACATTTATTCTCTGCCTGCCTCGACCCGGCCTGTTCTGACTACTCCTTTGCCTAACGTCTTGTACTGCGATCTTCTGTCCAAAGACTTTGTATAACTACAGTCGTGCCCCTTTGCTTGCCAGAACTCCTCGCCTTGCTCCTCTCGAAAAGTCCAGGTGGCATCTGAGTACGCTGAGGGCTCCTCCCGAAGCCAAAGGCGGTCACACTATTGGTGAAGCCGAGCCGAGACCAGGGAGCTTGGCATTAGTTCTGGTTTAGGGTGCCGACCGTGACAAAGATGCTCTGCTGTTAAAACCAAATACATTGATTAAATAAATTCATGGGTAATGTTCTTAAACCCAAATATGGCAAGGGAAGTCAGACTTAACATTTAACAAGCAAATGGCAAAATACCAGAGTATAAAATACAAAAAAAAAATCACCTCTTGTGGCATTTCATTTAATATTTAGTTTAACCAGAACAGTAAAGAAGTCCATCAATCACAGTCACCAGTAAACATGGTATGGACAAATATAAATGAACTGATCAAACACAAGTAGGATACCACAATATAGTCCTCTGTAGGGATGTAGCGAACGTCGGAAAAAAAGTTCGCGAACATATTCGCGAACTTGCGCAAAAACGCGAGCGGTTCGCGAACGGTTCGCGAACCCCATAGACTTCAATGGGAAGGCGAACTTTAACATCTAGAAAAGACATTTCTGGCCAGAAAAATGATTTTAAAGTTGTTTAAAGGGTGCAACGACCTGGACAGTGGCATGCCAGAGGGGGATCAAGGGCAAAAATGTATCTGAAAAATCTGCCTGTGTGTGCTTGGAAGAGATAGTGTAGGGGGAGAGCTGTTAGTGATTTCAGGGACAGATGATAGTAAGTTTGCTGGCTAGTAATCTGCTTGATACTGCTCTGTATTGGAGGGACAGAAGTCTGCAGGGATTTGAGGGACATTTTAGCTTAGGTAGCTTTGCTGGCTAGTAATCTACTGTTCTCTTTAAACAACTGCCATACGTTGACCTTGTAGGCATTGTTTGCCCAGTTTTTTTGGACGCAGCCACTGAAGCACAGTTGCCAGAAAAAATATGCCATATAAATGCTGAAAATAGTCATTTTTCGCCATACGTTGACCTTGTAGACATTGTTTGCCCAGTTTTTTTGGACGCAGCCACTGAAGCACAGTTGCCAGAAAAATTATGCCATATAAATGCTGAAAATATAAATTTTTTTGGTTGCAGCCACTGAAGCACAGAGGCCAGAAAAATTATGCCATATAAATGCAGAAAATATGCATTTTTTTGGTCGCAGCCACTGAAGCACAGTTGACAGAAAAGTTATGCCATATAAATGCTGAAAATATAAACTTTTTTGGTTGCAGCCACTGAAGCACAGAGGCCAGAAAAATTATGCCATATAAATGCAGAAAACATGCATTTTTTTGGTCGCAGCCACTGAAGCACAGTTGACAGAAAAATTATGCCATATAAATGCTGAAAATATAAATTTTTTTGGTTGCAGCCACTGAAGCACAGAGGCCAGAAAAATTATGCCATATAAATGCAGAAAATATGCATTTTTTTGGTCGCAGCCACTGAAGCACAGTTGCCAGAAAAAATATGCCATATAAATGCTGAAAATAGTCATTTTTTGCCATATACGTTGAGTCAACGTATGGCAAAAAATGACTATTTTCAGCATTTATATGGCATATTTTTTCTGGCCTCTGTGCTTCAGTGGCTGCGGCCAAAAAAACTGGGCAAACAATGCCTACAAGGTCAACGTATACACTACTACAGCGGTGGATACGGATTACGTAAAATATATTATGGCTGCTTGAAAAAAGTGACTCCGGTGTTTTTTCTGGAGACGGTAATATTATGGATATTTAGACAGAATGTGAACAAGGTCACACAGCTCGATGGCGGGTTGAAGAAAACAGTGTGCAAATAATGCCTACAGGGCAAATAATGCCTAAAAGGTCAACTTATACACTACTACAGCGGTAGTAAAATAAAAAAAAGTAAAATAAAAAAAAATGAATATTAAAAAAAAAAAATTAAAGTTGGTGCTGCTGAACTACTAGGAGCAGCAGATTAGCACACCAGTCCCACTCCCCAACACTGCTAGACTAATAGCACTGGGCTCTTATAGTAGTAGTAGTAGTAGTAGTAGTAAAACAACAAAAAAATAAATAAAAGCAGTCCTTACAAGGACTACTGTTATTGCAGCAGTCAGCAGATGAGATCAGAAGCAGGACAGCTGCCCACTGCAGCTACATACAGAGCACTGCAGTAGAAGGTAGATTACTAGCCAGCAAAGCTACCTAAGCTTAAATGTCCCTCAAACCCCTGCAGACTTCTGTCCCTCCAATAACAGAGCAGTATCAAAACGATTACTAGCCAGCAAACTTTCAACTGTCCCTGAAATCACTAACAGGCAGCAGCTCTCTCCCTACACTATCTCTTCAGCACACACAGGCAGAGTGAAAAAACGCTGCAGGGCTTCGGTTTTTATAGGGAAGGGGAGTGGTCCAGGGGAGAGCTTCCTGATTGGCTGCCATGTACCTGCTGGTCTGGGGTGAGAGGGCAAAAAAAGCGCCAACAATGGCGAACCCAAAATGGCGAACGTCGCGCGACGTTCGCGAACTTCCGGCGAGCGCGAACACCCGATGTTCGCGCGAACAAGTTCGCCGGCGAACAGTTCGCGACATCTCTAGTCCTCTGTCCAAAGGTATAGAATGCAGGTTGATATATTCAACCTGATAGCAACTCTGTACTGACTTATGTACATCAATGTTTCCCTTCTAAAGGATATCACTATCTGCATGGCTTCTTCAAAGAATTTAATATGAATGTAAATCAGAAGGTTAAACTTTCTGAGGGCAGAAAAGAATTGAAAAAAAATTTAAACTGAAAAAAGAAAGGGCAAATGTGTTGTCTATATTTTTTAAATAAAAAAACTTGAATGTAAGGAAGGCTGCAAACAACTCCAAATTGATCCCAGGACGTCTTCCGTGGACTAAAACAGCAATTCGGCAGGTTTTAGGTGGCGAATAGTTGCATTTGAGTCCTTAAAATGCTAGTGTATGATAAATCTCGAAAATCTAATTTGAATTTTTTAAAAAAAAATTTAAACAATTTAAACAATTCCCTAGTCGAGTTTGACAGTTTTGGTCTGAAAAAAAAAAACCAAAAATTCGAATTCAAAATTCTAATCCAAATTTGAATTTAAAATTTGAAATTCTAATTTTCACTTTGACCCATGATAAATCTGCTAATTGATTCACCAAGGCCCACAAAAGTTGTCACCAGCAATCCATTCCAAGAATCTATTTATCACTATGATAGAAGTAAAAAAAAAAAATGTATAAAACTGTGCTCAACTGAGACTACATTTATTTCGGCTGCTTCTGATGCTAATCAAACAGTTTAAGAAATAACAATGCAGCTCATTTGCGTTAAAAGGTGCAAAGTTCTCTGTTAATCATGTTCAAAACAGTATTTATTTTTGAATATTTGATTCCTTGTGGCCTTCATTGGCAGGCAATCTCTGTGGGAATACATTCTTGGCAGTAGCTAATGGATGGTGTGTTGGAGCCAGATCACAGGAAGGTAATCTCTTATTCTTCTATTTCTGTGTTGTTTTTGGCCAATGTGAAATCTGTCAGATGTGCGCAAATGCAGTTTCTTTTAGATGGAAAAGGGATATAAAGATATCCTTTAGATATCCATCCAAAAAGAAAGTTCTTAGCAAATCAACATCATCTTTTTGAAAATTATAATATAGAAGGTATATACTATGTAGTCTAGATTCCCATGGTTTACATTTTACGTGGTTCCCTTTTTTATTGCAAGCCTGGCACAAATTCAAAGAAAAATCAGTTTGAGACTGATCAAAAGAATGTTACTGTATCCAATGAGATATTTATTTATCAGATAATTAGAGTGATATATCATGTTCCCAGCTTTGTAACTGTAATTAATTACCACCTGGGCCCAGAAGTACACAATGCAGTGGGTCTGTCTCAAACATGCATATTGTATCATACTTTTATATTTACTTGCTGTTCTGCATTAGCACATAGTAAAAAAAATATATCAGTTTCTAGAAACCTGCATGCCCTTGAGCTTATCTATACACAGAGAAACCCTTATTTTTAAATGTCTTTTTAATTGGGAACTGTTGCGAAAATTAAAAATTATTATAAGAAATATGACATTTTCTAAATATAATCAATTAGAAATAATGAATAGTTTCTGAAATAATCAAGTTAATCTTTACTATCCCCTTCTCAGCATTTGCCCCTCTTCATGTAGGAGTAGGGAGTCTGATTTTGAATGACCCAATATATCTTTTAGGGAGGGCTCCTTTTGCCTACAAGATGTGTCAGAGCTCTTTTCAAATCACCAGTAATGCTGTCGCTCTACATGCACAATTTGTGCCAAAGTTAGTTTTTTGTTAGATCTTGATTGTACTGGAATCAGTTATTCGAGTGAGCTCTAATACATCTGCTAGGAAATGGAGTCCTTATGAGTAAGTGCCCATTCAGGCACGAAACGCGTTAGTCTTATGTATGTCCTAATAAAGTCTTTTTAACTTAATAATACTTGGGCTACTGCTTTTCAAGTAATGGGTCTCACCCCATTTGGAATCCTGCATATTAAAAAAATGGACATTTTCTTGATAGCGCTATATAAACAAATGATGATGATGATGGATTGGTAACCCTTGGACTGGGGGTTGTCCTGGTGAGAGACAATTTTATAACTTATTATTCCCTTTTCTCTTTATTTTGGATCCACAATTCTTTTGTTTAAAGGACAGAGCCACGCACCTGTAAGGGAATCTTACCCTGGTGGTGTAGTGGGGGGACGGCAGGGATGCCCGCCGCATCCGTCTGTTCCTCTGGTCTCTGCGCACCTCTTCCTGGAATTTGTGCGCATGCGCGCTGACGTGATGACGTCAGCACGCAGTGGCGCGAGATTCAAATAGTATTAAAGGGAGCTTCCGTGTGTAGTCCAGTGCCCATGATAGGATTTGTTCCTGGTGCTTTAGCTGTTGCTATTCTGTGTGAATCTGTTCCTGATTATCTGTTTTTGACCCTTGCCTGCCTGTTTGACTATTCTGATTTCTGGAACCTGACCCTTATTTGAAACCTACCTTGACTCTGCTTAATCCTCCTGTTTGACGTTCCGGTTTGATCTCTGCCTGTTATTTGACTCCGATTCTGCCTCAACCCATCTGATTGATCACCTGGTTTTGACCCTTTGCCTTCCTGACGATTCTGTTATCCGCCTGCCTCCATCCAGCCTGTCTGACCATCCGCTTGCCTTGACCTTTTGTACCGTGACCTTCGGCCTAAAGACTCTGCTAACAGCCGTGCCCCTTTGCCAGCCAGAACATCTCACCTTGCACCCCTCGTTAAGTCCAGGTGGCACCCAAGTAAGCTGAGGGCTCCTCCCGAAGCCCAACGGTGGTCACACTACTGGTGAAGCCGAGCCGAGACCAGGGTGCTTGGCATTTGTTCTGGTATCGGGTGCCGTGACAGCACCATTGCTTAGTTGTTTAGGAAAGGGAGTTCCCCCATAAAGATATACAGTATTGTCTCTGAAAATATAATTGTCTCTGGAAATCGGACACCGAACTACTGCATGAGTGGATACACTTATCTTTGTATCCCAAAGCAGCAGTTTTAGGTAGAAAAAGTAAAGAAGCTGAATAGCACACCACAAATGTAACTCTTGACTGTGTTTACAGTATCCCCTGTAGAAGAAGGGACAATATCCTCTGAAAAGAGACTGTGACTGTTAGACAGCAGATGTATGCTTGTGACTATCAAATATTAAAACTGTCCCATGTTTTACAGCTAGGGATGTAGCGAACGTCGGAAAAAATGTTCGCGAACATATTCGCGAACTTGCATCAAAAATGCGAACGGTTCGCGAACGTCGCGAACCCCATAGACTTCAATGGGAAGGCGAATTTTAAAAGCTAGAAAAGACATTTCTGGCCAGAAAAATTATTTTAAAGTTGTTTAAAGGGTGCAACGACCTGGACAGTGGCATGCCAGAGTGGGATCAAGGGCAAAAATGTATCTGAAAAATACATTGTTGACACAGCGCTGCGTTTTGTGCTGTAAAGGGCAGAAATCACACTACGTCACTCAGGTGATGTTTCTGGACACGGAATGTGAAAAAGTTCACACAGCTAGGTGGCACTTGGTTAAAGACTGGGCAAATGCAAGGGCAACGTATACAGTAGTGGATACGGAATATATTATTGCTGCTGTAAAAACATCACTCAGGTGATGTTTACGGACACGGAATTATTATTGTTATTTAGACAGAATGTGAAAAAGCTCACACAGCTAGGTGGCAGTTGATTGAAGAACACACTGGGCAAACAATGCCTGCAAGGTCAACGTATACACTACAGCAGTGGATACGGAATATATTATTGCTGCTTGAAAAACGTCACTCAGGTGGTGGTTCTGGAGACGGTATTATTATTGATATTTAGACAGAATGTGAAAAAGCTCACACAGCTAGGTGGCAGTTGTTTGTAGAACACACTGGGCAAACAATGCCTGCAAGGTCAACGTATACACTACAGCAGTGGATACGGAATATATTATTGCTGCTTGAAAAACGTCACTCAGGTGGTGGTTCTGGAGACGGTATTATTATTGATATTTAGACAGAATGTGAAAAAGCTCACACAGCTAGGTGGCAGTTGTTTGAAGAACACACTGGGCAAACAATGCCTGCAAGTGCACTACTATTGGTGCACTACTATGAAGAACAGCAAACAGCACTGGACACGTTAAAGAACAGTAAGATAAGTAAAATAAAAAAAATATATATATATATTAAAAAAAAAATTACTCTGGTTGGTGCTGAACTACTAGGAGCAGCACACCAGTCCCACTCCCCAACACAGCTAGACTAATAGGACTGGGCTCTTATAGTAGCAAAGTAAAAAAAACAAAAAGAAAATAAAAGCAGTCCTTACAAGGACTATTGGGTTATTACAGCAGTCAGCACTCAGCAGATGAGATCAGAAGCAGTGCCCACAGCAGCTACATACAGAGCACTGCAGTAGAAGGTAGATTACTAGTCAGCAAAGCTAACTAACCTAAACTCACTGTCCCTCAAATCCCTGCAGAGTTCTGTCCCTACAATTGAGAGCAGTATCAAGTAGATTACTAGCCAGCAAAGTTACTATCAACTGTCCCTCAAATCACTAAACAGCTCTCTCCCTACACTAGCTCTTCCAAGCACACACAGGCAGAATGAAAAAACGCTGCAGGGCTTCAGTTTATATATGGAAGGGGAATGGTCCAGGGGGTGTGGGGGTGGTCCAGGAGGCAGACCTTCCTGATTGGCTGCCATGTATCTGCTGGTCTGGGGTGAGAGGTAAAAAATAAGCGCCAGCTAAGGCGAACCCAAATTGGCGAACGTCACGCGACGTTCGTGAACATTCAGCGAACGCGAACAGTCGATGTTCGCGGGCGAACAGTCCGCGACATCCCTATTTACAGCCTGCTGTCCCATAGATTGGTGCTGTCCAACTAGCAGACAGCAGGACTACCTTATGCTGCCACTGCATTAAAGTCTGTGCTTTGTGTAAGCTTTAAAGTATAACAGTGCATAGACTAACTGGCTTTTGCATTGCATACATCTCATATTCAGCTGGCATTGTTCAACTTTTGACACCTCAGACAGACTGTAGGAGAGGTGCTACTGTACATAGTACAGTACATACTGTTCATCTTAGTCTAGGGCAAGATAAGTCAGATTTAAACATTAACTCCACTTGGGTCCAGTGGCTTATCTAGGTAATGAAACATGAGATTTTGCATTTCACACCAAAATCAACCACTTTTGTCTTCCGTGGACATCCAGGTCTTTTTGTGTTGCTTAGTTTACCAGTGCTTTCTTTCTTTCTCAGGATGTACCATACTGTAGATTTTGCCACTCCTAATATTGTAGCAATTTCTCTATGGATTTTTTTCTGCTTTTGCAGCTTAGCGATGTCTTGTTTCACCTGCATGGAGAGCTTCTTTGACCACATGTTGTTTGTTCACAGCAAAATCTTCCACATACAAGCACCCCCCCCCTCAAATCAACTATAGGACTTTTATCTGCTTCATTGATAATGATATAATGAAGGAATTGCCCACACCTGCCCATGAAATAGCCTTTGAGTCACTGTCCAATTACTTTTGAACCCCTGGTCCAATTACTGAAAATTACCCTGAAATGAAGTGGTTGTGTTAATAAAAAGCTTTAGTTCCTCACATTTTTATGCAATCTTTTTGTTCAGCCCACTGAATTAAAGCTGAAAGTCTGCAGATCAACTGCATCTGAGTGGTTTCATTTAAAATGTATTGTGGTAATGTACAGAACCAAAATTAGAAAAAAGTTGTCTCTGTCCAAATATTTATGGGCCTAACTGTCACCTGGGTATTAAGTGATCTATACATAAACACTCGCCTGCTGCCTTTATAAAGTGATAGAATTATGAAATGAGAGTTTGCACTTTGCCCTAGAATGGCTAATTATGACCGCAAGTGTGAAATGTCTTCACCTGGGTTATATTTAAGAATATAAGCAATTAGATCATTTTTATCATTATTAATGCACTAGAAAGGGCAGTTATTCTGTTACAGTGGGGCCAGTTTTTTTCATGGTACTGACAGGCAGGCAGCTCTCCTGGGTGTATTTACCTTTAACTGGCTGCTGTGGGCCGCTAAAAGGCCTTAATATTGTATTGATACATTTCCTAAAAGGCATCATATTAAAAGGAAACTTTTGTCTCATTAACACCATTCATTTCACAAAATATTTACATAGTTACTGAATAATATGCCATGTAATAAGCTCATGCTTAAAAAAAATGCCCCAGGGCTTGCTGCAATTGTCAAAAACAAATGAACTTTCCACTAATGAATTGCATACAGTGTGCTGTGTTTCCAATGCAGGGTTGTTTTTTAATCTACCTGGGAAGTAGTCCTGCGATTGCTGATTCTGATTTGTCATTGGTGTAAATATTATTGATAATAACAGGACTTTAGGTCCAGGAACCTAAAGCAAAAATTGAATTTGTATTTAAATAGCCCCTCCCCACTGAAGTTAAAATGGCAAAATGTGAGATTATTTATCCAACTTCTATAAAATATCAAAGTGTGGGGATGGCATACTTTATTTATACTAACGTATATTAATATCAAATTGTGATATTTTTATTTCAAAGCCCGAAATTCATCTTAGAGAACAAGTGTCAATGTAGGATTTATGTAGTAGAGTTAGAGAATTTGTCAAATGTCAGTATACTTTTTGCACTATTTGTACAAAGTGGAGTGAAGTGCGGACCCAGTCCGTGACTTAGTCCAAAACAGGACAAATTATATATCAAACGAAAAAGTCCAGACAACTTGCTTAATGTAATATTCCGGCGCACTTCCATGCAGCACGACTTTCAGTAGCAGCCTTGAGGTTTCTTGTGCTGGAGTCTGTTGCCCCCCCACGTCAGGGGGGCAACAAACTCTTGCAACTCCAGAAAAGGGAGAAGTTTTGGATTCATACATTACAAACGCTACATCCGAAGGGACTCAATAGAGAATATGATCTATATGCCTTTATATGAACATGATATATTTGTTAAGTCTTAAGGGGTAATTTTGGGACTGATTGATATGATATATCCTATATATGACATTGTTTCTTTTGTCTGAGTGAAAACTATTATATAATGTTGTTACTGAATTGTTACAACTTTTTCTTGATGCATGACCTGATGTTTAAAAGAATTCTGTTAGCAATGTTTAATTTTACAATTTTTTTGTGATACAATGGGTTGTTATTGGACACCATGGGGTTGTGCTTAATTTATTCATTATGTGCACGTGGGCGGAACCTATGCCTATGACCTTATAAAGGATGTGATGTCATTGTAACCATTTATGCTTGATAAAGAAGCAGGAGCTTCAAAACGTTGCATATTCTTGCTTTGTATAAAATTTTTTGTTACATTAAGCAAGTTGTCTGGACTTTTTTGTTTGATATATATATACTTGAAGTGAAAAACATAAGCAATTTTTCATTGTTTTTTTCTCTCGAGCAGTACCGTATTTAAAAATGCCACAGAATATTCTTAGGTGCGTTTTTTCATGGGAAAAAACTTGCACACAAGCAACAATCACATTATTCCATTAATTTTTTAATGAAAAAAACTTGAATCTTTTTAAAACAGGTGGTGTAATCCTATTTCCTTAAAATCCTATTTACAACAAATTGTGAAGTGGAGTTCTTTGTTGGCAATATGTAAATACAATATGTTATGCAGGCCCAGATTTGTGGAAAGGCCACCAAGGCCCGGGCCTAGGCTGCCCAGCCACACCCACATTGGTTCAGAAACACTGGGGATGCACACCCATGGACCAATCCCCATTTGTCCAAAAATTTGCGAGAATAAAGGGGGGGTACGGGGGCGAGACATGACAGCAGGCCTAAGGGCGCCCGCTATATAAATCCACCCCTGATGGTATGTTGAGATGTGTACGTTTTTTGTACTTTCTGTTTTTTTCAGGATATACATAAGAATCCCTTTTTTATAGTTTCTTACATAGTTACATAGTTAGTTACATAGTTAAATCGGGTTGAAAAAAGACAAAATCCATCAAGTTCAACCCCTCCAAATGAAAACCCAGCATCCATACACACACCCCTCCATACTTTCACATAAATTATATGTACCCATATCTATACTAACTATAGAGTTAGTATAGATATAGCCTTTGATATTATGTCTATCCAAGAAATCATCCAAGCCATTCTTAAAGGGATCCTGTCATCGGAAAACATGTTTTTTTTCAAAACGCATCAGTTAATAGTCCAGCAGAATTCTGCACTGTAATCCATTTCTCAAAAGAGCAAACAGATTTTTTTATATTCAATTTTGAAATCTGACATGGGGCTAGACATTTTGTCAATTTCCCAGCTGCCCCAAGTCATGTGACCCCAACCTTGACTACCCTCATAATTTAAGTCTTCCACACCTCTAACCAGTTTAGTTGCACTTAGTCTCTGCACTCTCTCCAGCTCATGTATATCCCTCTTAAGGACTGGAGTCCAAAACTGCACTGCACTGCATACTCCAGATGAGGCCTCACCAGGGACCTATAAAGAGGCAAAATTGTGTTTTCATCTCGTGAGGTAATGCCCCTTTTTATGCAAGACTGAACTTTATATGCTTTATTGGGTTGTTATGGTCATCTGGAACCATACACAGGAACCATCTCGGTGGCTCATTGGCTAAATCGCTCATTGTTCCCCCGAGGAGACCTGAGTTCAAATCCCGGTATGGATAATTTGCTTTAGTAGCCACAAAATCACATTGCCCAGAATTTGACCACTTGTTATCTACAAAAATCCCTAGATCCTTCTAATTTAAAGAAACTCCCAACACACTGCCATTTAGTGTATAACTTACATTTATATTATTTTTGCCAAAGTGCATAACCTTGCATTTATCAACATTGAACCTCATTTTCCAGTTTGCTGCCCAGTTTTCCAACTTAGACAAATCACTCTGCAAAGTGGCAGCATCCTGCATGGAACCTATAGTTCTGCACAATTTAGTATCATCTGCAAAAATAGAAACAGTACTTTCAATGCCCACCTCCAGGTCATTAATAAACAAGTATAAACGAGTATTACATACTCATGTAATACCTAAAGTATATGTTCTTTTTCAAACTGAAGCATCAAATGAAACACAAATATGTAGGCATATGAAGAGTGTATAACAGGGGTCCTCAAACTACGGCCCGCGGGCCGGATACGGCCCTCCAATGTCATTTACCCGGCCCCCGCCCACGCTGGCAATTGCCCCATATTTTTTTTTAAAAAAAATATAGAAAGCTCGAATCTGGCCTCCCGCTGGACTAACTATGGGCATTTGAACAAGCGGTGCATCAGTTATGTATGCGCTCATGTTCACATCGGCCCCCTGATGACGTCACTGAGGCGTGCTATGCGTGGGGCGCAAGAGGCGCATCAGGGAGGGAGCGCTCTGGATTTGGCGCTTTTCCTGACATCCTAGGGCAGGCTGTGGCTGCGCATTTTGGTGGGCTGCAGGCTAAAAAGTAACCTACTGCTCCTCTGCCAACTAATCGGAATCTGCTGCTCCTGTCTCTTCTACTGCGCTGGTGAGCAAAGTGAATTGGGGGAACATGTCGGCCTTAATTATTCCCAAAACCCACACACACACTGTGCCCACCACCAACTTCTTTAATTTAATTTTACAAGGTTTTTAATTTCTGTTTGCCCTATTTCTCTATTTCTTCCCCATTTTTTTTTTTTAAATCTTGTTGCATTGCCCATCTCCATACATTCTTCCTTGCATCTCCTCACTGAATTAATTATTTTTACATGATTAATGAAGTGTTTTAATTTAATTTTACAATTAAACCCCAGAGCTCTCTTAATTTTGTTTGCCCTATTTCTGCCCCATTTTATTTATTTTGCTGCCCATCTCCATACTACTCCTTTGCCTCATCTTTATATCTCTCTTTATCCCTGGGTATGCTATGATTTTCTTACTGGGAGTGCTTACAATGAATGTGTTAAAAATTTATTATATATGCTCACTGAATTATTTTTACATGATTAATGAAATGCATTAATTTTACATTTAAACCCCTGAGTTCTCTTAATTTCTGTTTGCCCTATTTCTGCCCCATTTTTTTTATTTTGGTGCCCATCTCCATCTCTCTTTATCCCTGGGTATGCTATGATTTTTTTACTGGGAGTGCTTACGATGAATGTTTTAAAAATTGATTATATGCTTATTGAATTAATTATTTTTACATGATTAATGAAGTGTAACAATGGATTTGTAGTCAATAAATGTCAATGAATTACAAGTTGATTAAATGGAATGGCAGTTCATAAAGCTATATGTGTGTGTGACTATATATATATATATATATATATATATATATATATATATATATATATATATATATATATATATATATATATATATACTTCCCCCAAATCCCAGCACTCACGATAAATCTTCTCTGATAGCCTGGGTGCATGCCACGTGAAATTTCATACGATCCTCTCCCAAGGAAGCCGCACTACTCAGGACTTATTGTGAAGTAATACTTTTATTGAACACACTAACGTTTCGGCTGCGACACCAGCCTTTGTCAAAGTAACATACATTAAAACATTTACCCTTAAATACTAGGGATGTAGCGAACGTCGGAAAAAAAGTTCGCGAACATATTCGCGAACTTGCGCAAAAACGCGAGCGGTTCGCGAACGGTTCGCGAACCCCATAGACTTCAATGGGAAGGCGAACTTTAACATCTAAAAAAAAATTTCTGGCCAGAAAAATGATTTTAAAGTTGTTTAAAGGGTGCAACGACCTGGACAGTGGCATGCCAGAGGGGGATCAAGGGCAAAAATGTATCTGAAAAATCTGCCTGTGTGTGCTTGGAAGAGATAGTGTAGGGGGAGAGCTGTTAGTGATTTCAGGGACAGATGATAGTAAGTTTGCTGGCTAGTAATCTGCTTGATACTGCTCTGTATTGGAGGGACAGAAGTCTGCAGGGATTTGAGGGACATTTTAGCTTAGGTAGCTTTGCTGGCTAGTAATCTACTGTTCTCTTTAAACAACTGCCATACGTTGACCTTGTAGGCATTGTTTGCCCAGTTTTTTTGGACGCAGCCACTGAAGCACAGTTGCCAGAAAAAATATGCCATATAAATGCTGAAAATAGTCATTTTTCGCCATACGTTGACCTTGTAGACATTGTTTGCCCAGTTTTTTTGGTTGCAGCCACTGAAGCACAGTTGCCAGAAAAAATATGCCATATAAATGCTGAAAATAGTCATTTTTCGCCATACGTTGACCTTGTAGACATTGTTTGCCCAGTTTTTTTGGTTGCAGCCACTGAAGCACAGTTGCCAGAAAAAATATGCCATATAAATGCTGAAAATAGTCATTTTTTGCCATATACGTTGAGTCAACGTATGGCAAAAAATGACTATTTTCAGCATTTATATGGCATATTTTTTCTGGCCTCTGTGCTTCAGTGGCTGCGGCCAAAAAAACTGGGCAAACAATGCCTACAAGGTCAACGTCGTTGACCTTGTAGGCATTGTTTGCCCAGTTTTTTTGGCCGCAGCCACTGAAGCACAGAGGCCAGAAAAAATATGCCATATAAATGCTGAAAATAGTCATTTTTTGCCATACGTTGACTCAACGTATATGGCAAAAAATGACTATTTTCAGCATTTATATGGCATATTTTTTCTGGCCTCTGTGCTTCAGTGGCTGCGGCCAAAAAAACTGGGCAAACAATGCCTACAAGGTCAACGTCGTTGACCTTGTAGGCATTGTTTGCCCAGTTTTTTTGGCCGCAGCCACTGAAGCACAGAGGCCAGAAAAAATATGCCATATAAATGCTGAAAATAGTCATTTTTTTGGTCGCAGCCACTGAAGCACAGTTGCCAGAAAAATTATGCCATATAAATGCTGAAAATATGCATTTTTTTGGTTGCAGCCACTGAAGCACAGAGGCCAGAAAAATTATGCCATATAAATGCTGAAAATATGCATTTTTTTGGTTGCAGCCACTGAAGCACAGAGGCCAGAAAAATTATGCCATATAAATGCTGAAAATATAAATTTTTTTGGTTGCAGCCACTGAAGCACAGAGGCCAGAAAAATTATGCCATATAAATGCTGAAAATATGCATTTTTTTGGTTGCAGCCACTGAAGCACAGAGGCCAGAAAAATTATGCCATATAAATGCTGAAAATATGCATTTTTTTGGTTGCAGCCACTGAAGCACAGAGGCCAGAAAAATTATGCCATATAAATGCAGAAAATATGCATTTTTTTGGACGCAGCCACTGAAGCACAGTTGCCAGAAAAAATATGCCATATAAATGCTGAAAATAGTCATTTTTTGCCATACGTTGACCTTGTAGACATTGTTTGCCCAGTTTTTTTGGTTGCAGCCACTGAAGCACAGAGGCCAGAAAAAATTAAACCAGTAGGGTTTGCACCCTAGTTTGTAACGGTGGTGGAGGGAGGAGGAGGACGCTAAAGGACAGCTGTGTGTGGAGTCATGAGGCTTGAAGAGAAGGACAGCTGCATAGAAGTCAGAACAAGTCTTCCGGCGTGCAGTAACCCTCCGAGATCCACCCCTCATTCATTTTAATAAAGGTCAGGTAATCGACACTTTTGTGACCTAGGCGAGTTCTCTTCTCAGTTACAATCCCTCCTGCTGCACTGAAGGTCCTTTCTGAGAGCACACTTGAGGCTGGGCAAGACAAGAGGTTCATGGCAAATTGTGACAGCTCTGGCCACAGATCAAGCCTGCGCACCCAGTAGTCCAGGGGTTCATCGCTCCTCAGAGTGTCGATATCTGCAGTTAATGCCAGGTAGTCCGCTACCTGCCGGTCGAGGCGTTCTTTGAGGGTGGATCCAGAAGGGTTGTGGCGCTGCCTTGGACAGAAAAACATTTGCATGTCTGACGTTACAGACTGGCCAAAGGGCTTTGTCCTTGCAGGTGTGCTCGTGGCAGGATTACTGGCACCTCTGCCCCTGGAATGTTGATGAGTTCCTGAAGTGACATCACCCTTAAAAGCATTGTACAACATGTTTTGCAGGCTGGTTTGTAAATGCCGCATCTTTTCGGACTTGTGGTATGTTGGTAACATTTCTGACACTTTATGCTTGTACCGAGGGTCTAGTAGCGTTGCGACCCAGTACAGGTCCTTCTCCTTAAGCCTCTTGATACGGGGGTCCTTCAACAGGCATGACAGCATGAAAGACCCCATTCTCACAAGGTTGGATGCAGAGCTATCCATCTCCGCTTCCTCATTATCAAGGACTGCATCATCCACGGTCTCCTCCCCCCAGCCACGTACAAGACCAGGGGTCCCCAAAAGGTCACCACTAGCCCCCTGGGAAGCCTGCTCCTGTTGGTCCTCCTCCTCCTCCTCCACAAAGCCACCTTCCTCCTCTGACTCCACTTCTGGCACCTCTCCCTGCGTTGCAGCAGGTGCCTGGGTTCGTTCTGGTGATTCCGACCAGAAATCGTGCGCTTCCAGCTCCTCGTCACGCTGGTCTACAGCCTCATCTGTCACTCGTCGCACGGCACGCTCCAGGAATAAAGCGAAGGGTATTAGGTCGCTGATGGTGCCTTCGGTGCGACTGACCATATTTGTCACCTCTTCAAAAGGTCGCATGAGCCTGCAGGCATCGCGCATAAGCACCCAGTAACGGGGGAAAAAAATCCCCAGCTGTGCAGATCCAGTCCTACCACCCAGTTCAAAAAGGTACTCGTTGACGGCCCTTTGTTGTTGCAGCAGACGTTCCAACATAAGGAGCGTTGAATTCCAGCGAGTCTGGCTGTCAGAAATCAAACGCCTGACTGGCATGTTGTAGCGCTGCTGAATGTCAGCAAGGCGTGCCATGGCTGTGTAGGAACGTCTGAAATGGGCCGACACCTTTCTGGACTGGGTGAGAACGTCCTGGAATCCTGGGTACTTGGAGACAAAACGTTGGACTATTAAATTTAACACATGTGCCATGCAGGGCACATGTGTTAAATTGCCTAGTCTCAACGCTGCCAACAGATTGCTTCCATTGTCACACACCACTTTTCCGATCTGCAGTTGGTGTGGGGTCAGCCACCGATCGGCCTGTGACTGCAGAGATGACAGGAGTACAGATCCGGTATGGTTTTTGCTTTCCAGGCACGTCATCCCCAAGACAGCGTGACAACGGCGTACCTGGCACGTCGAATAGCCTAGGGGGAGCTGGGGGTGCACAGGTGTGGAGGAGGAGAAGGAGGACCCAGCAGCAGAGTAAGAAGAAGAAGAAGACGAGGTAGAGAGCGATGGAGGAGTAGAGGTGGTGGCAGAACCGCGTGCAATCCGTGGCGGTGACACCAACTCCACTGTTGTTGTTGAGCTACCCATTCCCTGCTTCCCAGCCATTACCAAGTTCACCCAGTGGGCAGTGTAGGTGACATACCTGCCCTGACCATGCTTGGAGGACCATGCGTCAGTAGTCATATGGACCTTTGGCCCAACACTAAGTGACAGAGATGCGGTAACTTGGCTCTGCACATGTTGGTACAGGTGTGGTATTCCCTTTTTAGAAAAAAAATTGCGGCTGGGTACCTTCCACTGCGGTGTCCCAATTGCTACAAATTTGCGGAAGGCCTCAGAGTCCACCAGCTGGTATGGTAAAAGCTGGCGGGCTAAGAGTGCAGACAAGCCAGCTGTCAGACGCCGGGCAAGGGGGTGACAGTCAGACATTGGCTTCTTACGCTCAAACATGGCCTTCACAGAAACTTGGCTGGTGGCAGATGACTGGGAATGGGAACAGGTGGTCAAGGTGGAAGGCGGAGTGGAGGGTGGTTCAGACGGGTCAAGGAGAGCAGAGGTAGAGCAGTAAGATGCTGGACCAGAAGGAGTGTGGCTTTTAGTTTGCCTGTTGCCTTTGAGGTGTTGCTCCCAAAGTGCTTTGTGCTTGCCGCTCATGTGCCTTCGCATAGAAGTTGTACCTATGTGGCTGTTGGGCTTACCAAGGCTCAGTTTCTGACTGCACTCATTGCAAATTACAATGCTTTTGTCAGAGGCACACACATTAAAAAAATCCCACACTGCTGACTTTTTGGAAGTGTGCGATCTGGCGGTAACAGTAGAAGTTGGCGGCATTGGCGGCAATGGCGGGTGCGTTGGCTGGCTGAACACAGGTGCCGATACATGTTGTTGCCCTACTGATCCCTGCGGGCTGTCCTCCCTGCTTCTTCTAAGTCTTATTCTCCTACTGCCTCTCTGACTCTCCGTCTCTCCATCTGAACTACCCTCCTCTTGCTCTCTTCTACTAGGCACCCACAAAACATCAATCTCCTCATCATCATTCTCCTCAGATGCATCAATTTCTTCTGACACATCACAGAAGGAAGCAGCAGCGGGGACCTCCTCCTCATCACTCATTATGTCCATCTCTATCGTGTTCTCTGCCAGAATTAAATCTGGTGTAAGGTCCTCATCTCCTTCATCTTCTTCTGGCAATAATGGTTGCGCATTACTCAGTTCAAGAAACTCATGGGAAAATAACTCCTCTGACCCCAGTGAAGAAGGGGCACCGGTGGTGGAGGAAGTGTTACGTGGGGTGGCCATAGCAGTGGAGGATGAGGAGGATGTTGTGGTAAAGTTAGAAACGGTAGAGGATGGGGTGTGCTGTGTAAGCCAGTCAACTACCTCTTCAGCATTTTGGGAGTTCAGGGTCATTGGCTTTTTAAAACTGGGCAATTTGCTAGGGCCACAGGATTGCATAGCAGCACGGCCCCTAGCACGGCCTCTGCGTGGCGGCCTGCCTTTGCCTGGCATTATTTTTTAAAAAACAACAACAAAAACTCAGTTGGTTTTTCTGGAAACGATAATACACACAGCTAGATGGCGGGTTGAAGAAAACAGTGTGCAAATAATGCCTACAAGGTCAACGTATACACTACTACAGCGGTGGATACGGATTACGTAAAATATATTATGGCTGCTTGAAAAAAGTCACTCCGGTGTTTTTTCTGGAGACGGTAATATTATGGATATTTAGACAGAATGTGAACAAGGTCACACAGCTAGATGGCGGGTTGAAGAAAACAGTGTGCAAATAATGCCTACAAGGTCAACGTATACACTACTACAGCGGTGGATACGGATTACGTAAAATATATTATGGCTGCTTGAAAAAAGTCACTCCGGTGTTTTTTCTGGAGACGGTAATATTATGGATATTTAGACAGAATGTGAACAAGGTCACACAGCTAGATGGCGGGTTGAAGAAAACAGTGTGCAAATAATGCCTACAAGGTCAACGTATACACTACTACAGCGGTGGATACGGATTACGTAAAATATATTATGGCTGCTTGAAAAAAGTCACTCCGGTGTTTTTTCTGGAGACGGTAATATTATGGATATTTAGACAGAATGTGAACAAGGTCACACAGCTAGATGGCGGGTTGAAGAAAACAGTGTGCAAATAATGCCTACAAGGTCAACGTATACACTACTACAGCGGTGGATACGGATTACGTAAAATATATTATGGCTGCTTGAAAAAAGTCACTCCGGTGTTTTTTCTGGAGACGGTAATATTATGGATATTTAGACAGAATGTGAACAAGGTCACACAGCTAGATGACGGGTTGAAGAAAACACTGTGCAAATAATGCCTACAAGGTCAACGTATACACTACTACAGCGGTGGATACGGATTAAGTAAAATATATTATGGCTGCTTGAAAAAAGTCACTCCGGTGTTTTTTCTGGAGACGGTAATATTATGGATATTTAGACAGAATGTGAACAAGGTCACACAGCTAGATGGCGGGTTGAAGAAAACACTGTGCAAATAATGCCTACAAGGTCAACGTATACACTACTACAGCGGTGGATACGGATTACGTAAAATATATTATGGCTGCTTGAAAAAAGTCACTCCGGTGTTTTTTCTGGAGACGGTAATATTATGGATATTTAGACAGAATGTGAACAAGGTCACACAGCTAGATGGCGGGTTGAAGAAAACACTGTGCAAATAATGCCTACAAGGTCAACGTATACACTACTACAGCGGTGGATACGGATTACGTAAAATATATTATGGCTGCTTGAAAAAAGTCACTCCGGTGTTTTTTCTGGAGACGGTAATATTATGGATATTTAGACAGAATGTGAACAAGGTCACACAGCTAGATGGCGGGTTGAAGAAAACACTGTGCAAATAATGCCTACAAGGTCAACGTATACACTACTACAGCGGTGGATACGGATTACGTAAAATATATGAATGCTGCTTGAAAAAAGTCACTCCGGTGTTTTTTCTGGAGACGGTAATATTATGGATATTTAGACAGAATGTGAACAAGGTCACACAGCTAGATGGCGGGTTGAAGAAAACAGTGTGCAAATAATGCCTACAGGGCAAATAATGCCTAAAAGGTCAACTTATACACTACTACAGCGGTAGTAAAATAAAAAAAAGTAAAATAAAAAAAAAATGAATATTAAAAAAAAAAAATTAAAGTTGGTGCTGCTGAACTACTAGGAGCAGCAGATTAGCACACCAGTCCCACTCCCCAACACTGCTAGACTAATAGCACTGGGCTCTTATAGTAGTAGTAGTAGTAGTAGTAAAACAACAAAAAAATAAATAAAAGCAGTCCTTACAAGGACTACTGTTATTGCAGCAGTCAGCAGATGAGATCAGAAGCAGGACAGCTGCCCACTGCAGCTACATACAGAGCACTGCAGTAGAAGGTAGATTACTAGCCAGCAAAGCTACCTAAGCTAAAATGTCCCTCAAACCCCTGCAGACTTCTGTCCCTCCAATAACAGAGCAGTATCAAAACGATTACTAGCCAGCAAACTTTCAACTGTCCCTGAAATCACTAACAGGCAGCAGCTCTCTCCCTACACTATCTCTTCAGCACACACAGGCAGAGTGAAAAAACGCTGCAGGGCTTCGGTTTTTATAGGGAAGGGGAGTGGTCCAGGGGAGAGCTTCCTGATTGGCTGCCATGTACCTGCTGGTCTGGGGTGAGAGGGCAAAAAAAAGCGCCAACAATGGCGAACCCAAAATGGCGAACGTCGCGCGACGTTCGCGAACTTCCGGCGAGCGCGAACACCCGATGTTCGCGCGAACAAGTTCGCCGGCGAACAGTTCGCGACATCTCTATTAAATACCCAAACTATGGCGCGAACATATCCCCAACCCTCCCTCTCTGACGTAAGCACATGTAATTATCCTGATTTAATATATCCTCAACTAGTGCAAATGCATGCTGTTATAGTTTGCAATTGTATCGAACTCGTCTTCTCAATCATTAAATCAGATCCCCAAATGGTAACAAATATAACATTCTAGTGAATGTGGAAAATTTCTGCCATCTCCCCTCTACTCAAAAGCTGTTAGCTGAGAAACCAACAGTTGCATTCCCAAACAAAACATGTGTGGATTCACTGGAAATGTTACAAAGGGAGTTTCAAAAGAGATTTAAAGAGCTTCATCTCCATGAACAGGACATACAGCTTTTCCGGAACCCATTTTCTGTTGAAATTGAAATTGTTGATCCGATTTACCAAATGGAACCGGCCGAACTACAGAATTGTGACTCTCTAAAAGACATTTTCAAAGCAAGCAGCCTTACTAATTTCTATGCATCTCTCCCCTCTGAGACATATCTTAATCTCAGGAACCATGCACTCAAAATGGCAACCATCTTTGGCAGCACCTATGTCTGTGAACAGACTTTTTCCCGAATGAAAAATCTGAAATCTCCAACCAGATCCACACTTACTGATGCACACTTGCATCACTTGTTACGACTTGCATTGACAAACATGGAACCGGATATTGATTATCTCATCAGCCAAAAGCAGGCCCACACTTCCCATTGAAATACTGGTAAGTTTATGTTAGTTAAAATTGTTCTTCATTGTACATTTTTTAAATAGTGTATTGTTTCTTCATGATTTTTTTGCACTACCTGTACTACAAATAAGATATATGCAGTGTGCATGGGAATTTTTTTTTTTAAACTATAGTCCGGCCCCCCAACAGTCTGAGGAACCGTGAACTGGCCCTCTGCTTAAAAAGTTTGAGGACCCCTGGTGTATAATAAGAAATAAAGTATAATTTTCATTGTGAAACTTTTCTGTAATCTCTTGGCAAGACAGAATTTATAGTTTAACACATAATTAGGGTGACATTTTAGATGATAGTATATTTGCTAGATATTCAGTGATATGTTGTTTTATATACGGATCATTGGCTATCCCAGATTATTTTTAGATTTCTCCGATTTATAACTATTTTGAACTATTTTGAGATAGGTATCTCCTGGGGGATGGGTCCTGCCAACTATATAGAATAGGCTACAATTAAAAATAAATTAAAATGCCTTAAAGGGGATTTATCACGAAAATGAAAATTTAATATAAGTTTGTCTGACTGAAATAAGACACATTCTAAATACAATAGATTAAAAATTCTGTATTTTTTAAGAAATAATGAAGTTACTTCAGTATCTCACTCTCCACAATGTGTCATTCTTCATTCTCTCTTCATGCTGAGGTCTGGATCAGATTTTGATTGACAGGTAAGCCTAATACTTATTTTAGGGGGGGCTTTGTTTCTTAGCAGAATAACTCAAATAACCAACTCCAGCACAAACAAAAGGTAACACAATAACATATTCTGGCAAACACCCTGCAAGCAGAGAAACAGGATTTCAGTCAGAGCCAGTTAATTTTAAGAGTGTGCACCTAGGTTAAGGGTGCAACCCCCCAAAGATAAATATTTTGCAGCAGCAGCAGTGACAATTTTTTTTTTTTAAAAAAATACAGTGCATTGGTAAGAATAAATAAACTCCTTTTACTTTTAGTCCTTAGTTTGCATCATCCTTGCTATTCATTTCAAGCATTCGTGCTGGCACAAGCTCATCGTTATGGAGAATGGGTTATTGCAGAGGCCTGTGTGCTCTGTTATGGGAGAGTACAAAATCACAATTATAGTTTCTGACAGGTGTCATAACACTATAAATGATTGACTTCATTGCACAGTCAGAACATTGCAATGACAAGGAAGACCAGAAAAGATCAATGAGACCCATAAATGTTAATCCTAGCACATAATAAGTTTTCTGTACATTCTTAAGTGTCCTGACTGTCACCTTGTGGCCTAACCCCAGCACATCAAACCTACACTAAGCTTGCATTCAGCAAAGGAAAAAAAAGTGTTTAAAGCTATGAAAAGAAGAAAGCACCTACAATAGAAGTATATTGTGCCAGAATTAGGATGTTAGGCTATAGAACTCTTCCATTGTCTATCTGAAATGACATCACATCCTAAGGATACGTGAATGTTTTGATTTCTATGAACATGAATCACTTCATCTGCTCAGATCTAATGTATTTCAGACTTTTGCCCTGCAGAATCATATTACAAAACCAAACCACAGCTATAATGGGCAGATGTATTCCACTAGCATAGCACAGAATATTATTGGGTTTAAAACTCTGCATGTAAAGGTCAATGTGAGGGGAGGTAAATGGTTTCCAGAGTGGGAGCAGACCCACTAGGCCATTACAACTGAATGGAGAAGAGCAGGCTCACTTGTGATAAAGCACTAAAATAGGACTGGTTATGATATACATGTAATGCTATAAAACTTGTATTTGGTTACTATAGGGTTCAGACTAGTAACACAGAGACTGCCATGGTAATGGCTTGGGACCTGGGGTTTTCTGGATAAGGGGTCTTTTTGTAAGTTGGATCTACATACATTGCCTACATATATTAATTTATACATTAAATACACCAATGGGGTTGTTTTGCCTCTAATAAGGATTACGTATATCTTAGTTGGTGTCAAATACAAGGTACTGTTTCATTTTTACAGAAAAAAAAAGAAATCAATCAACAATCAAGGGAAAGTTGTGCTCACCACTAATTTTTAAAACCATTAGGCAGGTAAAACTAGTCCCTTTTGTAAAATGTATAATGAAGAAATAGAATTCTTAATGAATCAGATGAAAATTGAACATAGGACTAGCCAGATATGTGATGACTTTGACGTAGTTGGCCAGCTTAAATATATATATGTGTGTGTGTGTATGTATATATAGTCCACGAAAAAGCCAGCACTCTCGATAAATAGTATAGATTGCCTGGATGCAGTATCCAAATTTTTAGTATACAACCAACAGGAAAGATCCACACTCACAGGTCTTAGGTAAAAAATAAAAAAGTTTTATTGCAAAGATGTAAGCCTTGAAATCTTTGCAATAAAGCGTTTTTATTTTTTACCTAAAACCTTTGAGTGCGGATCTTTCCTGTTGGATATATATATATATATATATTTAAGGCCCCCACCTTTTTCTTGGAGTGATCTGCCAGGAGAGGTGTGACAGCTTCCTGCTACACTGCACTATAGTGTGTGTAAGGAGTGGCCTCTTCCTCTTTCATCTCTGGATGCTGATCCAGCTGGGTGTGCTCAGGAGGACTGAGTACACCAGGCCCAGAAGAAGGCATGTGTCCAAGTCGGGGACCAGGAAACCCTGTGAATGAGGAATAGATATACTAGGGCAGCATACCTCCCAACATTTTGGAAGTAAAAAGAGGGACAAAATTTTTTTTCAAACATAGAACAGTGAATTTGTTTAACCACGCCCCTTTATGTGGCCACATCCCCTAATTACTATGTTAATTTTATAAAATTTGGCAGGTTATGAAAGTTTGAAAATATTTCTCCTTATCTAAACTGTTTTTTGTGTCTCAAAATTGTTACAAACGTATCTTATTTGCACCTGTTAGCTGTTCTGGGTTCTCTGCTAAAAGCCAATTAAGTGAGAAACTTTGTTTCTTTTTCTGGCTGTTCAGTGTAGAGAAAATAGGGACTTTCCAGTACAAATGAGGGACAGCAGGTTGAGCTGTCAAAAGAGGGACTGTCCCTCCGAAAAAGGGACAGTTGGGAGGTATGGCCCGGCAGACTTGTCATAGTCTCTCTAGGAGAGAAAGGCAGTAAGGTTAGAGAGAAAGAGCAGCTGAAGCTCCAACAAGGATTTGCAGTAAGGGAGTAGCTTCCCAGAGGCTCTGTGTGTTGCCTCCAGTCAGGGACCTGTAGGGTAGAAGCTGCCTTCCTGACAACTTCCAGGAGGGAATGTGTGTGAATTCTGCAAATGCCTAATGGAGGCTCTTCCTCATGAAATGCCTGTGTCTGCTCTAGGTGAGCCTGCCTGCAGATCTGTGTGAACTCTCTATATGCTGTTGCCTCAACTCCTGTGTGAGTAGAAACCTGATGTCACTTGCCTTGTGCATAGTAATAAACCATTTCCTGTTTTACTGCAAGAACCTATTTTTTGTATGTTTTATAGATATATATATTGTAAGATATGTGTGTCAAAACTGCACAATATCTAGTGTATTTCACCAGCATTAGGCTGGTGAAATAAGAAACTCCATGGAATTGTGTATTGCTGCAGCTAGTTAAGCTGTTTAAGTGGTGAACCAGTTTAGTAAAAGCTGGATTATGTGTCCCTGGAGTGGATGGAAGAGCGCAGGGTGGGCTTCCATCCCTTGCTCCATGTAAGGGTTTTGCAGCTGCCATGCTAAAGGCAGTTAGAGGTAATTAGCTACAGGTATGTGGTAGTTAAAAGTAGTTGTGGAACAACACCTCAGTGCTGCTGCTTCCCCATAGAGACCTCCTGGAGTGAAGGAGGGTGAGAGGCCATGGAAAGGAGTGCTTGTGAGCACCTGGTAACAAAAGTGTGATTCCCCTGACTTGGAAACCGCTCCCAGGAGACAAGTGTCAAGTCTGCACAGAGAGGATTCTGGGATTTGTGGTCCACTGAAAGGCATTGAATTGAGTAAAGGGAACACCAGTGAAGGTGTTAGGGCTCTTACACATGACCGTTCCGACCTGCGCTCCCCTGCGTTCTGTTTTTTGGCGTTCAGCCGCAGGGGAGCGCAGGAATAGACACAAGTTATTATTTGAAATGGGGCTGTACTCACTCAGGCGCGTGTAGGCGCCGAACGCAGGAAAAATGCAGCATGTTGCGTCTGAACCTGCGTTCGGCACCTACTCGCGCCTGAGTGAGTACAGCCCCATTTCAAATAATGACTTGCGTCTATTCCTGCGCTCCCCTGCGGCTGAACGCCAAAAAACGGAACGGGAGCGCAGGTCGGAACGGTCATGTGTAAGAGCCCTTAGAATTGGGACTGTTAATGCTATGATGTGAAGCAGATGTGATTCCCTAATGGGAAGCCAGTGGGCTGAAGATTTTGTGTTTTGTTGAAAATAAAAGCCAGCAGAGCGGCAATTTAAACTCTTCAAGGTGGTCAGTCTCCATTCTGTGCCGAAATCTGTGCCACGGCCTTGGGTTTCGCTACCAGAAGCTGACACTATATTTATATATATATATATATATATATATATATATATATATACACATCAGGAAAAAGGATCTGCACTTACAGGATGAAAAATAATAAAGGTGTTTATTTAAACAAGGCAACCACTAATATTTTGGCCAGCAATCTAGCCTTCATCAAAGTTCACAAACAAACTCAGAACACCGAATACATCCTTAGTGGTGGGAAAAGATTGGGAGTGACATCATGAACGTCATACCTGGGGCACCCCCCACAAACACCGAAAACAAAACAAGCAGTGGCACAGAAAATGTAAATAAAATAAAAAGGGCACATACAATTGAAGAAACAGTAAATTAAGAAAGCATATTAACAAAGTCCATACACAGTATATAGTACACGGAACGTAAATTCACAAATCGGCACCCTAAATCCAGAACCCAAACTAAGCTAACTGGTCTCAGCTCTCACTTCTGCCTATAACCGCCGCCTTTCACCTCAGGAGGAGCCCTTGGCTAATTGAATGCCGCCAGGACTTATTTGAGAAAGGAGCAAAGCTATCGGTTCTGGACAAGCAAAGGAGCACGATCATCTCACCAATATACTGGAATGAAAGAACACCTCAGGAGGGCAGGCCAGACAGCACAGCAGAGTAGAATAGTCAGACAGGCCAGAATCAGGATTGGAGAGCGTAGAATAGTCTGAGTTCTGAGTTAAACAGGCAGGCTATGGTCAGGATTGAAGATATCAGAGTAATCAGGCAGGCAAGGTCAGGATTGGAGAGATTAGAGGAATCAAGAAGGCAGGCAAGGTCAAACACAGAAGATCAATCAGGGTACACGAGGAAAAAACACCCAGGAACTTTGCTAATAGAACATAACAACGGGCAGGGCTTAGAAACCTGAATTAACCTTTTATACATTTGAATCTTGCGCCAATGAGCGATGACGTCATTAAGCTGGTGCATAAACCCGGAATTGCGCCGGAGCACGCGCCATTGGAGAACCGGCACTGAAGGAGGCAGGACACACGCGGTGGGCATCCACGCCAGAGCCGCGGCGTGCATCCCTTCTAACCACTAGACCACCAGGGAAGGGCACTGGACCACCATGGTGGCGATATTCAGTAGCTTTCAATGAGGGGGACGGGCCCTGGTGCGTGATGCGCAGCCGGGCCCCGCCTCCCTCCGTACCGCCGCATTAGCCCGCATTTCTCAGTGGCGCATGAACTGCTGGGGGGCCCTGAGGGGGTGCGGGCGGACTGCTGGGGGGCCCTGAGGGGGTGCGGGCCCTGGCCCGCTCGCACCCCCTGCTCACCTGGTAATTCCCAATGTGTAAAAGAAACGGATCCGCACACACACCGATTAATGCAGTCGGGGAATATCCCCTTTTATTCAGCCAACCCTGGTAGTTCCGCCACTATATTCAATATTCCCTACAATATTCCCGCAATATTCCTTACAAATAAGTTCAAAATCAACTAACGCTCAATAAATGTTATTAATAACATAGACTACGGAATCATTAGTGAATGCATAGTTTAGGTTGCTCTGAGTTTGTGCACTTTAATAAAGGCTAGATTGCTGGCCGAAACGTTAGTGGTTGCCTTGTCTAAATAAACACCTTTATTTTTCATCACAGTCCTGTGAGTGCAGACCCTTTTCCTGCTGTGTTGGATCATTTGGCCAGGAAAGGTAAACATCTGTGTGAAGAATAGCGACACTCACTGGATTGTTTTAAATGCAGAAAATAAGTATTTATTCCATTAAACGATTCTCATCAGGAGATAATAAACAAAACCTTTTTTTGTTTTGATTGTTATCAAATAATGTAAATAATTGTATTTCTGTTTGGATTAAGCACGAGGTACTATTTTATTATTACAGAGACAAAGGAAAGCAATTGAGAACATCTGAATTATTTTATTAAAACAGAGTCTATGGCTGATGGCATTAACGTAATTCGGAGCTTTCTGGATAACAGGTTTCCAGATAACTGATCCCATATCTGTACTGTTCCCAGTCAAATATTACTTGGTCCTCTGAAAAAAGCTCATTGGTAATTCAAAATAAATGCTATTTTATGTATGTCTGTGTCTTTTGACTCAGGACAACTGCTCTAGAAATAATAGGCAAGCAAAACACCAATGTGTATAAGAAACGGATCCGCACACAAGCTGATTAATGCAGTCGGGGAATATCCCCTTTTATTCAGCCACCAAACATTCAACATTTCGGGGGGAGCACCCACCCTTCATCAGGGTGTCCATTGTTTTTGCCCACTGGTTCTATAAGATGCTGTATGTTCTATAGGACCATTGTGTAGAATTTATTTTATAGGTTATCTTCTTATCAAGATGGCAACACACAAGGACTTCCTGGAAAGAGTACAGTGGGCTTCTTGGAAAGATTACAGTAAACAGGAATGATTGATGATAAATGACAATTCATAACACTTATAAATATTGTTTATTCTGATTATATTTAGGCCATGTAGAATAAATAATAGCTGTAACATAACAGTAAAAAACTCGAATTAATGCAATCAGTGGAAAACTTAAATACTCAAATTGCTCAAGGTATCAGCAGAAAAAAACTCGAATAGCTTGATTTGATTGAAGTTTTGAGCACAAACCACCAAATACCCTGAAAATCATGAAGGCTAAAAACATCTTCAAGTGGTTCAAGGGAACTCTGCCATCTACATGACCTCAAAAGTTTTTAGCTGGAGTATTTTCAGATTTGAGCTTTTTGCAGCTTTGGGGCATAATAAATCTCGAAAAATTCGATTTTTTTTTCTAAGTTTTTACTGAAACGATCTAAATATAGGGGTATATATATATATATATATATATATATATATATATATATATATACTGTATGACATTAAATACATGCCCTATGGTGTATAATTGGCCAGATGTCTTTTTGTCTCTCCTACTTTTTGCCTCAATCTCTGCTGCCTTGTGCTTCTGATTGCCTGAGGTGGGTTGGATCCACAGGGGTTCACATGGGCATTGGGGAATATCTTCATCTACAGAGCTTTCTCTCTGTCTTAACGGCTTGTGCCAGATTTGCAGTCTAATTGAGGACTCTTTGTGCATAAAATTATGTGAGCATAATTTAAGTCGCTGTGTGCATAAAATTATGTGGGCAATATTAAATAAAAAAGGAGCTCAGGAGCAAAAAAGCTTAAAAATTAAAAACATATGGCTGAAACTGTACCTACTTACTGTACATCAACTCAATGTTTGACTAGAAACTAGACATCAACTGTTCCCACTGAAAATCATTCTGGTGTACGTGATGACAGCCACTACATGAAATGACTAGAAAATATATGGGCTTAATATTTATAGTGGCTATTAAGAAATATACTTTTCCCTTTACTACTGCTACATAAAGGATAATGTACTAAAGAATTCCATGCTAATATGTGCTCCTTATAAAAGACATATAGTATATAATATACGCAGCAACACTACTTAATACACCACACATAAAAGTTAAGAAAAGTATCTAAAGTGAAGAACAAAGACCAGCAGACACAGAGGAGCCTGCAGATAACTCAAAACAGAACAAAAGACCAGCAGGATGGAGTAATGTAACGACAAGTAGTTTTCCTGGTGGTCTAGTGGCTTATCTGTTGGCATGTGGGGGCACCCGCCATGCCTTCGGCAGGGACACTCACTGCATGGTCTGTTCTCTTCCAGTGCTGGGTCTTCTATGGCACGTGCGGTAGCACCCTTCCGGGTTTCTGCACTGGCGTGATGGCGTCATCATGCAACGGCACGAAGTTCAAACTATTTAAAGGGGCTTTGTAGTTAAACATATTGCCCGTTGTTAGGTTCAATTTGTTTGTTCCTGGTGCTATACTTAAGTGATTCCTATTGATCCTGGTGTTTGACCCTTGCTTTGCCTGACTATTCTGTACTCTGTATCCTGACCCTTGTCTGCCTGGTTATACTGACCTCTTCAAGCTGATCCTTGCCTGTCTGACTATTCTAGAAGATAAAGAAGCAGGGCTGACCGGCACTCAAACGTATCCACAAGACCAGAGATGCTCAGTTAAAAGATAAATTTATTGGTAGAAAAATTAAAAATATAGCTTCATCTCCATCCACCCTACGCGTTTCACACCCTTCAGGGTGCTTAGTCATGGGCTGACTATTCTACACTCTCTAATCCTGATTCCGGCCTGTCTGACTATTCTACTCTCTCCAATCCTGATTCCGGCCTGTCTGACTATTCTACTCTCTCCAATCCTGATTCCAGCCTGTCTGACTATTCTACTCTGCTTGTGCTGGCCCGCCTGCCTGTTCCACGCTGAGTTGTCTGTTCTGCCTTCAGGGGCGTAACTACAGAGGAAGCAGACCCTGTGGCAGCAGGGGGGCCCAGGAGGTACAGGGAGGAGCAATTGGAACATATATTGGTAAAACAGGACAAATACTGGATATGTTGGGGGCCCTAAAATTAATTTGCTGTGGGGCCCAGCAACATCTAGTTACACCACTGTCTGCCTTCCAAGTTGTGTTCTTCCATCCAGTATCCTTGGTGAGACGATCGTGCCCCTTTGCTCGTCCAGAACCTGTAGCTTTGCTCCTCTGACCTGGCGGCATTCAATTAGCCAAGGGCTCCTCCCGTGGTGAAAGGTGGCTGTTAAAGGCAGAAGCAAGAGCCGAGACCAGGGAGCTTAGCACTGGTTCTGGATTTAGGGTGCCATTTGTGACAGGTAAGCAATGCAGTAATCAGTAGGGAGGCACCGAATCCAGGATTCGGTTCGAGATTCGGCCAGGATTCTGCCTTTTTCAGCAGGATTAGGGGCGGAGAGGGAAATTGTGTGACTTTTTGTCACAAAACAAGGAAGTAAAAAATGTTTTCCCCTTCTCACCCCTAATTTGCATATGAAAATTAGGATTCGGATTCGGTTTGGTATTCGGCCGAATCCTTCGTGAAGGATTTGGGGTTTCGGCTGAATCCAAAATAGTGGATTCGGTGCATCCCTAGTAATCAGTTCCAGTGTTTGTGGGGCTACTGACTGGCTACACCAGGCACATTTTGGCCTACGAATAAATGCATACTTGCATATTTTGGCACCAAAATCCGCTCCATGTGCGTGAACCGGACCCAAGGAGTGCAGGCACTGCAGAAAGCTGATAGGGGCAACTGACTGCCTGGATTTATGAACAGGTCAATAATCCGCATGGTGCAGCAGTAGACTAAAGATGGTAAGAACACCAAGAAGGCCACAAAAGATCAGAAGATCTACTGATACAAATATCTTCAACTGCCCTCTACATCTTCACATGAAACATATCAGCAAACACATTAAGAGGGCGTTCTACTCACATGACAATGACATAAAACAGCACATTACAATATATAATCCAGTCAGCACAGTTATATACACATTAAAAAGTAGATGTCCACTTAGATGAACTCAAGTGTATTTCACTAAAAGATCCCACTACATTGCAATAAAATAAGCATACTGTACATACATACAGTACTTCCTCAGAAGTCATGGCAGATGCATGACACAAGCACACATCAATCAAAGCACAGTGGCCAATACAAGAAGCATAAAGGTGGCCATAGATGTAGAGATCCTCTCCTTTGGCGATGTCGCCAAATGAGCAGATCTTTTCCCGATATGCCCACACTGAAGTAAGTGATTTTGAGCTGATCTGATCGAGGTAATAATGGATGGATAATGGATCCAATACAGGTGGTTGGATCGCGGGACCGCATACACGCATAGACGCGGCCACGATCCGACAGGATTTTTTAACCTGCTCGATCAAGAACTGGAATTTCGGCCAGATATCGATCAAGGAAGCCCATCGGATGGCCCCACACATGGGCCAATAAGCTGCCGACTCGGTCTGTCGGCAGCTTTTATTGGCCCGTGTATGGGAGCCTTTATAATACTGCAGTTTGTATAAACTAATTATACTTAGCTCCACCAAAACAATTGTATAAATACCACAGTGGAATTAATCACTGGTGGGAGAGGTCAAGCATCAAAATGCTATTGTATCTGTGCATCATAATTAGTGTAAAGTTTAGCAAAAAATGCCACGGTGAGGAGCTCAGTCCTGCCTTTTTGAAGACTTTTTATAGACTTTACTCCAGTACTAATGCAATGCAGCTATGGTCTTTATGCAGCTGGTATCCAATACTATGCCATGTTTGAGTAAAGGATGGTAATGTTAACTAACATAAGGCTGATCTCAGCATTCTGCTGCTAATAACATACTGTATCTGACTGCTGCAAAGTATAATTTGCCAAATGGTGACCAATTACTAATCAGAACAGTATATTCCAAGTGAAATGTCTTGTCTTTCATGTATATTGAGTGCACCTATCTCCACAGTTGTGTTTTATGACATTTGGCTGGCATGTAGTCCCCATTTGCACTTTTTTTAATGGTTGGTATGATTTTACTTCTATAAATATGGCAGTCACTTAGAATTTCACACAATTTTCCTATATTGTGGTATGTAAATGTGACAAAACAATATTTTTGCATTTCATTTTTAGTTGCTTCTCAGATTTAGGCTCATTGTTAAATCCTGTATGCTCTTTCAGAATATTTATTAAAAAAAATATTAATAATCTACATTTAGAAACCTAATCAATAAAAATCGAGTGATTCTGGATTCTTAGAACACCAAACAAATAGTCATAAGACAAAAGAGCTACTGCTATGGGCAACACCTTTAGATGTGGAGTCACACACCAAAAGACATTCATTGCATTTAATTTTAAAATCCAAGCTTCCTGTTTGCACTGGATGGGAGCCAAGGCAGCCTGATTCAGGTGGTAAAATAACCTGGACCATTGATTCATGCATATTAGGAAGTATGAAAAAAGGCAGTCAGTTCATAGGTGCAGCACCTACATACATTACCCCCTCCACCCCCAGCACAGAGGAAATATAAATCCTGTAACTTGCTCTTATATGTTTTCATGATCCTAAAAAATATAATTGAGTTAGAGAAACCCCACAGACAAACTGGGAATTAATCAGCTATATGGAATTGTGCCAGACATTTAATTTAGGCTATTTTCTCTAATGTTTACTAAAGGTCATGATAATAATATTTCTCCTGCTATCTCCCTGCTGTCTGTTTTGCACAATGTTATTTTTGTTTTCAGTCCTCATTTGTTATGTGAATTTAATTGTCTCTATAAATTATTTTATTTTTTATCTCTGTTCAGTGGTAATACCTGCTCTTTTATGCCGGGGTACGGGGCACATTAAGTATTTAATGGAAAATGCAGGGCAAGGTAATTGTTCCTTCATTTATATAAATGCACAGGAATGTTTGTAATTGTTCGCAAGAAAGTTTTAGTTATAAAAATGTACAGAAAACGTTCTATTTGTTGTATATATATATATATATATATATATATATATATATATATATATATATATATATATATATATATATATATATATATATATATATATATAGAAAAAATAAAAACTGACACAGCACTCCAAATTTTGGGCTTTGGTATGTTTTTCTACAATATATATCCTTTTTTGCATACAAAATTTGGAGTGCTGTGTCAGTTTTTATTTTTTCTATGAAATTGGCTACTTTGGCAGTGCCTTTTTGACGATTGCACCCAGAAACCAAGAGGGTTGTGCGGCAATATCTTCTTTTTTATAATATATATTTATATATATATATATATATATATATATATATATATATATATATATATATATAGTAGTATGGTGACAAAAAGGTCCTGGGGAAAAGTGATTGATGGAATGTATGTTAGGCCACGGATTCTCAGATATTGATACGGAGGTGAGACCAGTAGTGCTGTTAGCAGAGAAACACTATGGCCCAAAATCACTAAAGTTCGAAGTGACTAACGCTGGCGTAATTTCGCCAGCGTGATGTCATTTCGGAGATTCGCACATTCACTAATGTGCGCAGCAGTACTAACACTAGCGAAAGAGAGAACTCTAGCGATGATTCGCACGCTATCGCCAGGCGCATGATCGCCCTAGCGAACGTATGTAACTTTGCTAATTCAGGGGGACGCTAGCGTTGTTTCGCATTCTACCGCTGGCGAATTTGTGCACTGGCGAATAAACGTAACTCCGCAAATTCATTATGATGCAAATTTTACTGAACGTTACTTCCTTCGCCAGCTGTGACCTGGCGAAGTGCTTTGGAGTGCATAGAACAACCTCAATCTTCACTTACTTACAGTGTTTTTTAATTTTTTTCATATAGTGTGCCATCAAAACTTTATTTTTGTTTTGTAACTGTATTTCAGGCATACCTCTCAACTGTCCCTTTTTTGGAGGGACAGTCCCTCTTTTGTCAGCTCAACCCCCAGTCCCTCATTTGTAGTGGAAAGTCCCTCTTTTCTCTGCACGAAACAGCCAGAAACATAATTGGCTTTTGGCAGAGAGCCCAGAACAGCTAACAGATGCAACTAAGATACTTTTGTAAAATTTGTTGTCCCTCTTTTTGAGATTGTCACACATATGGAACTTCAAATTGACAGTATATATGTCAATTATACTGTTTCTTTAGGCTGCCAGGAGATGTGTACAAACAAATTAAAGGTGTGATTCAGCTTCAAGTTCACTTTAATTTGCAAAATAATATGTAATTGGAATCAACTTTAAAAATCACCATCATTATTTTGTAGTTAGATATTTTTAATTATTTGGCTTCTTCTTGTCACTCTTTGCAGCTTTCAAATGGGGGAGGGGTGGTCACTGATCCCAAATGTAATGCTCTGTAAGGTTTCAAATTTATTGTTGTTGCTACTTTTTATTCATCTCTCGATTCAAACGTCTCCTATTAATAGTGCAGTCTCATTGAAATCAATGCTTGGTTGCTAGGGTAATTTGGACCCTAGCAACCAGACTGCTGAAACTGCAAATTGAAGAGCTGCTGAATAAAAGGTAAATACTTGAAACACCACAAATACTACAAAATTAGATCCAACTGCAATTTGTCTCAGGATATCCCTCTCTTCGTCATGCTACAGTTCATTTAAAGGTCAACAAACCCTTTAATGTAAAGTATTGGCACCAACAAAAGAAAGACGTCAGGCCTGGACTGACAATATGTGGGCTGTGGCAAATGCCAGAGGGGCAGCTATATGTTGCCATAGACAATCACTATTTATTGGGCTGCTGGTGGGGGCTGCTTTGGCCTCTGTGTACTTGAATTGCAGGGCCTAGTGGGAATCCTACTCCACCTGAAAGTTGTTTATACAACTGATTAGCTGGCCTATGCATATTCACCTGAGTGGAAGATGACTCCACAATGTAGCTCCTCCCACAACCATCATGTGATGTGTAGTTCATACCTCCCAACATTTTGGAAGTAAAAAGTGGGACAATGTTTTTTTGCCATGCAGTGTGGCACATTTTTTTGCATCACACCGATTTTTGTGGAAACACCCCCTAATTACTATGTTCACTTGACCAAATTTTGCAGGTTAGAAAATATTTCTCCTTATCTAAACTTTTGAAATTACTTATTTTCTTATCTCAAAATTGTTACAAAGCATCTTAGTTGCACCTGTTAGCTGTTCTGGGCTTTCTGCCAAAAGCCAATTAAGTTCAAAACATTGTTTTTCTGGCTGTTCAGTGCAGAGAACAGAGGGACTTTCCAGTGCAAATGAGGGACTGTGGGTTGAGCTGTCAAAAGAGGGACTGTCCCTCTGAAAAAGGGACAGTTGAGAGGTGTGGACTAGTTTATCATTGTGTGTAATTAAACATTTACATATGTTTAGATTTGCCCGGCCAATACCTTCACAACTGGACCCCCAGTTTTTGCATAGTGTTGTACTGTTGTAGTTCAGCTATATCAATCATGTTGGTTTTCAGCTTCCCACGTTTTGCTTTATCATATAGGTGAAAAGGGTAGATTGTTCTACATGTATTCTGTTTATGTTTATCAATGTTTAAGGCCTATGCATTCCAACAATATCCAATGATGGACATTTTTTACTACATATATTTAGCATCAACTCACATTTTCACAATCAAGAACAGACCATTTTGAATTTGGCGAAATTCTTTTAATAAGAAATGTTTGAAAAAATGTGTTGGAAATATGAAAAAAATACAATCAGGGGTCAGCCTGAGCAGCCTGTTCCAGGAGGTCCATCCTTGTCTCAAGGGTGTTGAGCCTTTTCTCGATGGCATCCATGCCCTGCAACACCCCTGAAAGAAGGATGGCCTCCTGGCTGGGTCCCGGCGCGATCCCCTCTTCTGCCTCTTCCTGCGATGGGCCTGGTTGTGGCTCTGGTGTGTGGATTTGTCAAAAAAAATTGTTATTGTTCCCTTCATTTCATTGTTTCGCATTTTTTACAGGCTTTAACATGATTAACACGTGAAGAGAGTGATTCAAAAACAAGCATCAAGGAACACATTCATAATAGAAATTACCTTCAGTTGGGGGGATCAGTTGAGGTGATCCTTCCAACTACAAATCTACGATAAAAAGATAGAAAAATGGTATGTAGACAAATCAAATAAAGCAATGTTAAGAAATATACACAAATACTAGAGCATCACACATGTTCGAATTTTTGCACAACATAACTTCATATGGACTCTCAGTGTAGGCCATTTCTCATTACAATATAGGTACAGGGATAGTCATATACATTCATGTTGTTGAAAATGTACCTTCTTCCACTAACTCCTCCTCCACAATTTGAGGCTCCTCTGCCTCCTCCTCCCTCTGTTCCTCCTGTGGGGGTGTTGTCCCTCCTCCTCCAGTTCCGCCTCCTGCTGCACTGCTTGTGTAAGCCCTCTTCCTGAAGTCAAAAATTGAATTATTAGAGTCAATTAGTTACATTAAAGGGGGACGTTCACCTTCAGGTTCAGTTACTATGTAATAGAATAGGCAATTCTAAGCAAGTTTTCAATTGGTCTTCATTATTTTTCTGTCTTTCAAAAGGGGAGCACTGACCCTATGTTAAAAGAAATGCTCAGTAAAGCAAAGCATTTATTGTTTTTGTCACTTTTTACTACTCATCTTTCTGTTGTGACTGAGGCACGGTTGCTAGGCTAATTTTGGCACTAGCAACCCAAATCATTAATTTGCAAAATGGATAGCTGCAGAATTAGCAAATAAAGAACTGCAAAAACACAAAACAATGACAACGAATAGCAAATTGCCTCAGAATATCACTCTCCATCATACTAACTTCACTCAAAGGTGACCAACTACTTTAAAGCATTAACCCTTTCTGAATAAACATGTAACTACTTACTCTGTAGGTGGTGAAGCTCCACTTGAGCGACAAACTTTGGCTCCCTTCGCTTCATATCACTCCACATCCTTTGCAGGATGTGGAGCTCAAAACACAGACCACAGAGGCACCTCACCATAATGTGCCTTTTGTGGGCATGTTTCTTTACTTGTAAAAGTAAGACAAACAATAACTTTCAGAGATTGACATGTGACCAGTGAAGGGAGTTTCCCAATGTGACATGAAAGAAAGGAGTATATTTTTAATTTAGTTAGATGTTTATTGTGTTCAATCTTGAAAATCGAATGTTAATGTAGAATGATAGCATGAAATATCTGTGTATTGACATTTTTATCTGGCGTAATTGCGCAGGCGCATTATGTAACGTGCAGACGCACAATGTAACGCGCTGGCGAAAATTTGATGCGCCGGCGCGTGACTTCAGACGCCTGCTTCCAAGCATTTGAAAAGGCTGCCAAACGTTCCTTTTTGCTGGGTTAGTGGATTTGGTCAAAAGATGAATGCGTTTCAGGAGGAGATTTTGGTTGCTACTCTTGGAATTATAATTTTGAGAAGGAGGGGCAAAGGAGAAATGTCAGATTGGCACCTATTGAGCCCATCAGAAGGCCAAGAATGTTTCGTGAAAGACTGGCAATACTTGATCATTTTTCTGATGCTAAAATTGTCTCAATGTTCCGCTTAAAACGTGAGGCAATTCTGGAGTTATATGTTCATATAAGTGAAGACATTGAACCTTTCATGGGTAGAAGTCATGCAGTGCCAGGGATGTGTAAACTTCTCGCAGTATTGTATTTGCTAATGGCAGCTTCCAGCATGTGATATCCCAAGTAATGGGAATCAGCCAGACAAACATGTCTAGAATCATTCCACAAGTATTTGACGCTATTCTTAAGTTAACACGCAATTATAAATATTTTCCATCTAATAATGAAGCGTGGCAAGCACTTAAGGTAGGCTTTTATCAGCTTGGGGGAATGCCCAATGTGCTGGGGGCAATAGACTGCACACATGTCATGATTGTACCACCAAGGGCAACCGAGGAACAGTTTTGGAATCGTAAAAATACACATTCCTTAAAGGAACAGTAACGTCAAAAAATAAAAGTGTTTTAAAGTAATGAAATTATAATACAGGGTTGCCCTGCACTGGTAAAACTGCTGTTTGCTTAAGAAACACTACTATTGTTTAAATAAATAATCTGCTGTGTAGGAATGGGGGCAGCCATTCAAAGGAGAAAAAGCTCAAGTTCCACAGCAGATAGCAGATAAAATCTGTCTGTCTAATGGTGTTATCTGTTATCCATTAGTTAACCTGTGCCATATAGCCGTTTTTCAATTTCCGCCATTGCTCCACAGCAGCTTATTTATATGAACTAAAGTAGTGTTTCTGAAGCAAACAGATCAGTTTTACCAGTGCAGGGCAACATGATATTTTAATTTCTTTAAAACACTTAAATTTTTTGGTGTTACTGTTCCTTTAAATGTTCAAGCCGTGTGCGACTCCAAAATGCAAATCCTGAGTGTCTGCTCAGGCTTTCCAGGTAGCTGCCACGATTCCTTCATATTACAGCAATCTGCCCTAAGGGAAAAATTTGTTTCGGGAAACATGCCAGATGGATGGCTTGTGGGTAAGTACTTCTATTACATTTTGAACAACAATCAAGTGTGTAAATATGTGAAACAGGTACCCTAAAGGGCTTGTTGTGCTTTCAGTTAACTTGGTATGATATACATATTGATATTCACAGACAATGTGCAATTGCCTTTCATTAGATTTGTGTTTTTTGGTTCATGCTTTTTTTGGTCTTTAGCTTTGCAGCTTATGTTTTCAGCATGTTGCTAGGGTCCAAGTTAATCTATCAACCATGCATGCAGTGATTTGATCAAGAAACTGGAATATCAATACATATAATAACCCTCAATAGAAAGCCGTTATAAAAAAAAAAAAACATTAGTAGCCTTACCGAACATTTGATTTTTATTGACCTCACTGATGCACATTTCAAAGCTGTAGAGTCAAGAAAAAAAAAGGTGCAAATTTAGTTCATATTGAACATTCAATGTCATAAATAGTTAATTTAAAGGTCAAGCAGACCTTTAATGCTTAAAGTACACAAATGAAAAAATGTTTAAAAAATATAGTTTCGGGTGTAAAAAGTAGTTGATATTTTAAATGAACAAGTTAGGAAGTAACAACATTTGTCTGTCACTTACCCTTTTCTGTTTGCACTAAACAGGACATTTACCTTGTGTGTGTTTTAGGGGATTCAGGATATGGGTGTCAGCCATGGATGCTGACCCCTTTGTTAAATCCAGAAACCCAGGCCGAGATGCTCTACAACACTGCACACTGCAAAACACGTTGCATTATCGAACGGACATTTGGCATGCTCAAGTCCAGATTCCAATGCCTAGACAAGTCTGGAGGGTGGCTACTATACAACCCCAAAAAAGTAGCCAACATGATTGTAGTGTGTTGCATCCTGCACAACATGGCACTGAAACACCGAATGCCAATGGAGGTTGCGGATGATCTAATGCCTGAGTTTTAGATCCATAGCAGGTGATTCAACTGAGGCTGGAAGGCGAGTTTGAGCACAACTCATTACCACAGTTTTTACTAGTAAGCTATTCATTAACTGCACTTTAAAAAGGATATAATCATTTGAATCAATGTTAAAAGTATTTTGTTTTGTTTTTAGGAGAGTAAACTTTCATTTTTTCCATAATAAAACAATTTCAGGTAAGTATATTTTTTTTTATTAACAATGATATTAGATTGCAAGTAAAATATGTGGCAATTCAATTACTTGTATGGGCTGAAACCATCCACATATACATACACACTATTAAGATAAAATATTTTTACTAATTAACAAGACCTAATAATTGAGTTCATATGACTAAGCATCATGTGGTGGTTTTTAAAATTAACCAAAGAAATGTCTTCATCCAATTAAAAATAAAAACATTTGTAACACCCCTATCTAAAGCAAGAAACATGAACAAGTGCTGCATAGACAGTCTACAGGACTACATATCCCAGCATGCCTCAGAGCTGAGGACCTGGCTGAGGCTTTAACCCTTTAAGTGCCACAGATCGTAGAATCTACGTTCTGTGGATCAAAGGACCAAAGTGCCACAGATCGTAGATTCTACGATCTCCAGCACTTCCGGGTTCCAGTGCGCAGCGGTTGCATTTAAAACCGCAAGCGCACGTTAGATGCTGGCAGAACCCCCTAGGCAACGAGCAAAACCGGTCATACTCACTGGTCTCCCCACCGATCGTCGCTGGAACCAATAGGAGCGCAGGGCGCACGCAGGGCGCATGGCTGTGATGCGCTCCTGCTGCCCAAATAAATCCAGCCCTCCTGACGCCTCCCCTTTCACTCCTACTGCGCACTTGTGTCTGTTGGAGCCCTCCTGCTGCCTTCCTGCGGTTCTCCTGCTGGTTTGGTCGCCTTGATTGCCTGCCTTGGATTCAGTGAGCTGAACTACAACACCCTTACACCTTTTATTTTACTTGTTTCCTTCTAATCTCTCTAAATTTGGGTTTTTTTTTTGAATATTTTTTTCTTCTGTCTTTATCATTTAGCACACTTTTGTACACTCACACACTTACAGGCATCTTTGCCAAGCACACACTCACACTCACACACACACTCACACACACACTCACACTTCTACACTTTTTCTTTCCCCTATACTTCTTTTCTTTTCTTTCTTTCTTTGCTTTCTTTAGTAGTTGGGTTTTTTTTTTGCTAAAACTTTATTTCTACTCTTGTTCTATAATTATCTGCTTTATTTTATTGTATTTTTGCAGTTTTTTACCATTTTCATTGTTGCTTTGTGTTTTATATCTATTATATTGCATTTTCACTTTTATTTGCTGTTTGGTGCCTTTACAGTGACGTTGGTGGATCAAGGTTTCTAACCACCAATTTCATTCCAATAGCTGTTATTTTTATTGTCTTAGCTGATTTTTATTATATTTTGTTGTTTTATTCTGCTTTGCCCTTTGCTGCTTGTTTAGTGCCCCCAAAAAAGTTTGCCTTTGCAGTGACGCTGGTTGGTCTAGGTTTCTGGCCCCCGATTTCATTCCAATAGCTGTTGTTTTTGTGCTTTAGCTGATTTTTATTACATTTTGTTGTTTTATTCTGTTTTTCATTTGCATTGCCCTTTGCTACTTGTTTAGTGCCCCAAAAAAAGTTGTTTGCAGTGACGCTGGTTGGTTTAGGTTTCTGGCCCCCGATTTCATTCCAATAGCTGTTGGTTTTAGTGCTTTGGGTGATTTTATTCCAGACTGTTCCTTTGCCCTGTTTGCTTGTTTAGTGCCCCCAAAAGGTTCTTTTCGATTTTGGGCACGTGCAGTGTCTTGTCTGTAATCTATTCTGTAGATTTCTGGAAGGAGTTCAAGTTCTAGTTTTTTTTCTTATATTTTGTTGTTTTATTCTGCTTTGCCCTTTGCTGCTTGTTTAGTGCCCCCAAAAAAGTTTGCCTTTGCAGTGACGCTGGTTGGTCTAGGTTTCTGGCCCCTGATTTCATTCCAATAGCTGTTGGTTTTTATTGCTTTAGCTGATTTTTATTACATTTTGTTGTTTTATTCTGTTTTTCATTTGCATTGCCCTTTGCTACTTGTTTAGTGCCCCCAAAAAAGTTTGCCTTTGCAGTGACGCTGGTTGGTCTAGGTTTCTGGCCCCCGATTTCATTCCAATAGCTGTTGTTTTTGTGCTTTAGCTGATTTTTATTAAATTTTGTTGTTTTATTCTGTTTTTCATTTGCATTGCCCTTTGCTACTTGTTTAGTGCCCCAAAAAAGTTGTTTGCAGTGACGCTGGTTGGTTTAGGTTTCTGGCCCCCGATTTCATTCCAATAGCTGTTGGTTTTTAGTGCTTTGGGTGATTTTATTCCAGACTGTTCCTTTGCCCTGTTTGCTTGTTTAGTGCCCCCAAAAGGTTCTTTTCGATTTTGGGCACGTGCAGTGTCTTGTCTGTAATCTATTCTGTAGATTTCTGGAAGGAGTTCAAGTTCTAGTTTTTTTTCTTATATTTTGTTGTTTTATTCTGCTTTGCCCTTTGCTGCTTGTTTAGTGCCCCCAAAAAAGTTTGCCTTTGCAGTGACGCTGGTTGGTCTAGGTTTTTGGCCCCTGATTTCATTCCAATAGCTGTTGGTTTTTATTGCTTTAGCTGATTTTTATTACATTTTGTTGTTTTATTCTGTTTTTCATTTGCATTGCCCTTTGCTACTTGTTTAGTGCCCCCAAAAAAGTTTGCCTTTGCAGTGACGCTGGTTGGTCTAGGTTTCTGGCCCCCGATTTCATTCCAATAGCTGTTGTTTTTGTGCTTTAGCTGATTTTTATTACATTTTGTTGTTTTATTCTGTTTTTCATTTGCATTGCCCTTTGCTACTTGTTTAGTGCCCCAAAAAAAGTTGTTTGCAGTGACGCTGGTTGGTTTAGGTTTCTGGCCCCCGATTTCATTCCAATAGCTGTTGGTTTTAGTGCTTTGGGTGATTTTATTCCAGACTGTTCCTTTGCCCTGTTTGCTTGTTTAGTGCCCCCAAAAGGTTCTTTTCGATTTTGGGCACGTGCAGTGTCTTGTCTGTAATCTATTCTGTAGATTTCTGGAAGGAGTTCAAGTTCTAGTTTTTTTTCTTCTTCTGATTGTTTGTATTAGCAGGGGTTAACTGTTGGTCAAATCTTGCTGCCTTCTTTTTTTTCTTCTTCTTGGTGTTTGTATTAGCAGGGGTTAACTGTTGGTCAGATCTTGCTGCCTTCTTTTTTTTTTTTATTCTTGTTGTTATTTTAGCAGGGGTTAACTGTTGGTCAGATCTTGCTGCCTTCTTTTTTTTCTTTTTCTTCTGGTTGTTTGTTTTAGCAGTGGTTAACTGTTGGTCAGATCTTACTGCCTTCTTTTTTTTCCTTTTTCTTCTGGTTTGTTTTAGCAGTGGTTAACTGTTGGTCAGATCTTGCTGCCTTCTTTTTTTTCCTTTTTCTTCTGGTTGTTTGTTTTAGCAGTGGTTAACTGTTGGTCAGATCTTGGCTGCCTTCTTTTTTTCCTTTTTCTTCTGGTTGTTTGTTTTAGCAGTGGTTAACTGTTGGTCAGATCTTGGCTGCCTTCTTTTTTTTCCTTTTTCTTCTGGTTGTTTGTTTTAGCAGTGGTTAACTGTTGGTCAGATCTTGGCTGCCTTCTTTTTTTTTCCTTTTCTTCTGGTTGTTTGTTTTAGCAGTGGTTAACTGTTGGTCAGATCTTGCTGCCTTCTTTTTTTTCCTTTTCTTCTGGTTGTTTGTTTTTAGCAGTGGTTAACTGTTGGTCAGATCTTGCTGCCTTCTTTTTTTTCCTTTTTCTTCTGGTTGTTTGTTTTAGCAGTGGTTAACTGTTGGTCAGATCTTGCTGCCTTCTTTTTTTCCTTTTTCTTCTGGTTGTTTGTTTTTAGCAGTGGTTAACTGTTGGTCAGATCTTGCTGCCTTCTTTTTTTTTCCTTTTTCTTCTGGTTGTTTGTTTTAGCAGTGGTTAACTGTTGGTCAGATCTTGCTGCCTTTTTTTTTCCCTCTGGTTGTTTGTATTAGCAGTTGGTCAAATCTTGCTGGATTGGATTTAGGAGCTTCTTGCTTTGCAGTTGTTACTAGTTTTGCAGTGGTCTGTATTTTTCTGGCACAATGGCCAAACGGTTTTATACCGCTGCAGAAGCGGCTAGGTATTGTGAGGACTCCAGCTCAGAGGAATTTAGCAATTCTGATTCGGAGTATGTCCCATCTGATGACTCTACTGATGAATCAGAGGTTGGTGATAGCAGCACTATTAGCGCAGAGGCTAGTAGTGGCGGCACACTTACTGCTGAAGAAGTAGAAGAAGAGGGAGAGGCTGGTGGCAGTGTGCCAGATGCACCCATGGAGGTAGAAGAGGGTGAGGGTAGTGGTGATGCAGCAGTTGGAGCGCCTATGTGGGGGCCTCCCTGTAATTATGCCCCTGAAATTCCCCCATTCACTGCAGTCACGGGCATCAAGGTGGACACCACTAACTTTGAAATCCTAGATTTCTTCAATCTTTTTATCACAGAGGCCATCCTACAGGACATGGTCCATTACACAAATTTATACGCTGAGCAGTATCTTGCCAGCCACCCTATACCAGGGTATTCAAGAGGCCAGGCGTGGTATCCCACTACTGTAAATGAAATCAAAAGATCCTGGCGCTCACATTGGCAATGGGACTCGTAGAACGCAACACCTTAGCTTCATACTGGGATACCACTACAGTCCTTTCCATCCCTCTTTTTTCAGCCGTTATGCCAAGAAACCGTTATCAAATTTTACTGCGGTTTCTTCATTTTAACGACAATGCAGCGGCTGTTCCCCCTAATGAGCCCGGTTACGACAGGCTTTTACAAATTGAGGCCCCTTATAGATAGCCTGTCTCAGCGCTTCACAGAGGTCTACTCCCCCTCCCAAAATATATGTGTGGACGAGTCCCTTTTGCTCTTCAAAGGGCGCCTAAAATTTCGCCAATACATCCCTAGTAAGCGTGCTCGATATGGGATGAAATTTTACAAACTCTGTGAAAGCAGCTAGGGCTATACTAGTTTTTTCATGATCTACGAGGAAAGGACACTAATTTGGACCCCCCCGGCTGTCCCCTTTGACTTGACTGTCAGTGGTAAAATTGTCTGGGAGCTCATTACTCCACTGTTGGGCCAAGGTTACCACTTATACGTGGATAACTTTTACACAAGCATCCCCTTATTCAGAACCCTTTACTGGTTGGACACCCCAGCTTGTGGCACTGTTAGGCGTAACCGCAGAGGACTGCCCAAGGAACTGGTGGATAAGAAATTGAAACGTGGAGAAGTACATGCTCTAAGAAGCGATGAGCTCCTGGCATTAAAATTTGCAGACACAAAAATGTTTTTATGCTTACTACTATCACAATGAGAGTGTAGTTGTCCAACACAGAAGTGGTGATAGGCCCGCAAAATCAAAGCCACTCTGTTGTAAAGAATATAGTAAAGCATATGGGTGGCGTCGATAAAACCGACCAAATTCAAACTTATTACGACGCCACCAGAAAAACCAGGGCCTGGTACAAAAAAGCCGCAATTATATAATCCAAATGGCCCTTTATAATTCTTATGTCGTTTACCAAACGGCAGTACCAGGCCCAAAATTGAGTTTTTACAATTATCTGCTGCAGCTGCTCCCTGCCCCTTTTTTTGGTGATGTACAGGAGGTTCCAGAAATGCCTGGCAATGACAATGTTGCCCGAATGGTGGGTAAGCATTTCATTGCCCAAATTCCACCAACTCCTAATAAAAGATATGCCCAGAGAGCTTGTAAGGTTTGCCGTTCCAGGGGTGTTAGAAAAGATGTGCGGTATTTTTGTCCCAAGTGTCCTAGCAAGCCTGCTTTGTGTTTCCAACCCTGTTTTGAGGTGTACCACACTGTGGTACACTACGAGAGCAAAGGTAGAAGGCGCACACTCCCAAATAGAAAATCAAAAACCTGACAAAAGTATAATTATGCGAGGTGCTAATCCTTAAGGACACCACCCATCTGTAGTTTCCAAAAAAATCATGCATGAAAAAAAAAAAGGAAAGCACACTCTGTAATTAAATAAAAAGTAAATTTTATTGCATGCTAGTTACCCCACATGGCAACAGCATGTCGCCCTACGTGTTTCGACCTATAAAGGTCTTCATCAGGGGCACAAAAATCAAAAGAAAAAGGCAGAAAGAACAATACAAGCAAGACCGTTAAATACCTTGTGGCACATATAGTCAATCAGTGGCAAACGATCGCACATCAGCGCGTGTGACGTCACTTCCGGTTTGCAAACTGAGCAATTCAACAGCACTGCATTATGGGAGTACATCTGGAATGCAAATGCGTTCCAAAAACCGGAAGTGAACGGAACACGCACCTTTACACATAGAGAGGGAAGCTAAACACAATAATTGCGATGCTAACATATAAAAAATCCAATAATGTGATGTTCAGATCCATTTCAATTATGTTTAATGCTTCCAGCAATACTTCTGTAGATCCTGGTGCATTCTGGGATGCCCTCTGGAACGTTCCAGAGGGCATCCCAGAATGCACCAGGATATCCAGAAGTATTGCTGGAAGCATTAAACATAATTGAAATGGATCTGAACATCACATTATTGGATTTTTTATATGTTAGCATCGCAATTATTGTGTTTAGCTTCCCTCTCTATGTGTAAAGGTGCGTGTTCCGTTCACTTCCGGTTTTTGGAACGCATTTGCGTTCCAGATGTACTCCCATAATGCAGTGCTGTTGAATTGCTCAGTTTGCAAACCGGAAGTGACGTCACACGCGCTGATGTGCGATCGTTTGCCACTGATTGACTGTATGTGCCACAAGGTATTTAACTGTCTTGCTTGTATTGTTCTTTCTGCCTTTTTCTTTTGATTTTTGTGCCCCTGATGAAGACCTTTATAGGTCAAAACGCGTAGGGCGACATGCTGTTGCCATGTGGGGTAACTAGCATGCAATAAAATTTACTTTTTATTTAATTACAGAGTGTGCTTTCCTTTTTTTGTTTTTCGTACACTACGAGAGGGCTTGAATTCTGTGTTGTGTTGGTAGTTTAGGGCTCTCTGGGTTTGTTGGTGGTAAAAGGATTGTAGTAATCTGTATGAGTCAAACTTGGCTATTGCGCTCTAGGTTTTTATGCACATGGCTAGCGTAGCTTGTTTTAGGTTGTGCTTGGCGAGAAGTGATAATTTTCTTTTTTTTGTTTTTTTTTTGTAGAGTGGTTTTTCAGATTCAAGCCCCCTATTGAGATCTAACATTTTGGGCAGGTCCCGCTACTTCGCTTATAACTAGGTATAGATGTTGTGTTGTTAATAAAAAAAAAAAGTTTGACAAGGCAAACAATGACAGTTTTTTTTCTGTATAGTAGTGATCTCTGATTTTTTTATATCGGATTTGGCACTGGGTGAGCAGTGCAAATGTAGCAGTAAAAACTTGTATGTAGGTTTGTTCTTAGTCTAAATCAAAAAACCCACACTAGCACACGAGACTTGTATCTGCAGGGCAAGCGCCTTGCAAAGTTTTTAGCTGGCCGTGGTGGCGCACTCATCGCAGTAAAAACCTTTGCTAGGGCTTGCCCTGCAGATACAAGACGTTTACTGAGGAGGGCCACCGGTAAATCCTGCATTTCACTGTGCACGCGAGCAAAGTATATACCTGCACAACGGGTGTGCGAGTGTCTACTCGCCAATTGGTTGCTTTAGTCTACGGCATTCAGGTCTTTTTGGGTGTTGAGGCAATGTGGTTTTAGACCCAGTTGTTGTTATGGATAGGCACTTCTATTGGCGCTGGTGGTACATAGCAAAATGAGGTGGCTGGTTGGCGAGAGGCAGCACGATGAGAACTTGTGGTGCGTTGAATGAAATACGTGGGATGAATGTGGGCATCTTGCCTAATGCTGAGTGCTACAAGTCTTTTCATTTTAGCTGGCACGCTCAAAAGCTTCGTCTTAATGCAGCGCAGTTATCTATAGTTTTTGTCTGTATTTCTTGGTGCACGTTTGCCATTTGTTTTTGTAGATTTAGGTATCTCTGGATTTGTGAGTATTTCAGCTGCTAATGCCGGCGCAATCCTGCATTGTTGCCACTAAATTCGCTAAAGCTTCTTAGGACACTGTGCATAATGCTATGGGCCTAAATTTGTACTATGGTTTTCTGTTGGAAAATGTATTTGGGTAAATGTGGTACAGATTTTGTCATTGGCGGAATAGTGTCAGGAGAAGCAAGGATTTCGTATCGTAACAC